>NC_137455.1:383325042-383750042 GCF_964235325.1 Thermobia domestica | reverse complement strand
AATAAAACGTCTACGTTATTTCGGTAAGAGTAAGAGAGAGAGAGAGAGAGAAATAAAACGTCTACGTTATTTGGGTAAGAGTAAGAGAGAGAGAGAGGGAGAAATAAAACGTCTACGTTATTTGGGTAAGAGTAAGAGAGAGAGAGAGAGGGAGAAATAAAACGTCTACGTTATTTGGATAAGGGTAAGAGAGAGAGAGGGAGAAATAAAACGTCTACGTTATTTGGGTACGGGCAAGAGAGAGAGAGAAAAATAAAACGTCTTCGTTATTTGGGTAAGGTAAGAGAGAGAGAGAGGGAGAAATAAAACGTCTACGTTATTTGGATAAGTGTAAGAGAGAGAGAGGGAGAAATAAAACGTCTACGTTATTTGGGTAAGGGTAAGAGAGAGAGAGAGAGAGGGAGAAATAAAACGTCTACGTTATTTGGGTAAGGGTAAGAGAGAGAGAGAGGGAGAAATAAAACGTCTACGTTATTTGGGTAAGGGTAAGAGAGAGAGAGAGAGAGAGAAATAAAACGTCTAAGTTATTTGGGTAAGGGTAAGAGAGAGAGAGAGAGAGGGAGAAATAAAACGTCTACGTTATTTGGGTAAGGGTAAGAGAGAGAGAGAGGGAGAAATAAAACGTCTACGTTATTTGGGTAAGGATAAGAGAGAGAGAGAGGGAGAAATAAAACGTCTACGTTATTTGGGTAAGGATAAGAGAGAGAGAGAGGGAGAAATAAAACGTCTACGTTATTTGGGTAAGGGTAAGAGAGAGAGAGGGGGAGAAATAAAACGTCTACTTTATTTGGGTAAGGGTAAGAGAGAGAGAGAGAGGGAGAAATAAAACGTCTAAGTTATTTGGGTAAGGGTAAGAGAGAGAGAGAGGGAGAAATAAAACGTCTACGTTATTTGGGTAAGGGTAAGAGAGAGAGAGAGAGAGGGAGAAATAAAACGTCTAAGTTATTTGGGTAAGAGTAAGAGAGAGAGAGAGAGGGAGAAATAAAACGTCTACGTTATTTGGGTAAGGTAAAGAGAGAGAGAGGGAGAAATAAAACGTCTACGTTATTTGGGTAAGGGTAAGAGAGAGAGAGAGGGGGAGAAATAAAACGTCTACGTTATTTGGGTAAGGGTAAGAGAGAGAGAGAGGGAGAAATAAAACGTCTACGTTATTTGGGTAAGGGTAAGAGAGAGAGAGAGGGAGAAATAAAACGTCTACGTTATTTGGGTAAGGGTAAGAGAGAGAGAGAGGGAGAAATAAAACGTCTACGTTATTTGGGTAAGAGTAAGAGAGAGAGAGAGGGGGAGAAATAAAACGTCTACGTTATTTGGGTAAGAGTAAGAGAGAGAGAGAGGGAGAAATAAAACGTCTACGTTATTTGGGTAAGGGTAAGAGAGAGAGAGAGAGGGAGAAATAAAACGTCTACGTTATTTGCGTAAGGGTAAGAGAGAGAGAGAGGGAGAAATAAAACGTCTACGTTATTTGGGTAAGAGTAAGAGAGAGAGAGGGAGAAATAAAACGTCTACGTTATTTCGGTAAGAGTAAGAGAGAGAGAGAGGGAGAAATAAAACGTCTACGTTATTTCGGTAAGAGTAAGAGAGAGAGAGAGGGAGAAATAAAACGTCTACGTTATTTGGGTAAGAGTAAGAGAGAGAGAGAGAGGGAGAAATAAAACGTCTACGTTATTTGGGTAAGGTAAAGAGAGAGAGAGGGAGAAATAAAACGTCTACGTTATTTGGGTAAGGGTAAGAGAGAGAGAGAGGGGGAGAAATAAAACGTCTACGTTATTTGGGTAAGGGTAAGAGAGAGAGAGAGGGAGAAATAAAACGTCTACGTTATTTGGGTAAGGGTAAGAGAGAGAGAGAGGGAGAAATAAAACGTCTACGTTATTTGGGTAAGGGTGAGACAGAGAGAGAGGGAGAAATAAAACGTCTACGTTATTTGGGTAAGGGTAAGAGAGAGAGAGGGAGAAATAAAACGTCTACGTTATTTGGGTAAGGGTAAGAGATAGAGAGGGAGAAATAAAACGTCTACGTTATTTGGGTAAGAGTAAGAGAGAGAGAGAGAGGGAGAAATAAAACATCTACGTTATTTCGGTAAGGGTAAGAGAGAGAGAGGGAGAAATAAAACGTCTACGTTATTTGGGTAAGAGTAAGAGAGAGAGAGAGAGAGAGAAATAAAACGTCTACGTTATTTCGGTAAGAGTAAGAGAGAGAGAGAGAGAGAGAGGGAGAAATAAAACGTCTACGTTATTTGGGTAAGGGTAAGAGAGAGAGAGAGAGGGAGAAATAAAACGTCGACGTTATTTGGGTAAGGGTAAGAGAGAGAGAGAGAGAGGGAGAAATAAAACGTCTACGTTATTTGGGTAAGAGTAAGAGAGAGAGAGAGGGAGAAATAAAACGTCTACGTTATTTGGGTAAGGGTAAGAGAGAGAGAGAGGGAGAAATAAAACGTCTACATTATTTGGGTAAGGGTAAGAGAGAGAGAGGGGGAGAAATAAAACGTCTACGTTATTTGGGTAAGGGTAAGAGAGAGAGAGAGGGAGAAATAAAACGTCTAAGTTATTTGGGTAAGAGTAAGAGAGAGAGAGAGAGAGGGAGAAATAAAACGTCTACGTTATTTGGGTAAGGGTAAGAGAGAGAGAGGGAGAAATAAAACGTCTACGTTATTTCGGTAAGAGTAAGAGAGAGAGAGAGAGAGGGAGAAATAAAACGTCTACGTTATTTGGGTAAGGGTAAGAGAGAGAGAGGGAGAAATAAAACGTCTACGTTATATGGGTAAGGGTAAGAGAGAGAGAGGGAGAAATAAAACGTCTACGTTATTTGGGTAAGAGTAAGAGAGAGAGAGAGGGAGAAATAAAACGTCTACGTTATTTCGGTAAGGGTAAGAGAGAGAGGGGGAGAGAGAAATAAAACGTCTAAGTTATTTGGGTAAGGGTAAGAGAGAGAGAGAGAGAGGGAGAAATAAAACGTCTACGTTATTTGGGTAAGGGTAAGAGAGAGAGAAAGGGAGAAATAAAACGTCTACGTTATTTCGGTAAGAGTAAGAGAGAGAGAGAGAGGGAGAAATAAAACGTCGACGTTATTTGGGTAAGGGTAAGAGAGAGTGAAAGGGAGAAATAAAACGTCTACGTTATTTGGGTAAGGGTAAGAGAGAGAGAGAGAGAGAGAAATAAAACGTCTAAGTTATTTGGGTAAGGGTAAGAGAGAGAGAGAGAGAGGGAGAAATAAAACGTCTACGTTATTTGGGTAAGGGTAAGAGAGAGAGAAAGGGAGAAATAAAACGTCTACGTTATTTGGGTAAGGATAAGAGAGAGAGAGAGGGAGAAATAAAACGTCTAAGTTATTTGGGTAAGAGTAAGAGAGAGAGAGAGAGAGGGAGAAATAAAACGTCTACGTTATTTGGGTAAGGGTAAGAGAGAGAGAGGGAGAAATAAAACGTCTACGTTATTTGGGTAAGAGTAAGAGAGAGAGAGAGGGAGAAATAAAACGTCTACGTTATTTCGGTAAGAGTAAGAGAGAGAGAGAGGGGGAGAAATAAAACGTTTACGTTATTTGGGTAAGAGTAAGAGAGAGAGAGAGAGGGAGAAATAAAACGTCTACGTTATTTGGGTAAGGGTAAGAGAGAGAGAAAGGGAGAAATAAAACGTCTACGTTATTTGGGTAAGGATAAGAGAGAGAGAGAGGGAGAAATAAAACGTCTACATTATTTGGGTAAGGGTAAGAGAGAGAGAGGGGGAGAAATAAAACGTCTACGTTATTTGCGTAAGGGTAAGAGAGAGAGAGAGGGAGAAATAAAACGTCTACGTTATTTGGGTAAGGGTAAGAGAGAGAGAGAGAGGGAGAAATAAAACGTCTACGTTATTTGCGTAAGGGTAAGAGAGAGAGAGAGGGAGAAATAAAACGTCTACGTTATTTGGGTAAGGGTGAGACAGAGAGAGAGGGAGAAATAAAACGTCTACGTTATTTGGATAAGGGTAAGAGAGAGAGAGAGGGAGAAATAAAACATCTACGTTATTTGGGTAAGGGTAAGAGAGAGAGAGAGAGAGAGAGAGAAATAAAACGTCTAAGTTATTTGGGTAAGGGTAAGAGAGAGAGAGAGAGAGGGAGAAATAAAACGTCTACGTTATTTGGGTAAGGGTAAGAGAGAGAGAGAGAGGGAGAAATAAAACGTCTAAGTTATTTGGGTAAGAGTAAGAGAGAGAGAGAGAGGGAGAAATAAAACGTCTACGTTATTTGGGTAAGAGTAAGAGAGAGAGAGAGAGAGGGAGAAATAAAACGTCTACGTTATTTGGGTAAGAGTAAGAGAGAGAGAGAGAGGGAGAAATAAAACGTCGACGTTATTTGGGTAAGGGTAAGAGAGAGTGAAAGGGAGAAATAAAACGTCTACGTTATTTGGGTAAGGGTAAGAGAGAGAGAGAGAGAGAGAAATAAAACGTCTAAGTTATTTGGGTAAGGGTAAGAGAGAGAGAGAGAGAGGGAGAAATAAAACGTCTACGTTATTTGGGTAAGGGTAAGAGAGAGAGAAAGGGAGAAATAAAACGTCTACGTTATTTGGGTAAGGATAAGAGAGAGAGAGAGGGAGAAATAAAACGTCTAAGTTATTTGGGTAAGAGTAAGAGAGAGAGAGAGAGAGGGAGAAATAAAACGTCTACGTTATTTGGGTAAGGGTAAGAGAGAGAGAGGGAGAAATAAAACGTCTACGTTATTTGGGTAAGAGTAAGAGAGAGAGAGAGGGAGAAATAAAACGTCTACGTTATTTCGGTAAGAGTAAGAGAGAGAGAGAGGGGGAGAAATAAAACGTTTACGTTATTTGGGTAAGAGTAAGAGAGAGAGAGAGAGGGAGAAATAAAACGTCTACGTTATTTCGGTAAGAGTAAGAGAGAGAGAGAGGGAGAAATAAAACGTCTACGTTATTTGGGTAAGAGTAAGAGAGAGAGAGAGGGGGAGAAATAAAACGTCTACGTTATTTGGGTAAGGGTAAGAGAGAGAGAGAGAGGGAGAAATAAAACGTCTACGTTATTTGGGTAAGAGTAAGAGAGAGAGAGAGGGAGATATAAAACGTTTACGTTATTTGGATAAGGGTAAGAGAGAGAGAGAGGGAGAAATAAAACGTCTACGTTATTTCGGTAAGAGTAAGAGAGAGAGAGAGAGGGAGAAATAAAACGTCTACGTTATTTGGGTAAGGGTAAGAGAGAGAGAGAGAGGAGAAATAAAACATCTACGTTATTTCGGTAAGGGTAAGAGAGAGAGAGAGAGGGAGAAATAAAACGTCTACGTTATTTCGGTAAGAGTAAGAGAGAGAGAGAGAGGGAGAAATAAAACGTCTACGTTATTTGGGTAAGAGTAAGAGAGAGAGAGAGGGGGAGAAATAAAACGTCTACGTTATTTGGGTAAGGGTAAGAGAGAGAGAGAGGGAGAAATAAAACGTCTACGTTATTTGGGTAAGAGTAAGAGAGAGAGAGAGGGAGATATAAAACGTTTACGTTATTTGGATAAGGGTAAGAGAGAGAGAGAGGGAGAAATAAAACGTCTACGTTATTTCGGTAAGAGTAAGAGAGAGAGAGAGAGAGAGGGAGAAATAAAACGTCTACGTTATTTGGGTAAGGGTAAGAGAGAGAGAGAGGGAGAAATAAAACGTCTTCGTTATTTGGGTAAGGTAAGAGAGAGAGAGAGGGAGAAATAAAACGTCTTCGTTATTTGGGTAAGGGTAAGAGAGAGAGAGAGAGGAGAAATAAAACATCTACGTTATTTCGGTAAGGGTAAGAGAGAGAGAGAGGGAGAAATAAAACGTCTACGTTATTTCGGTAAGAGTAAGAGAGAGAGAGAGAGAGAAATAAAACGTCTACGTTATTTGGGTAAGAGTAAGAGAGAGAGAGAGGGAGAAATAAAACGTCTACGTTATTTGGGTAAGAGTAAGAGAGAGAGAGAGAGGGAGAAATAAAACGTCTACGTTATTTGGATAAGGGTAAGAGAGAGAGAGGGAGAAATAAAACGTCTACGTTATTTGTGTACGGGCAAGAGAGAGAGAGAAAAATAAAACGTCTTCGTTATTTGGGTAAGGTAAGAGAGAGAGAGAGAGGGAGAAATAAAACGTCTACGTTATTTGGATAAGTGTAGAGAGAGAGAGGGAGAAATAAAACGTCTACGTTATTTGGGTAAGGGTGAGACAGAGAGAGAGGGAGAAATAAAACGTCTACGTTATTTGGGTAAGGGTAAGAGAGAGAGAGGGGGAGAAATAAAACGTCTAAGTTATTTGGGTAAGAGTAAGAGAGAGAGAGAGAGAGGGAGAAATAAAACGTCTACGTTATTTGGGTAAGGGTAAGAGAGAGAGAGGGAGAAATAAAACGTCTACGTTATTTCGGTAAGAGTAAGAGAGAGAGAGAGAGAGGGAGAAATAAAACGTCTACGTTATTTGGGTAAGGGTAAGAGAGAGAGAGGGAGAAATAAAACGTCTACGTTATTTGGGTAAGGGTGAGACAGAGAGAGAGGGAGAAATAAAACGTCTACGTTATTTGGGTAAGGGTAAGAGAGAGAGAGGGGGAGAAATAAAACGTCTACGTTATTTGGGTAAGGGTAAGAGAGAGAGAGGGAGAAATAAAACGTCTACGTTATTTCGGTAAGAGTAAGAGAGAGAGAGAGAGAGGGAGAAATAAAACGTCTACGTTATTTGGGTAAGGGTAAGAGAGAGAGAGGGAGAAATAAAACGTCTACGTTATATGGGTAAGGGTAAGAGAGAGAGAGGGAGAAATAAAACGTCTACGTTATTTGGGTAAGAGTAAGAGAGAGAGAGAGAGGGAGAAATAAAACGTCTACGTTATTTCGGTAAGGGTAAGAGAGAGAGAGGGAGAAATAAAACGTCTACGTTATTTGGGTAAGAGTAAGAGAGAGAGAGGGAGAAATAAAACGTCTACGTTATTTGGGTAAGGGTAAGAGAGAGAGAGAGGGGGAGAAATAAAACGTCTACGTTATTTGGGTAAGGGTAAGAGAGAGAGAGAGGGAGAAATAAAACGTCTACGTTATTTGGGTAAGGGTAAGAGAGAGAGAGGGAGAAATAAAACGTCTACGTTATTTGGGTAAGGGTGAGACAGAGAGAGAGGGAGAAATAAAACGTCTACGTTATTTGGGTAAGGGTAAGAGAGAGAGAGGGAGAAATAAAACGTCTACGTTATTTGGGTAAGGGTAAGAGAGAGAGAGGGAGAAATAAAACGTCTACGTTATTTGGGTAAGAGTAAGAGAGAGAGAGAGGGAGAAATAAAACGTCTACGTTATTTGGGTAAGGGTAGAGAGAGAGAGGGGGAGAAATAAAACGTCTACTTTATTTGGGTAAGGGTAAGAGAGAGAGAGAGGGAGAAATAAAACGTCTAAGTTATTTGGGTAAGGGTAAGAGAGAGAGAGAGGGAGAAATAAAACGTCTACGTTATTTGGGTAAGGGTAAGAGAGAGAGAGAGAGAGGGAGAAATAAAACGTCTAAGTTATTTGGGTAAGAGTAGAGAGAGAGAGAGAGGGAGAAATAAAACGTCTACGTTATTTCGGTAAGAGTAAGAGAGAGAGTGAGAGGGAGAAATAAAACGTCTACGTTATTTGGGTAAGGGTAAGAGAGAGAGAGGGAGAAATAAAACGTCTACGTTATTTGGGTAAGGGTAAGAGAGAGAGAGGGAGAAATAAAACGTCTACGTTATTTGGGTAAGAGTAAGAGAGAGAGAGAGGGGGAGAAATAAAACGTCTACGTTATTTGGGTAAGAGTAAGAGAGAGAGAGAGGGAGAAATAAAACGTCTACGTTATTTGGGTAAGGGTAAGAGAGAGAGAGAGAGGGAGAAATAAAACGTCTACGTTATTTGCGTAAGGGTAAGAGAGAGAGAGAAATAAAACGTCTACGTTATTTGGGTAAGAGTAAGAGAGAGAGAGGGAGAAATAAAACGTCTACGTTATTTCGGTAAGAGTAAGAGAGAGAGAGAGGGAGAAATAAAACGTCTACGTTATTTCGGTAAGAGTAAGAGAGAGAGAGAGGGAGAAATAAAACGTCTACGTTATTTGGGTAAGAGTAAGAGAGAGAGAGAGAGGGAGAAATAAAACGTCTACGTTATTTGGGTAAGGTAAAGAGAGAGAGAGGGAGAAATAAAACGTCTACGTTATTTGGGTAAGGGTAAGAGAGAGAGAGAGGGGGAGAAATAAAACGTCTACGTTATTTGGGTAAGGGTAAGAGAGAGAGAGAGGGAGAAATAAAACGTCTACGTTATTTGGGTAAGGGTAAGAGAGAGAGAGAGGGAGAAATAAAACGTCTACGTTATTTGGGTAAGGGTGAGACAGAGAGAGAGGGAGAAATAAAACGTCTACGTTATTTGGGTAAGGGTAAGAGAGAGAGAGGGAGAAATAAAACGTCTACGTTATTTGGGTAAGGGTAAGAGATAGAGAGGGAGAAATAAAACGTCTACGTTATTTGGGTAAGAGTAAGAGAGAGAGAGAGAGGGAGAAATAAAACATCTACGTTATTTCGGTAAGGGTAAGAGAGAGAGAGGGAGAAATAAAACGTCTACGTTATTTGGGTAAGAGTAAGAGAGAGAGAGAGAGAGAGAAATAAAACGTCTACGTTATTTCGGTAAGAGTAAGAGAGAGAGAGAGAGAGAGAGGGAGAAATAAAACGTCTACGTTATTTGGGTAAGGGTAAGAGAGAGAGAGAGAGGGAGAAATAAAACGTCGACGTTATTTGGGTAAGGGTAAGAGAGAGAGAGAGAGAGGGAGAAATAAAACGTCTACGTTATTTGGGTAAGAGTAAGAGAGAGAGAGAGGGAGAAATAAAACGTCTACGTTATTTGGGTAAGGGTAAGAGAGAGAGAGAGGGAGAAATAAAACGTCTACATTATTTGGGTAAGGGTAAGAGAGAGAGAGGGGGAGAAATAAAACGTCTACGTTATTTGGGTAAGGGTAAGAGAGAGAGAGAGGGAGAAATAAAACGTCTAAGTTATTTGGGTAAGAGTAAGAGAGAGAGAGAGAGAGGGAGAAATAAAACGTCTACGTTATTTGGGTAAGGGTAAGAGAGAGAGAGGGAGAAATAAAACGTCTACGTTATTTCGGTAAGAGTAAGAGAGAGAGAGAGAGAGGGAGAAATAAAACGTCTACGTTATTTGGGTAAGGGTAAGAGAGAGAGAGGGAGAAATAAAACGTCTACGTTATATGGGTAAGGGTAAGAGAGAGAGAGGGAGAAATAAAACGTCTACGTTATTTGGGTAAGAGTAAGAGAGAGAGAGAGGGAGAAATAAAACGTCTACGTTATTTCGGTAAGGGTAAGAGAGAGAGGGGGAGAAATAAAACGTCTACGTTATTTGGGTAAGAGTAAGAGAGAGAGAGAGAGGGAGAAATAAAACGTCTACGTTATTTCGGTAAGAGTAAGAGAGAGAGAGAGAGGGGGAGAAATAAAACGTTTACGTTATTTGGGTAAGAGTAAGAGAGAGAGAGAGAGGGAGAAATAAAACGTCTACGTTATTTCGGTAAGAGTAAGAGAGAGAGAGGGAGAAATAAAACGTCTACGTTATTTGGGTAAGAGTAAGAGAGAGAGAGAGGGAGAAATAAAACGTCTACGTTATTTGGGTAAGGGTAAGAGAGAGAGAGGGAGAAATAAAACGTCTACGTTATTTGGGTAAGAGTAAGAGAGAGAGAGAGGGAGAAATAAAACGTCTACGTTATTTCGGTAAGAGTAAAAGAGAGAGAGAGGGGGAGAAATAAAACGTCTACGTTATTTGGGTAAGAGTAAGAGAGAGAGAGAGAGGGAGAAATAAAACGTCTACGTTATTTGGGTAAGGGTAAGAGAGAGAGAGAGAGGGAGAAATAAAACGTCTACGTTATTTGCGTAAGGGTAAGAGAGAGAGAGAGGGAGAAATAAAACGTCTACGTTATTTGGGTAAGGGTAAGAGAGAGAGAGAGAGGGAGAAATAAAACGTCTACGTTATTTGCGTAAGGGTAAGAGAGAGAGAGAGGGAGAAATAAAACGTCTACGTTATTTGGGTAAGGGTGAGACAGAGAGAGAGGGAGAAATAAAACGTCTACGTTATTTGGATAAGGGTAAGAGAGAGAGAGAGGGAGAAATAAAACATCTACGTTATTTGGGTAAGGGTAAGAGAGAGAGAGAGAGAGAGAGAGAAATAAAACGTCTAAGTTATTTGGGTAAGGGTAAGAGAGAGAGAGAGAGAGGGAGAAATAAAACGTCTACGTTATTTGGGTAAGGGTAAGAGAGAGAGAGAGAGGGAGAAATAAAACGTCTAAGTTATTTGGGTAAGAGTAAGAGAGAGAGAGAGAGGGAGAAATAAAACGTCTACGTTATTTGGGTAAGAGTAAGAGAGAGAGAGAGAGAGGGAGAAATAAAACGTCTACGTTATTTGGGTAAGAGTAAGAGAGAGAGAGAGAGGGAGAAATAAAACGTCGACGTTATTTGGGTAAGGGTAAGAGAGAGAGAAAGGGAGAAATAAAACGTCTACGTTATTTGGGTAAGGGTAAGAGAGAGAGAGAGAGAGAGAGAAATAAAACGTCTAAGTTATTTGGGTAAGGGTAAGAGAGAGAGAGAGAGAGAGGAGAAATAAAACGTCTACGTTATTTGGGTAAGGGTAAGAGAGAGAGAAAGGGAGAAATAAAACGTCTACGTTATTTGGGTAAGGATAAGAGAGAGAGAGAGGGAGAAATAAAACGTCTAAGTTATTTGGGTAAGAGTAAGAGAGAGAGAGAGAGAGGGAGAAATAAAACGTCTACGTTATTTGGGTAAGGGTAAGAGAGAGAGAGGGAGAAATAAAACGTCTACGTTATTTGGGTAAGAGTAAGAGAGAGAGAGAGAGGGAGAAATAAAACGTCTACGTTATTTCGGTAAGAGTAAGAGAGAGAGAGAGGGGGAGAAATAAAACGTTTACGTTATTTGGGTAAGAGTAAGAGAGAGAGAGAGAGGGAGAAATAAAACGTCTACGTTATTTCGGTAAGAGTAAGAGAGAGAGAGAGGGAGAAATAAAACGTCTACGTTATTTGGGTAAGAGTAAGAGAGAGAGAGAGGGGGAGAAATAAAACGTCTACGTTATTTGGGTAAGGGTAAGAGAGAGAGAGAGAGGGAGAAATAAAACGTCTACGTTATTTGGGTAAGAGTAAGAGAGAGAGAGAGGGAGATATAAAACGTTTACGTTATTTGGATAAGGGTAAGAGAGAGAGAGAGGGAGAAATAAAACGTCTACGTTATTTCGGTAAGAGTAAGAGAGAGAGAGAGAGAGGGAGAAATAAAACGTCTACGTTATTTGGGTAAGGGTAAGAGAGAGAGAGAGAGGAGAAATAAAACATCTACGTTATTTCGGTAAGAGTAAGAGAGAGAGAGAGGGGGAGAAATAAAACGTCTACGTTATTTGGGTAAGGGTAAGAGAGAGAGAGAGAGGGAGAAATAAAACGTCTACGTTATTTGGGTAAGAGTAAGAGAGAGAGAGAGGGAGATATAAAACGTTTACGTTATTTGGATAAGGGTAAGAGAGAGAGAGAGGGAGAAATAAAACGTCTACGTTATTTCGGTAAGAGTAAGAGAGAGAGAGAGAGAGGGAGAAATAAAACGTCTACGTTATTTGGGTAAGGGTAAGAGAGAGAGAGAGAGGAGAAATAAAACATCTACGTTATTTCGGTAAGGGTAAGAGAGAGAGAGAGAGGGAGAAATAAAACGTCTACGTTATTTCGGTAAGAGTAAGAGAGAGAGAGAGAGGGAGAAATAAAACGTCTACGTTATTTGGGTAAGAGTAAGAGAGAGAGAGAGGGGGAGAAATAAAACGTCTACGTTATTTGGGTAAGGGTAAGAGAGAGAGAGAGGGAGAAATAAAACGTCTACGTTATTTGGGTAAGAGTAAGAGAGAGAGAGAGGGAGATATAAAACGTTTACGTTATTTGGATAAGGGTAAGAGAGAGAGAGAGGGAGAAATAAAACGTCTACGTTATTTCGGTAAGAGTAAGAGAGAGAGAGAGAGAGGGAGAAATAAAACGTCTACGTTATTTGGGTAAGGGTAAGAGAGAGAGAGAGAGGGAGAAATAAAACGTCTTCGTTATTTGGGTAAGGTAAGAGAGAGAGAGAGGGAGAAATAAAACGTCTTCGTTATTTGGGTAAGGGTAAGAGAGAGAGAGAGAGGAGAAATAAAACATCTACGTTATTTCGGTAAGGGTAAGAGAGAGAGAGAGGGAGAAATAAAACGTCTACGTTATTTCGGTAAGAGTAAGAGAGAGAGAGAGAGAGAAATAAAACGTCTACGTTATTTGGGTAAGAGTAAGAGAGAGAGAGAGGGAGAAATAAAACGTCTACGTTATTTGGGTAAGAGTAAGAGAGAGAGAGAGAGGGAGAAATAAAACGTCTACGTTATTTGGATAAGGGTAAGAGAGAGAGAGGGAGAAATAAAACGTCTACGTTATTTGTGTACGGGCAAGAGAGAGAGAGAAAAATAAAACGTCTTCGTTATTTGGGTAAGGTAAGAGAGAGAGAGAGAGGGAGAAATAAAACGTCTACGTTATTTGGATAAGTGTAAGAGAGAGAGAGGGAGAAATAAAACGTCTACGTTATTTGGGTAAGGGTAAGAGAGAGAGAGAGGGAGAAATAAAACGTCTACGTTATTTGGGTAAGGATAAGAGAGAGAGAGAGGGAGAAATAAAACGTCTACGTTATTTGGGTAAGGATAAGAGAGAGAGAGAGGGAGAAATAAAACGTCTACGTTATTTGGGTAAGGGTAAGAGAGAGAGAGGGGGAGAAATAAAACGTCTACTTTATTTGGGTAAGGGTAAGAGAGAGAGAGAGAGGGAGAAATAAAACGTCTAAGTTATTTGGGTAAGGGTAAGAGAGAGAGAGAGGGAGAAATAAAACGTCTACGTTATTTGGGTAAGGGTAAGAGAGAGAGAGAGAGAGGGAGAAATAAAACGTCTAAGTTATTTGGGTAAGAGTAAGAGAGAGAGAGAGAGGGAGAAATAAAACGTCTACGTTATTTCGGTAAGAGTAAGAGAGAGAGTGAGAGGGAGAAATAAAACGTCTACGTTATTTGGGTAAGGGTAAGAGAGAGAGAGGGAGAAATAAAACGTCTACGTTATTTGGGTAAGGGTAAGAGAGAGAGAGGGAGAAATAAAACGTCTACGTTATTTGGGTAAGAGTAAGAGAGAGAGAGAGGGGGAGAAATAAAACGTCTACGTTATTTGGGTAAGGGTGAGACAGAGAGAGAGGGAGAAATAAAACGTCTACGTTATTTGGGTAAGGGTAAGAGAGAGAGAGGGGGAGAAATAAAACGTCTAAGTTATTTGGGTAAGAGTAAGAGAGAGAGAGAGAGAGGGAGAAATAAAACGTCTACGTTATTTGGGTAAGGGTAAGAGAGAGAGAGGGAGAAATAAAACGTCTACGTTATTTGGGTAAGGGTAAGAGAGAGAGAGAGAGAGAGGGAGAAATAAAACGTCTACGTTATTTGGGTAAGAGTAAGAGAGAGAGAGAGGGAGAAATAAAACGTCTACGTTATTTGGGTAAGGGTAAGAGAGAGAGAGAGGGAGAAATAAAACGTCTACATTATTTGGGTAAGGGTAAGAGAGAGAGAGGGGGAGAAATAAAACGTCTACGTTATTTGGGTAAGGGTAAGAGAGAGAGAGAGGGAGAAATAAAACGTCTAAGTTATTTGGGTAAGAGTAAGAGAGAGAGAGAGAGAGGGAGAAATAAAACGTCTACGTTATTTGGGTAAGGGTAAGAGAGAGAGAGGGAGAAATAAAACGTCTACGTTATTTCGGTAAGAGTAAGAGAGAGAGAGAGAGAGGGAGAAATAAAACGTCTACGTTATTTGGGTAAGGGTAAGAGAGAGAGAGGGAGAAATAAAACGTCTACGTTATATGGGTAAGGGTAAGAGAGAGAGAGGGAGAAATAAAACGTCTACGTTATTTGGGTAAGAGTAAGAGAGAGAGAGAGGGAGAAATAAAACGTCTACGTTATTTCGGTAAGGGTAAGAGAGAGAGGGGGAGAAATAAAACGTCTACGTTATTTGGGTAAGAGTAAGAGAGAGAGAGAGAGGGAGAAATAAAACGTCTACGTTATTTCGGTAAGAGTAAGAGAGAGAGAGAGAGGGGGAGAAATAAAACGTTTACGTTATTTGGGTAAGAGTAAGAGAGAGAGAGAGAGGGAGAAATAAAACGTCTACGTTATTTCGGTAAGAGTAAGAGAGAGAGAGGGAGAAATAAAACGTCTACGTTATTTGGGTAAGAGTAAGAGAGAGAGAGAGGGAGAAATAAAACGTCTACGTTATTTGGGTAAGGGTAAGAGAGAGAGAGGGAGAAATAAAACGTCTACGTTATTTGGGTAAGAGTAAGAGAGAGAGAGAGGGAGAAATAAAACGTCTACGTTATTTCGGTAAGAGTAAAAGAGAGAGAGAGGGGGAGAAATAAAACGTCTACGTTATTTGGGTAAGAGTAAGAGAGAGAGAGAGAGGGAGAAATAAAACGTCTACGTTATTTGGGTAAGGGTAAGAGAGAGAGAGAGAGGGAGAAATAAAACGTCTACGTTATTTGCGTAAGGGTAAGAGAGAGAGAGAGGGAGAAATAAAACGTCTACGTTATTTGGGTAAGGGTAAGAGAGAGAGAGAGAGGGAGAAATAAAACGTCTACGTTATTTGCGTAAGGGTAAGAGAGAGAGAGAGGGAGAAATAAAACGTCTACGTTATTTGGGTAAGGGTGAGACAGAGAGAGAGGGAGAAATAAAACGTCTACGTTATTTGGATAAGGGTAAGAGAGAGAGAGAGGGAGAAATAAAACATCTACGTTATTTGGGTAAGGGTAAGAGAGAGAGAGAGAGAGAGAGAGAAATAAAACGTCTAAGTTATTTGGGTAAGGGTAAGAGAGAGAGAGAGAGAGGGAGAAATAAAACGTCTACGTTATTTGGGTAAGGGTAAGAGAGAGAGAGAGAGGGAGAAATAAAACGTCTAAGTTATTTGGGTAAGAGTAAGAGAGAGAGAGAGAGGGAGAAATAAAACGTCTACGTTATTTGGGTAAGAGTAAGAGAGAGAGAGAGAGAGGGAGAAATAAAACGTCTACGTTATTTGGGTAAGAGTAAGAGAGAGAGAGAGAGGGAGAAATAAAACGTCGACGTTATTTGGGTAAGGGTAAGAGAGAGAGAAAGGGAGAAATAAAACGTCTACGTTATTTGGGTAAGGGTAAGAGAGAGAGAGAGAGAGAGAGAAATAAAACGTCTAAGTTATTTGGGTAAGGGTAAGAGAGAGAGAGAGAGAGAGGGAGAAATAAAACGTCTACGTTATTTGGGTAAGGGTAAGAGAGAGAGAAAGGGAGAAATAAAACGTCTACGTTATTTGGGTAAGGATAAGAGAGAGAGAGAGGGAGAAATAAAACGTCTAAGTTATTTGGGTAAGAGTAAGAGAGAGAGAGAGAGAGGGAGAAATAAAACGTCTACGTTATTTGGGTAAGGGTAAGAGAGAGAGAGGGAGAAATAAAACGTCTACGTTATTTGGGTAAGAGTAAGAGAGAGAGAGAGAGGGAGAAATAAAACGTCTACGTTATTTCGGTAAGAGTAAGAGAGAGAGAGAGGGGGAGAAATAAAACGTTTACGTTATTTGGGTAAGAGTAAGAGAGAGAGAGAGAGGGAGAAATAAAACGTCTACGTTATTTCGGTAAGAGTAAGAGAGAGAGAGAGGGAGAAATAAAACGTCTACGTTATTTGGGTAAGAGTAAGAGAGAGAGAGAGGGGGAGAAATAAAACGTCTACGTTATTTGGGTAAGGGTAAGAGAGAGAGAGAGAGGGAGAAATAAAACGTCTACGTTATTTGGGTAAGAGTAAGAGAGAGAGAGAGGGAGATATAAAACGTTTACGTTATTTGGATAAGGGTAAGAGAGAGAGAGAGGGAGAAATAAAACGTCTACGTTATTTCGGTAAGAGTAAGAGAGAGAGAGAGAGAGGGAGAAATAAAACGTCTACGTTATTTGGGTAAGGGTAAGAGAGAGAGAGAGAGGAGAAATAAAACATCTACGTTATTTCGGTAAGAGTAAGAGAGAGAGAGAGGGGGAGAAATAAAACGTCTACGTTATTTGGGTAAGGGTAAGAGAGAGAGAGAGAGGGAGAAATAAAACGTCTACGTTATTTGGGTAAGAGTAAGAGAGAGAGAGAGGGAGATATAAAACGTTTACGTTATTTGGATAAGGGTAAGAGAGAGAGAGAGGGAGAAATAAAACGTCTACGTTATTTCGGTAAGAGTAAGAGAGAGAGAGAGAGAGGGAGAAATAAAACGTCTACGTTATTTGGGTAAGGGTAAGAGAGAGAGAGAGAGGAGAAATAAAACATCTACGTTATTTCGGTAAGGGTAAGAGAGAGAGAGAGAGGGAGAAATAAAACGTCTACGTTATTTCGGTAAGAGTAAGAGAGAGAGAGAGAGGGAGAAATAAAACGTCTACGTTATTTGGGTAAGAGTAAGAGAGAGAGAGAGGGGGAGAAATAAAACGTCTACGTTATTTGGGTAAGGGTAAGAGAGAGAGAGAGGGAGAAATAAAACGTCTACGTTATTTGGGTAAGAGTAAGAGAGAGAGAGAGGGAGATATAAAACGTTTACGTTATTTGGATAAGGGTAAGAGAGAGAGAGAGGGAGAAATAAAACGTCTACGTTATTTCGGTAAGAGTAAGAGAGAGAGAGAGAGAGGGAGAAATAAAACGTCTACGTTATTTGGGTAAGGGTAAGAGAGAGAGAGAGAGGGAGAAATAAAACGTCTTCGTTATTTGGGTAAGGGTAAGAGAGAGAGAGAGGGAGAAATAAAACGTCTACGTTATTTGGGTAAGGATAAGAGAGAGAGAGAGGGAGAAATAAAACGTCTACGTTATTTGGGTAAGGATAAGAGAGAGAGAGAGGGAGAAATAAAACGTCTACGTTATTTGGGTAAGGGTAAGAGAGAGAGAGGGGGAGAAATAAAACGTCTACTTTATTTGGGTAAGGGTAAGAGAGAGAGAGAGAGGGAGAAATAAAACGTCTAAGTTATTTGGGTAAGGGTAAGAGAGAGAGAGAGGGAGAAATAAAACGTCTACGTTATTTGGGTAAGGGTAAGAGAGAGAGAGAGAGAGGGAGAAATAAAACGTCTAAGTTATTTGGGTAAGAGTAAGAGAGAGAGAGAGAGGGAGAAATAAAACGTCTACGTTATTTCGGTAAGAGTAAGAGAGAGAGTGAGAGGGAGAAATAAAACGTCTACGTTATTTGGGTAAGGGTAAGAGAGAGAGAGGGAGAAATAAAACGTCTACGTTATTTGGGTAAGGGTAAGAGAGAGAGAGGGAGAAATAAAACGTCTACGTTATTTGGGTAAGAGTAAGAGAGAGAGAGAGGGGGAGAAATAAAACGTCTACGTTATTTGGGTAAGGGTGAGACAGAGAGAGAGGGAGAAATAAAACGTCTACGTTATTTGGGTAAGGGTAAGAGAGAGAGAGAGAGAGAGAGAAATAAAACGTCTAAGTTATTTGGGTAAGGGTAAGAGAGAGAGAGAGAGAGAGGGAGAAATAAAACGTCTACGTTATTTGGGTAAGGGTAAGAGAGAGAGAAAGGGAGAAATAAAACGTCTACGTTATTTGGGTAAGGATAAGAGAGAGAGAGAGGGAGAAATAAAACGTCTAAGTTATTTGGGTAAGAGTAAGAGAGAGAGAGAGAGAGGGAGAAATAAAACGTCTACGTTATTTGGGTAAGGGTAAGAGAGAGAGAGGGAGAAATAAAACGTCTACGTTATTTGGGTAAGAGTAAGAGAGAGAGAGAGAGGGAGAAATAAAACGTCTACGTTATTTCGGTAAGAGTAAGAGAGAGAGAGAGGGGGAGAAATAAAACGTTTACGTTATTTGGGTAAGAGTAAGAGAGAGAGAGAGAGGGAGAAATAAAACGTCTACGTTATTTCGGTAAGAGTAAGAGAGAGAGAGAGAGAGAAATAAAACGTCTACGTTATTTGGGTAAGAGTAAGAGAGAGAGAGAGGGAGAAATAAAACGTCTACGTTATTTGGGTAAGAGTAAGAGAGAGAGAGAGAGGGAGAAATAAAACGTCTACGTTATTTGGATAAGGGTAAGAGAGAGAGAGGGAGAAATAAAACGTCTACGTTATTTGTGTACGGGCAAGAGAGAGAGAGAAAAATAAAACGTCTTCGTTATTTGGGTAAGGTAAGAGAGAGAGAGAGAGGGAGAAATAAAACGTCTACGTTATTTGGATAAGTGTAAGAGAGAGAGAGGGAGAAATAAAACGTCTACGTTATTTGGGTAAGGGTAAGAGAGAGAGAGAGGGAGAAATAAAACGTCTACGTTATTTGGGTAAGGATAAGAGAGAGAGAGAGGGAGAAATAAAACGTCTACGTTATTTGGGTAAGGATAAGAGAGAGAGAGAGGGAGAAATAAAACGTCTACGTTATTTGGGTAAGGGTAAGAGAGAGAGAGGGGGAGAAATAAAACGTCTACTTTATTTGGGTAAGGGTAAGAGAGAGAGAGAGAGGGAGAAATAAAACGTCTAAGTTATTTGGGTAAGGGTAAGAGAGAGAGAGAGGGAGAAATAAAACGTCTACGTTATTTGGGTAAGGGTAAGAGAGAGAGAGAGAGAGGGAGAAATAAAACGTCTAAGTTATTTGGGTAAGAGTAAGAGAGAGAGAGAGAGGGAGAAATAAAACGTCTACGTTATTTCGGTAAGAGTAAGAGAGAGAGTGAGAGGGAGAAATAAAACGTCTACGTTATTTGGGTAAGGGTAAGAGAGAGAGAGGGAGAAATAAAACGTCTACGTTATTTGGGTAAGGGTAAGAGAGAGAGAGGGAGAAATAAAACGTCTACGTTATTTGGGTAAGAGTAAGAGAGAGAGAGAGGGGGAGAAATAAAACGTCTACGTTATTTGGGTAAGGGTGAGACAGAGAGAGAGGGAGAAATAAAACGTCTACGTTATTTGGGTAAGGGTAAGAGAGAGAGAGGGGGAGAAATAAAACGTCTAAGTTATTTGGGTAAGAGTAAGAGAGAGAGAGAGAGAGGGAGAAATAAAACGTCTACGTTATTTGGGTAAGGGTAAGAGAGAGAGAGGGAGAAATAAAACGTCTACGTTATTTGGGTAAGGGTAAGAGAGAGAGAGAGAGAGAGGGAGAAATAAAACGTCTACGTTATTTGGGTAAGAGTAAGAGAGAGAGAGAGGGAGAAATAAAACGTCTACGTTATTTGGGTAAGGGTAAGAGAGAGAGAGAGGGAGAAATAAAACGTCTACATTATTTGGGTAAGGGTAAGAGAGAGAGAGGGGGAGAAATAAAACGTCTACGTTATTTGGGTAAGGGTAAGAGAGAGAGAGAGGGAGAAATAAAACGTCTAAGTTATTTGGGTAAGAGTAAGAGAGAGAGAGAGAGAGGGAGAAATAAAACGTCTACGTTATTTGGGTAAGGGTAAGAGAGAGAGAGGGAGAAATAAAACGTCTACGTTATTTCGGTAAGAGTAAGAGAGAGAGAGAGAGAGGGAGAAATAAAACGTCTACGTTATTTGGGTAAGGGTAAGAGAGAGAGAGGGAGAAATAAAACGTCTACGTTATATGGGTAAGGGTAAGAGAGAGAGAGGGAGAAATAAAACGTCTACGTTATTTGGGTAAGAGTAAGAGAGAGAGAGAGGGAGAAATAAAACGTCTACGTTATTTCGGTAAGGGTAAGAGAGAGAGGGGGAGAAATAAAACGTCTACGTTATTTGGGTAAGAGTAAGAGAGAGAGAGAGAGGGAGAAATAAAACGTCTACGTTATTTCGGTAAGAGTAAGAGAGAGAGAGAGAGGGGGAGAAATAAAACGTTTACGTTATTTGGGTAAGAGTAAGAGAGAGAGAGAGAGGGAGAAATAAAACGTCTACGTTATTTCGGTAAGAGTAAGAGAGAGAGAGGGAGAAATAAAACGTCTACGTTATTTGGGTAAGAGTAAGAGAGAGAGAGAGGGAGAAATAAAACGTCTACGTTATTTGGGTAAGGGTAAGAGAGAGAGAGGGAGAAATAAAACGTCTACGTTATTTGGGTAAGAGTAAGAGAGAGAGAGAGGGAGAAATAAAACGTCTACGTTATTTCGGTAAGAGTAAAAGAGAGAGAGAGGGGGAGAAATAAAACGTCTACGTTATTTGGGTAAGAGTAAGAGAGAGAGAGAGAGGGAGAAATAAAACGTCTACGTTATTTGGGTAAGGGTAAGAGAGAGAGAGAGAGGGAGAAATAAAACGTCTACGTTATTTGCGTAAGGGTAAGAGAGAGAGAGAGGGAGAAATAAAACGTCTACGTTATTTGGGTAAGGGTAAGAGAGAGAGAGAGAGGGAGAAATAAAACGTCTACGTTATTTGCGTAAGGGTAAGAGAGAGAGAGAGGGAGAAATAAAACGTCTACGTTATTTGGGTAAGGGTGAGACAGAGAGAGAGGGAGAAATAAAACGTCTACGTTATTTGGATAAGGGTAAGAGAGAGAGAGAGGGAGAAATAAAACATCTACGTTATTTGGGTAAGGGTAAGAGAGAGAGAGAGAGAGAGAGAGAAATAAAACGTCTAAGTTATTTGGGTAAGGGTAAGAGAGAGAGAGAGAGAGGGAGAAATAAAACGTCTACGTTATTTGGGTAAGGGTAAGAGAGAGAGAGAGAGGGAGAAATAAAACGTCTAAGTTATTTGGGTAAGAGTAAGAGAGAGAGAGAGAGGGAGAAATAAAACGTCTACGTTATTTGGGTAAGAGTAAGAGAGAGAGAGAGAGAGGGAGAAATAAAACGTCTACGTTATTTGGGTAAGAGTAAGAGAGAGAGAGAGAGGGAGAAATAAAACGTCGACGTTATTTGGGTAAGGGTAAGAGAGAGAGAAAGGGAGAAATAAAACGTCTACGTTATTTGGGTAAGGGTAAGAGAGAGAGAGAGAGAGAGAGAAATAAAACGTCTAAGTTATTTGGGTAAGGGTAAGAGAGAGAGAGAGAGAGAGGGAGAAATAAAACGTCTACGTTATTTGGGTAAGGGTAAGAGAGAGAGAAAGGGAGAAATAAAACGTCTACGTTATTTGGGTAAGGATAAGAGAGAGAGAGAGGGAGAAATAAAACGTCTAAGTTATTTGGGTAAGAGTAAGAGAGAGAGAGAGAGAGGGAGAAATAAAACGTCTACGTTATTTGGGTAAGGGTAAGAGAGAGAGAGGGAGAAATAAAACGTCTACGTTATTTGGGTAAGAGTAAGAGAGAGAGAGAGAGGGAGAAATAAAACGTCTACGTTATTTCGGTAAGAGTAAGAGAGAGAGAGAGGGGGAGAAATAAAACGTTTACGTTATTTGGGTAAGAGTAAGAGAGAGAGAGAGAGGGAGAAATAAAACGTCTACGTTATTTCGGTAAGAGTAAGAGAGAGAGAGAGGGAGAAATAAAACGTCTACGTTATTTGGGTAAGAGTAAGAGAGAGAGAGAGGGGGAGAAATAAAACGTCTACGTTATTTGGGTAAGGGTAAGAGAGAGAGAGAGAGGGAGAAATAAAACGTCTACGTTATTTGGGTAAGAGTAAGAGAGAGAGAGAGGGAGATATAAAACGTTTACGTTATTTGGATAAGGGTAAGAGAGAGAGAGAGGGAGAAATAAAACGTCTACGTTATTTCGGTAAGAGTAAGAGAGAGAGAGAGAGAGGGAGAAATAAAACGTCTACGTTATTTGGGTAAGGGTAAGAGAGAGAGAGAGAGGAGAAATAAAACATCTACGTTATTTCGGTAAGGGTAAGAGAGAGAGAGAGAGGGAGAAATAAAACGTCTACGTTATTTCGGTAAGAGTAAGAGAGAGAGAGAGAGGGAGAAATAAAACGTCTACGTTATTTGGGTAAGAGTAAGAGAGAGAGAGAGGGGGAGAAATAAAACGTCTACGTTATTTGGGTAAGGGTAAGAGAGAGAGAGAGGGAGAAATAAAACGTCTACGTTATTTGGGTAAGAGTAAGAGAGAGAGAGAGGGAGATATAAAACGTTTACGTTATTTGGATAAGGGTAAGAGAGAGAGAGAGGGAGAAATAAAACGTCTACGTTATTTCGGTAAGAGTAAGAGAGAGAGAGAGAGAGGGAGAAATAAAACGTCTACGTTATTTGGGTAAGGGTAAGAGAGAGAGAGAGAGGGAGAAATAAAACGTCTTCGTTATTTGGGTAAGGTAAGAGAGAGAGAGAGGGAGAAATAAAACGTCTTCGTTATTTGGGTAAGGGTAAGAGAGAGAGAGAGAGGAGAAATAAAACATCTACGTTATTTCGGTAAGGGTAAGAGAGAGAGAGAGGGAGAAATAAAACGTCTACGTTATTTCGGTAAGAGTAAGAGAGAGAGAGAGAGAGAAATAAAACGTCTACGTTATTTGGGTAAGAGTAAGAGAGAGAGAGAGGGAGAAATAAAACGTCTACGTTATTTGGGTAAGAGTAAGAGAGAGAGAGAGAGGGAGAAATAAAACGTCTACGTTATTTGGATAAGGGTAAGAGAGAGAGAGGGAGAAATAAAACGTCTACGTTATTTGTGTACGGGCAAGAGAGAGAGAGAAAAATAAAACGTCTTCGTTATTTGGGTAAGGTAAGAGAGAGAGAGAGAGGGAGAAATAAAACGTCTACGTTATTTGGATAAGTGTAAGAGAGAGAGAGGGAGAAATAAAACGTCTACGTTATTTGGGTAAGGGTAAGAGAGAGAGAGAGAGGGAGAAATAAAACGTCTACGTTATTTGGGTAAGGATAAGAGAGAGAGAGAGGGAGAAATAAAACGTCTACGTTATTTGGGTAAGGATAAGAGAGAGAGAGAGGGAGAAATAAAACGTCTACGTTATTTGGGTAAGGGTAAGAGAGAGAGAGGGGGAGAAATAAAACGTCTACTTTATTTGGGTAAGGGTAAGAGAGAGAGAGAGAGGGAGAAATAAAACGTCTAAGTTATTTGGGTAAGGGTAAGAGAGAGAGAGAGGGAGAAATAAAACGTCTACGTTATTTGGGTAAGGGTAAGAGAGAGAGAGAGAGAGGGAGAAATAAAACGTCTAAGTTATTTGGGTAAGAGTAAGAGAGAGAGAGAGAGGGAGAAATAAAACGTCTACGTTATTTCGGTAAGAGTAAGAGAGAGAGTGAGAGGGAGAAATAAAACGTCTACGTTATTTGGGTAAGGGTAAGAGAGAGAGAGGGAGAAATAAAACGTCTACGTTATTTGGGTAAGGGTAAGAGAGAGAGAGGGAGAAATAAAACGTCTACGTTATTTGGGTAAGAGTAAGAGAGAGAGAGAGGGGGAGAAATAAAACGTCTACGTTATTTGGGTAAGGGTGAGACAGAGAGAGAGGGAGAAATAAAACGTCTACGTTATTTGGGTAAGGGTAAGAGAGAGAGAGGGGGAGAAATAAAACGTCTAAGTTATTTGGGTAAGAGTAAGAGAGAGAGAGAGAGAGGGAGAAATAAAACGTCTACGTTATTTGGGTAAGGGTAAGAGAGAGAGAGGGAGAAATAAAACGTCTACGTTATTTCGGTAAGAGTAAGAGAGAGAGAGAGAGAGGGAGAAATAAAACGTCTACGTTATTTGGGTAAGGGTAAGAGAGAGAGAGGGAGAAATAAAACGTCTACGTTATTTGGGTAAGGGTGAGACAGAGAGAGAGGGAGAAATAAAACGTCTACGTTATTTGGGTAAGGGTAAGAGAGAGAGAGGGGGAGAAATAAAACGTCTACGTTATTTGGGTAAGGGTAAGAGAGAGAGAGAGGGAGAAATAAAACGTCTAAGTTATTTGGGTAAGAGTAAGAGAGAGAGAGAGAGAGGGAGAAATAAAACGTCTACGTTATTTGGGTAAGGGTAAGAGAGAGAGAGGGAGAAATAAAACGTCTACGTTATTTCGGTAAGAGTAAGAGAGAGAGAGAGAGAGGGAGAAATAAAACGTCTACGTTATTTGGGTAAGGGTAAGAGAGAGAGAGGGAGAAATAAAACGTCTACGTTATATGGGTAAGGGTAAGAGAGAGAGAGGGAGAAATAAAACGTCTACGTTATTTGGGTAAGAGTAAGAGAGAGAGAGAGAGGGAGAAATAAAACGTCTACGTTATTTCGGTAAGGGTAAGAGAGAGAGAGGGAGAAATAAAACGTCTACGTTATTTGGGTAAGAGTAAGAGAGAGAGAGAGAGGGAGAAATAAAACGTCTACGTTATTTCGGTAAGAGTAAGAGAGAGAGAGAGGGGGAGAAATAAAACGTTTACGTTATTTGGGTAAGAGTAAGAGAGAGAGAGAGAGGGAGAAATAAAACGTCTACGTTATTTCGGTAAGAGTAAGAGAGAGAGAGAGGGAGAAATAAAACGTCTACGTTATTTGGGTAAGAGTAAGAGAGAGAGAGAGGGAGAAATAAAACGTCTACGTTATTTGGGTAAGGGTAAGAGAGAGAGAGGGAGAAATAAAACGTCTACGTTATTTGGGTAAGAGTAAGAGAGAGAGAGAGGGAGAAATAAAACGTCTACGTTATTTCGGTAAGAGTAAAAGAGAGAGAGAGGGGGAGAAATAAAACGTCTACGTTATTTGGGTAAGAGTAAGAGAGAGAGAGAGAGGGAGAAATAAAACGTCTACGTTATTTGGGTAAGGGTAAGAGAGAGAGAGAGGGGGAGAAATAAAACGTCTACGTTATTTGCGTAAGGGTAAGAGAGAGAGAGAGAGGGAGAAATAAAACGTCTACGTTATTTGGGTAAGGGTAAGAGAGAGAGAGAGAGGGAGAAATAAAACGTCTACGTTATTTGCGTAAGGGTAAGAGAGAGAGAGAGGGAGAAATAAAACGTCTACGTTATTTGGGTAAGGGTGAGACAGAGAGAGAGGGAGAAATAAAACGTCTACGTTATTTGGGTAAGAGTAAGAGAGAGAGAGGGAGAAATAAAACGTCTACGTTATTTGGGTAAGGGTAAGAGAGAGAGAGAGGGGGAGAAATAAAACGTCTACGTTATTTGGGTAAGGGTAAGAGAGAGAGAGAGGGAGAAATAAAACGTCTACGTTATTTGGGTAAGGGTAAGAGAGAGAGAGGGAGAAATAAAACGTCTACGTTATTTGGGTAAGGGTGAGACAGAGAGAGAGGGAGAAATAAAACGTCTACGTTATTTGGGTAAGGGTAAGAGAGAGAGAGGGAGAAATAAAACGTCTACGTTATTTGGGTAAGGGTAAGAGAGAGAGAGGGAGAAATAAAACGTCTACGTTATTTGGGTAAGAGTAAGAGAGAGAGAGAGAGGGAGAAATAAAACGTCTACGTTATTTCGGTAAGGGTAAGAGAGAGAGAGGGAGAAATAAAACGTCTACGTTATTTGGGTAAGAGTAAGAGAGAGAGAGAGAGGGAGAAATAAAACTTCTACGTTATTTCGGTAAGAGTAAGAGAGAGAGAGGGAGAAATAAAACGTCTACGTTATTTGGGTAAGAGTAAGAGAGAGAGAGAGAGGGAGAAATAAAACTTCTACGTTATTTCGGTAAGAGTAAGAGAGAGAGAGAGAGGGAGAAATAAAACGTCTACGTTATTTGGGTAAGGGTAAGAGAGAGAGAGAGAGGGAGAAATAAAACGTCTACGTTATTTGGGTAAGGGTAAGAGAGAGAGAGAGAGGGAGAAATAAAACGTCTACGTTATTTGGGTAAGGGTAAGAGAGAGAGAGAGGGAGAAATAAAACGTCTACGTTATTTGGGTAAGGGTAAGAGAGAGAGAGAGGGAGAAATAAAACGTCTACATTATTTGGGTAAGGGTAAGAGAGAGAGAGGGGGAGAAATAAAACGTCTACGTTATTTGGGTAAGGGTAAGAGAGAGAGAGAGGGAGAAATAAAACGTCTTCGTTATTTGGGTAAGGGTAAGAGAGAGAGAGGGGGGAGAAATAAAACGTCTACGTTATTTGGGTAAGGGTAAGAGGGAGAGAGAGGGAGAAATAAAACGTCTTCGTTATTTGGGTAAGGGTAAGAGACAGAGAGAGGGAGAAATAAAACGTCTACGTTATTTCGGTAAGGGTAAGAGAGAGAGAGAGGGAGAAATAAAACGTCTACGTTATTTGCGTAAGGGTAAGAGAGAGAGAGAGGGAGAAATAAAACGTCTACGTTATTTGGGTAAGGGTGAGACAGAGAGAGAGGGAGAAATAAAACGTCTACGTTATTTGGGTAAGAGTAAGAGAGAGAGAGGGAGAAATAAAACGTCTACGTTATTTGGGTAAGGGTAAGAGAGAGAGAGGGAGAAATAAAACGTCTACGTTATTTCGGTAAGAGTAAGAGAGAGAGAGAGGGAGAAATAAAACGTCTACGTTATTTGGGTAAGAGTAAGAGAGAGAGAGAGAGGGAGAAATAAAACGTCTACGTTATTTGGGTAAGGTAAAGAGAGAGAGAGGGAGAAATAAAACGTCTACGTTATTTGGGTAAGGGTAAGAGAGAGAGAGAGAGGGGGAGAAATAAAACGTCTACGTTATTTGGGTAAGGGTAAGAGAGAGAGAGAGGGAGAAATAAAACGTCTACGTTATTTGGGTAAGGGTAAGAGAGAGAGAGAGGGAGAAATAAAACGTCTACGTTATTTGGGTAAGGGTGAGACAGAGAGAGAGGGAGAAATAAAACGTCTACGTTATTTGGGTAAGAGTAAGAGAGAGAGAGGGAGAAATAAAACGTCTACGTTATTTGGGTAAGGGTAAGAGAGAGAGAGGGAGAAATAAAACGTCTACGTTATTTGGGTACGGGCAAGAGAGAGAGAGAGAAATAAAACGTCTTCGTTATTTGGGTAAGGTAAGAGAGAGAGAGAGAGGGAGAAATAAAAAAGTCTTCGTTATTTGGGTAAGGGTAAGAGAGAATGAAGAGTGTTAATAGTAGAGAGTCAAGTAGAGAAATACAATTTCTAATACGAGACGTAACGAGAAACATAATTAACGTCTCGTGTGCCTAATGAGACGAGAAATATCAGGAGTTCATGCAAATCTGTTGTCAAAACCAGTTTTACGGTTATACCATTCATAGTAAAGAACTATAAATTGATAAAGAGATTGTTCAAATACTATGAAAAGTATTTGTCAGCGTTTAAAAGTACACAATATATCTTAATAATAAATGTAGTTTAAATGTTATTATACCACATCTCTTCTGAATCTCTCTTGACGCCGAAGATTCTGATAACTTCTAGATAAAATTAAGAAGAAAATCAGAGCATAAAGTTTGCACATAAATTTACAAATCGAAAGGTAAAAAATTTCGAGATAAGAGGAGAAAAGATTTTCGAAAACCGCGGGGTGACGTGACTTCTGTTCAAGGACCCCGCACAATCCTTATGGAAATTGGATATCGGTGGAATTGTTTGTAACCGTGATGTGTTGGAGATATTGTGATCAGTGTTTCTTCCAGACATGTTTTTTGGGGGGCACTGCCCCCCCGGAGCTCTGAGAATACCCCCCGGACGAGACCAAAATAATACGTCTATAATATAATAATAAGTAAAATAGTAGCAGCAATGCCCCCCGTTATACTATGTGTGCCTTCCCCCCCGAACACATTTTCTCAAAGAACGACTGATTGTGATCCTCAGAAAAAGTCTCAACTACCAATCATTGACCGTTTGGCCACTACAGGGGCCACATTTTTGAAAACAGACTAGTATAACGATATTTCGGATTTCGGTGAAAATGAACGAAACTGTGATATGTTGTAGATATAGTGATCCTAAGAAACTGTTTTAATTTGTGGCTACACCGAGCAACTCCAGGTCAGTTTGTAGAACATTTCTTTGCATTCGAGAGGTTCGGCCCGGGCCTTTAATCCTGTCTAGGGTTTTCTGGGGCTTTCCTTTGTACCGCACGATGAACATCCGGATGTTATCTATGCTTAAATAGTGTTGGCAACTACTCTCATCATCCCTTTTCCGGGTTGTGGGAAAGGATGAGAAGATCTAAACCTTTTCACGGTTTCACAGAATTCCACCGAAACCCAAAATATCGTCACCTTTTGCTATTTTCAAAAAAAGTTGCCTCGTAATGGCCAAACGGTCATTGTTTGTTGGTTGTGCATATTGAGACGTTTTCTCAGGATCATAATGTCTACAACATATCAGGGTTTCAAACAATTCCACCGAAATCCAATTTCCGTAACGATTGTGAGGGGGTCCTTTGCGAGGCAAGAATTTGTATCGTGTGAACAACATTAGTTAATACTAGATAATTGTGGGGATGTTCATATATTGTGAACAAGGCCAACGGTTGTTTGAGAAGTGAGAGTGAAGGTAAGAGAGTGGTGCGTGACTGACGGTGGAAGAGAGAGAAATTGTTGATTTGGAGCTGAGGTTAAATAAGGGTTAGTAGGGATGCGCACTAGACGAGTCGAGACAGGATTTTCCTGACAAAATTCGAGTCGAGACACGGCTCTTCCCATAGAGAAATATACATTTTTCGAGTCGAGACATCACTTTTACAGCACATTTTCGAGACGAGACAGCCACAAATCTTGTCTCGTGCTCATCCCTAAGGATCAGTAAAAATGCCTTTGTTTGATACAGAACGAGATAATCAAGGAAAATACAGATTAAGATACATAACGCTCAACTTCATGGCTAAAATATAAAAAAAATGCAGTAACACTTGTAATACAATTTTATACTTATAAACGTCAGCATCTCGGGGGAAAGTTTATGACGCCTGTACTACACTAGATACGAAATATTACTTTGGATATTGGCTGATTTGGGACTAGTTTAGCATAGGATAAGATCTCAGAAAACTTTGGTTTCTGCGGTAATGAATTTACTAGCACGTTCGGTGTCATATGATTTCAGTAAAGTATATCATTAGGGAAAAAAGTTGAGAACAATTGAATTAAGTTATAAAGCTATATTTAACAAAGCTTCACTTCTGTATAGGTTGAGTTGATTTTGAGTTTAACGTCCTTTTCAGCAGCGAGGCTATATGAGACGGGACCTACTGATTAACGTGGAATCCGAACCACATAAGCTCTCGCCGGGAAGTGAACCCGGGTCTCTCACGTCAAAGGCGCGTACGCTAACCGCTTAGCTACGAGGGAGCTCTTCTGTATAGGTTGTGTGTAAGGTTGGCAACGGGTAAAGAGTTAAGAATGTCTCGTCTGGAAAATATGTCGTCAAGGCAATTTCTCGTCTCGGAAGTATATCTGTTCAGTGTCATTTCATATCACGCCACGATATTTCTGCTTTGTCTCGTCTCACGGTCACTTGGACAACCCTAGTGTAGAGGTCAATTTCCACTGAACGTATGGTAGCGCAATAGACCAAATGAGACATATTTTTGGTGAATAGATATGAGACGAGAGAGGCTGTTTATGGTAGAAACAGATGCACCTTTCGAGACAAGACACCAATTTCACACTATTTTGAGATCGCATAGTTTGAACTTTTCTCAACTTAAGACCCCAGTTGAAGTCACTAGGAACTGAACACCATAACAAACAATAGAAAAGGATGGCCTTAATTCTGGCAATGTGGTTAGCAGGCCCGTATCTGTGAGGGGGCATGGGGAATCGGGACCCCTTAAATTTTTACTGGCTCGCCTTAAAATTTTCACAGTAGACTTGCAAATGAAATGGTAATGAACTATAATGTTTGGATCGGGGGCCCCTAACTTCTATTGCCCCCCCCCTACATTTTTGGGCTTGCTACGGGCTTGATACTTAACACAAAGCCCATCGGCAAGGAGGACCTGGTTTCGATTCTCGGTGGATGTTATTAGGATCCATGTAAAGCTTTACACCCAAGTTTCATAGAGAGGCCATGGTTCTAAAAAGGGACGTTAAACCAACCAAGAAGATGGGCAAAGAAGTTTGCTAGGGCCTATCTTTCAAGCCACCATCCCGACATTCTCCTAATCCCTCAATCAGGATTGCTGGCCGAGGGGCTGGAATCAGAATTTCGCGATCCAAGGACGCATATACTAACTTAACGCAATGCCAATATGAATATATTAGTACATTATGTTTTTTTTAAGATTTTATTCTCAGGATTCTTACTGAAGGAATCTGTACAACGGATAATAATTAATTTCCGCGGTGCGAAACCGCTTTACATAAAATAGGGGCATATATGCTCATATGGCACCGTTACTCACAAATACGTATCCAAACCACTTAAGGTGCATATATGCTCATATGTTGATATTCATATGACGAGTAGAAGGAGGGAAAGTGATTGTGATATCGGGAGACTATGAACCCACGTGGCCAGGCGGCGCAAACCAATCGCTTCGTACTCAAACATCTATGTAGTTAGAGGAGGGGAACACGCCTTCCTCTAAACATACCTTCTGATCCTTTCCCCACCTTCTTTCCAAGGTTGTTCCTCCCTCCTTACGATTTCTTCAACTTTTCTTCCTTCTTCTTACACAGTGGAGCCAACTACATCCACATTTTACTATGTTTAGGTCTTATTTTGGCGCCAAATTTATTTTGTGCCATATATTACCAAATAACTATACATTTATGCCTAGCTTCAATCACTTTACAGAACTTCTGGATATATCAATGGCTTACATGACTTCAGCACAAGACACTACGGTTCGATTCCCAGTAGAAGCTCTTATGGTTTGGATTCTACGTTAATCCGAAGGTAAATATCATCATCATAATATATTTTAGATGCTGAAAAGGAAAGCTACACAATAAAAAATGGTTGTGTTAATTCAACTCAATTTTAACACAAGGCAGTGGTTCCAGCGTGACTACCACTATGCGGTGTTAGTTCAACACAGACCCCGTGGTGTTGGCGTTTAACACAGGGAGAGGGTTACGTCTTTAACACATAACCGGTGTTGAGCCATGCCGTAAGCGTTAATGAATCACAAAATTACTCCCTCAAAATATGTTAAATCGCCTATATGCGTAATGTGTTTATATTATGATGAGTCTAAAAAACACTTTAAACAAGTAAAAAAAATACTCCAGTGGCGGGGGAGGGCACGAACCACCAATTGTTTGATTACTAGCGCATGTTCTTCCGACTTCGCCACGGAGGCGATGAAGAAAAGAGGGATAGATTATCGCTTGTAGAGGGATAAAGGTCTTTAGAATTTAGCAAATCAGAGTGCTCCTTTAAGCCGCGTATATTCGACGATAACCGAAGATAAAATCTGCTCGCCATGTAATTTTATAACAAAATGACGACTGTGTATTTACTTTATTTTATAGTTCTCCCATATTCACTTTCAAATGATCGGCGCCAGTTGCCATCTAATAAAATTGATGCGTTTGTTGCTTCTAGTACACAATCGCTTAGAAATAGAATCAATAAATGCATCAAATGTGGGAGATAAAATTTTGCGTATACCTGGATTTGTTTAATTATTTCTTTCTACTGTGTTTGTCTGTAGCTTCAATTCATAAGCCTTTATATTTAGATGCTCAACATATTTGGAAATCACGCAAGAAACAACACCGAAGATCCTACACATGTGTTAATTTAACACACAAGTTGTGTGTCATTTCAACTACCGGCATTTGACACACAACTTCAAATGGAGAGTTGTTATTCTAATCACTTGTTTGTGTTATATTTTAACACAATCGTGTTAACACATAGGCATGTCGTTGAAATAACACAACGATTTTTTTTTATTTTTTACAGTGTACACTCAAACCCAATGAACCGAAATATGGCAGCTCAGTGGTAAAGCGCTCGGCCGTGCTGCGAGGGATTTCTGGCACAGAACGTATCGCACATCGACTGCAATACCACCAGGGCTGGATTAACCCATCTGAAAGCCCAGGGCTAGAAAAAATATGTGTCTCCTGCTGACTTCATTTAATAGGCCCTACATTTCTGTAAGGAAAGTTAAGGGAATATGTTTCATATTTTATTTTATGATAATGATTGTATCTTCATGATTCTTTTTAGACACCCAGTTGAGATTTTGATCAGAGTGGAAGCCCTTATCCACCTGAAGGACCGGGGCTATAGCCCTCCTAAGCCCCCCCTTAATCCGGCCCTGAATACCAACACAACTAAACTTTTCACGTTGTGACATATTAGCGGTTGGAAGTTTCAATACGCAATTGAAAACCAGAGCTGCAAGAAAAACACATGACCTCTAAACATTGAGAAAGAATGTGAGTGACTTCGGATAATAAAATTAGCTCACTCAGTGTGAATTATATTTTAGAATCTCGTTTTTCAGCTTATTTGAGTTGGGGCAATGTACCCGAGGTGCGATTTGAGTTTTTAGTGGACAACGTTGTGTCATCAAGAATTCTCTTCTTCCTCCCTTATTCTCATTCCACTAATTATTTCATACTCATTCACGTTTCCATTAATCACTCGTCTTCTTTCTCCTAAAGACCATAATCTTTGGTTCTTAAACTAAAAATATAATTTCGGTTTTATTTCACACTCATTTCAACCTAGTACTGTACGTATACCGTCAGAATAATAACATAAGTAAAGGAAAGCAGACTTGTTAATTTTATATTTAATAGCAGTAAATTCGAGAGCAATGGATCAGTGGTAAAATACATACTTTTGATGCAATGCACATCACCAACATTTTCAGTAAAATTACAATGAATTGCTGTCTTGCTGACAAATTAACTGCCATAGTTTCATTGTTAAATTTCAATACAAATTGTAACATAAGGAATAGTGTATATGCTACTTCGAAAATGCCGATTCATTTGTCGTTTTTATTCTCCCAGACCATATGTTATGCAAAAGAATGAAAAGTCTTATATAAGTACTCTGTGCTGTTTGGCAATAGGTATAAGCAACTATGATAACAGATATCGAGAAACAGATATATAACAGATATATGTACAGAGGCGGATCCAAGGGGGGGCTATAACTTCCCCCTTGACGCTCAGACATACACTGGATAAAATGGGCTTCAATCCTGCTTTACACTGGATAAAGCTGCAAACTATGGTTTATCCCCTCCCTTGATCATATCCTGGATCCGCCACTGTATACCTATGTACTCTACATCCCAAGGAGCTTCGTCCCTCCACCCTTTACCCTCTGATGACACCAGAAGTATAGGAGATCTAGTACTTCAGATTTAAAAATTGATCCTCATAGGCAATGGCGTATTTAGGAGGAGGGCTATCGGACTCAAGCCCCTCCTCCCGAAATAAACTTGTTATATGCACAACTTCATTAAAATTTGTCGTCGCCTAACAGGAAAAATATAAGTGCTTATTCACGTGTTGTGCATAGCCCCCCTAAACAAAATTCTAAGTACACCACTGCTCATAGAAAAAAAAACGTTGAGAAGTAACAAAAATATTATTGATATGAATTCAGAGTAGACCTATGTAGAATATATATGGAATATTCTATTCCCTCTCTTATCCTCCAATTGTAACCGGAAAAGATCGATCCATATATAATTAAAGCTGTAAGAAATAATAAAAGCAATATTTTATATACAAGGATTATTTTTCTAAGTAAGATCCGATTGTCAATGGAAACAAAACTAGAAAAGATTTCGCCATACATTTTTGGTTATTCCCTCTGTACACATTAAGTTATGTTTCTAAATAGTTACCATGTTTCTAAATAGTTACCATGTTTCTTTAAACATTTATAGCGTTCGACAAGTTTTTGTATGCCCACATCGTTGAAATCACCTGCCTGTGGCCGAAGCCTTCAACCGTTGTTTTCATTGTGACTATTGGATAAGTTTGTTGTTTCTGTCAAAATGCTCTCCATGCTGTCTCGCAGCATGGCTTGGGCATGCGACGACACCAGTGGCAGTCATTGCGTCAGTATATATGGTTTAGATAAGCAGTTGAAATGTTTTGTCGAATTGAGCATACCACCTAAATATGAAATAAGGTCTGTGATTCGATGGGACATACTAAACCACTCACCGTACAGCCCGGACCTTGCGCTTAGCGACTGTTTCCCCTAGCTGAGGCAGTTTGTCGCCAGGCAGCTATGAAGAAAAGAAAACAACAGTGTTGAAGATTGGCTTGGGTCACAAGCGGGTGATTTCTACGACGTGGGCATACAAAAACTTGTCGAACACTATGAAAAACGTTTAAACAAACACAGTAATTAGGTAGTAAAATAGTTTAATGTGTGCAGAGGAAATAGCAAAAAGTGTATGGCACCTTTACTAGTTTTGTTTCTATTGATAGAATATGATAATCGGACTGGATTCAACGTCCCAGGATGAGTTTCGTCTTTGTCCTTGCTTCTTTGTTGAAGTCGAAAGTGGAAGACTTATCACTTCTGGTTTTGATGTCTGATTGCTATAGTTTAGTATCTACCATAAGTTCACAGAATGGAACGAAAATGTAATTTCTAATATTGACCATTGTTTTCCATATTACAATCAACATGTAATTTTACAATACTTTAACTAACTAACTCTACGGCCTATGGAACCCGAATGTTCAAAGCCGCATTCACAAAAGCTCTCCACTGACTTTTATTCTTAAGCCAACTGCATCCAGTTTTTACTTTGTATCCTATTTCTGCGAGATTCATCTTAATATTGTCCTCCCATCTGCTCTTAGGTCTTCCTAATGGACGTTTTACGATTGGATTTCATATTAAAACTTTGAAAGCATTCCTACTTTCTTCCATTCTAGCTACATGACCTGCCCACCTGAGCCTCCTAGACTTGATGACCCTAACAATGTTTGGGAAACAGTATAAATTATGTAGTTCCTCGTTATGAAGTTTCCGCCATTCCCCATTCCCGTTTCTCTTGAGTCCGAATATTTGTCTCAGGATCTTGTTGTCAAATACTTTCAGCCTATGTTCTTCCCTTAGAGTAAGCGAACAATTTTACAATACTTAAACAGTATAATTACTAGTATTTTGTTGTATATTTACTACAATGTATTACCGTGTGTTTTAATCAGTTGTTTACGAAGTTCTACCGGATTAGAGTTTATGTGTACTTGTTTCCTGCTTTCTACTACTTTCTCGCTTCACTGTTTATTTCAGTAAGAATCATTCATTCGCAATCGTCTTGTTTAGCCTTCAAGACATTAATTGGTACATTGAAATAAATACTATAGAGTGTTAGCGAAATTATTCATCATTTCTCAAAGCTATATTTATTTACAAATATATGACGTACAAAGAAGGGTTATACAGTGTAAAAAATACAGAAACTACATTTAGCCACAGTAGCACACTGTACACATTACTGGCACTCTTTGAACATCTCCAGTACAGATATTGTGTCTACCAAGTATATCCCAGATGTATTTGCAAGATATATCATCACTTTGTTTTCCAACTGTTTGCCGAGAAGAAGTGATTTAAATATGACATACTAAATACTGTTCTTAGAGGAGTAACGCTTTTGAACAAGCTAAGCACACTTTATAAACACTAATTCAACAGCTTTCCCCTCAACATGTGTACTAAAAGTGTTTCAATGGTGTTTTATTATTATTATTATTATTATTATTATTATTATTATTATTATTATTATTATTATTATTATTATTATTATTATTATTATTTTGCAGTGTACATGAAAAGATACATACACTCACCAAGTTTCTGGTACATTCTACAAATGTTTAATGTGTGCCCCCCCCCTGGTCATCTGGCACACATCCAACGGTAATCGAGTTCCATCCATACGTTCACCAGCAGCAGTGATGCGTTCCTGCTGTTGTTGCAGCGTTGATGGCAATGAGGGTACATACACTTAGTCCTTAACGTATCTCCACACAAAAAAAAAAAAAAAAAAAAAATCACATGGCGTGAGATCTGGCGTTCTGGGAGGCCCTTAATTGAAACCCGATGTTTTAATTATTTTAATCAACTAACTAATAACAAGATTTTATTTACAGCTGTGAAAACAATTTTACATTGAAAGCATTAAGAATGAAAGACGTGAAAGAACTATTGGAGGAGAGTGTACCACACGAACATTATTACTAAATTAAGAAATGAATAATCAATTACGCCTACGTTAATTGATAACCTCCAAACATGATGTGAGATTTAATCTCAGAACCTCTCATTTCAAACATAGAATTAATAATCTTCGCATAAAAAAATAAGGATCATAGTTTTGGCTTAATTAGGTTTTATAAATAGGATGAACCATTCTTAGCCAAGTTGGAGAAGGAGACGTGGTAAAAAATAACAAGTAGCACTGTTGCGTGTAGATTAGGTGAAGACATTTGGTTTTATGGGCTGATATTTTATCGAAACCGGAAGTGGTAGTAGATTTCTACCACTTCCGGTTTTAGTAGAAAGATAGCTGCGTGTATCGTAGTGGCTAACGCTCTCGTGTTTGGTGCGAGCGGTCTCGATTTCTATTCCCTGTCGAGACACTCGGTCGAAAAGCTGTAACAGCTTTTTCAGACCAGCTATTTAGAATAAGGTTTTCCTCATTCACACCTGGCAAATGCCGAGATGGTCCTACTACAATCGTCCTAGTCCACTTTCTTCCTCTTAAATTCCCTGGACTTGTGATTGCCGAGGGAGGTCATCCCTCATGACGGGCTAACATGCCCATAGATGCAGAAAGCCCTCAAATCTAATTAGTAACCTTTATATTCATATTTGAAACGCTTAATTGGCTCCAGAAAACCGGTTCTCGTTATCTATATCGGTTTCACTCTACAGCATCAACGTTACATCGGAAGTGGTTTATTTCTGCTACTTCCGGTCTGAATAAAGAGTGAAGAGAGAATATGATATATATTCGTAGAATTCTAACTAGATTCCAAAACAACGCTTCTCAATATCTCTTATCAATTTTGCTCTTTTTTTGAAGCCCAATATTGAAACCGAAAGTTAAAGTCAACTTTCGGTTTTAGTAGGGAACTCTGAATGGGAATTACGAAAATATATTCTTGGGACGATTAATAGACTGCAGCAAACTACTTCTCACTTTCTATTACCATCCTTGCTCTATAGTGATCAACGTTAAAAACGGAAATGTTTGATTATTACCACTTCCGGTTTGAATACCACCCCCATCAACGAACTCGATTCGGTCCTGAAACGGGCCCTAAACTCCAGTGCTACTAACCAATCAATTTATCATACTCGTACTGGTACAATCATACTCGTACTGGTACAATCTGCAAGACAATTCACATTGATCAGTGCTAGGGCGTTCACCTGTTGTGCTTGGGGTCCCTGGTTCGATCCCAGATCGCTCTAAATGAACTTTGTGGTGAACAAACATCATCGGGTGCGTGTGTTTTCTCTGGGTTCTCCCGTTTCCTCCCACTTTCTTCATTCTACCATTTCATTCATTTCTCATCATCGCCGTCTCATTTAGCCTAGCCGGCATAAATGTGGGACGTAAAACTTAAAGATTTTTCTTGAACGATTCCTGGATACCCTATTCTTAGATTAGCACTAAGCAGGAATCGAACCCTCATTATAGCTATTAGAGGAATATAGGGACCGTGGTGGCTCAGTGGTAGAGCGTTCACATCTGGTGCATGGGGTCCTTAGTTCGACCCCATCCCGCGCCAAATGAGTTTTATGGTAGACAAACACTATGGACGTGGGTTTTCGAGGGGTTCTCCCGTTTCCTCCCACTTTCTTCATTCCAACCCTTCATTCATTTCTAATGGTCATGGCCTTTAATCTAAGCGGCATAATCATTGGGACGTAAAACTTAAAGATTTCATTTTACAGAAATGATGACCAATCGTCTACACATAAGTATTTCAAACCAGATCATCTACATTGATTGCATCTTAAAGTCCCTTGCTGCCAATGCGACCTACTGAAAATGCGACCGAAAACACAGTCTGACCATGACCGCCTGCAGGATGGTTCAAGAGGAGGGAACTGCCCTCTAGATTTTCGACAGACATGAGTTCTCTTATTGGAAATACATGCCAAGATTTCACACTACGTCATGAACACTATACCATTTAGTATTTGTAAATATAGTTTCTATAATGGTTTCTATTTATATTAAACACTATTAGTATATTTGCTGTAGTTAAAGTCAAACAACATGAGGAAATAATTGTTGTTTTACAGAAAACGGCGTAAGCCATGGAGATTATAAGGAAGCAGTCGGTGTCAAATATAGAAGTCGGAGGGGAGATAATAGAACAAGTGAGTAGTTTTCGATACGTCTATAGTATTATTAGTGATGATATGAAGTAGGAACAGGAAATACAAGGAAGGATAGGAATGGCGAAAGAAGCCTTTAGAAGGAGGAAAATATTATTTTGTGGGACCTTGAATACATAGTTAAGAAAAAGACCCATTAAATGCTTCATGTGGAGTATTCTTCTGTTAGGTCATAAACATGAACATTATGGAATAATCATGAAAAACGACTGGAAGCTCTCGAAGTGTGGGTGTGGAGAAGAATGGAGGGAATTATCTGTTCCGAGCGGAAAACGAATGAGGTGTTAGAAATGGTGGGGGAGAAGATAACTATTTTAGATATTATTAAGAAGAGAGACTGGTTGGGACATTGGCTGAGAAGAAACTGTATCAAGAGTGACGTGCTTGAGGGTATGGTGGAAGGAAGGAGAGGGAGGGGGTGAAGGAGACTACAATTAATGGAGGATATCAAAACACAAAAATCGTACGTGAAGGTGAAGAGATTAGCAGAAGACCGTGGAGTATGGAAGCTTCTCAGTTGCGGCAAAGTGACCTGCCAATAATGGTAGGATACCTATGATAATGATAATGAGTACCAAATGCATATGTAGGGTTTGGTTTACAATATGAATACATTGCTTAAGATTGCTTAACTGCTGTATCGCCGGACCAATTTTTGAAAATTTACCGGGTCAATTGGAGAATTTAAGTTTGTGAGGAAAAATCAGTGAAATTCAAGTAAGGAGACTAGTAAAAGTTAAGAAAGTGGTTGTATTTGTTTTTTTTTTTTTATGTAAGCGGCACTTTACATGGAGGACAAGGGCGCCGATTCTGGTGGGCCAAGAGGGTCCGCCCCCTTCCCCAAAGCTCATGTGGGCCCCCTATTGTATTTATGAATATGCAATATTTGGCATAATTTGAGTGCAATTTGTCTTAAAATATTCATATATATATACCTTCTGCATCTCAATGAACCCCCCCAATTTACAGACAAATCGGCATCCTTGGTGGAGGAGGACGAACTATTTCGCGGAGAGACACAATTGTTATGATATAGTAACGCGAAAGACAGTGTCGAAATGGCTCGTGTATATCAAGGCTATGACATAGATTGTAAAATGTACAGAAAAAATTGGGCAAGTCTTTAATTTGCCCCTTTCATGTCGAGATCAGAACCCAATTAATCCCTGCGGGGCTTCTAACCCGTTCCTACTACTACTATTACTACTACTACTTATACTATGAATCCGTATAGTGAAATTACATGTCTAATGTAACGTTATAACGTAACAATGTAGCCCAACGAAATATAACCGAATACAGTGCATTTTGGTACCTTTTTTCGATTTTGAAATTGGCCCAGTGATACAGCAGTAATGCCTGCGATAGCTAAGGTATGGTTTCTGAAATTGATTAATCTTGTAGTATTCTACCCATAACTACTAAATTTGAATTTGGTGGATTAAACTATATAATTGGCTTAGTTTATCCAAATACTTACGCAAAATTACTTAAATAATCAAAAATCTCATGTCCGAAACCACATTCTTCCAATTATAGTGCAATTGTTTCGTAAGTGGCATGGGAACTTGTATTAATTTTAACGTTTTTGCTATGAGAAAAATTTTACCCTGTATATTTGATATTTATACCAAGTAACGAACAATGCGTTACATTTCTTGTAATCCTTTATGAAATAATGTTTGTGAGCATATGAATTTTTCGAAAACGTTTGAATGGAAGTGTGTCATCTCTTATCTTTGTATTGAGAATAAAGTGAGCAGAATATTGTGTTCGAAACGGCAACATTTTCTTTATTTTCCACACTTTATCAGTACGATTGCTTTATCTTTGTGAACTTGGAGAAGGCAGGAATGACTGGGCTAATTCTTGCTTATTGGTTAGGGTGTTAGTGATAATGAAGTTCTATCTGCTCTGATAGGTTAAGCATGTAGAAGGAAGGTGTAGACCCTCCCTAATTCTAACTGTACGATCTTGGCATATGCCTGGTATGGCCGAGGAAAACCTCAGGAAAAATCTGTCAGGAAAGTCAATTCTGGGATTCAAACCTTTGATCATCTGAATGCGAAGCCAATGGCCTGAGGTGTTAAATATAGATGAATGGTATAGATTATATCATGTTCAACTCACATCCATTTCTGTAATGATTTGTTCACTGATTTCTGAAATGTTTCCCTCCCATGAATTACAACGAGATACTTTGTATAAATTGATAATTACTTGTATTTTTGGGCAGAAAGTGCTTCTACATAAGCACTATACCAGATATAATGTTAATTTAAAAATAACAAAAGAAGAATGTTTTTTAATATATAAGAAATAGACATTATTATATGGTTGGTTGCTATGTAGTTGTTGATATATACCTAATCAACATGTATGTTTGCAAGACAGTTTGAGTGAAAATACGTTAAAAGAGTATCAACTAATAAACCATTTAATACCGATCATCGACTTGTAATTTCGATAGAAAAGGTGAGAATAATAGTGTATATAATTATTGAAGATATTTTTATGTGTAAACAATTACTACCACTCAAGATTTACCGATATCATTAGCCGAACCAGGTTGACGACTACCTTTGGTGAGTCGTTGTAAAATTTTTGGTTTACCTCACCCGGGATTCTTGTAAATTCATATCCCGAAGTAAAGTAAGGGTGAATTTACTTCTGTAATAAGGTTAATGACTACGAACTTTACAAGACTTAGAAGTGGTAGAATAATCACACGAAAAATGAACGGTGAGGCCATGGAGAAAGAAACCAGTGATTGTGATAACGGTGAACAAAGTGCAGCACCAGGAATGACATTAGAAGACCGAATTTTGCTAGCCTTACAGCGGCAAGAACAATGTCGAAAAGATGATTCGGAAGCCATGAAGCGATTAGAACAAAATTTGGTTCAAATGTCCAACGAATTCAGCAGACAATATGAGGAATTAAAGCAGACGATGGAGCAGAAGTCCGAGGAATCCAACAGACGATTGGAGCAGAAGTCAGAAGAGACGAAACAATTTATTATACAGGCGATGAATGACATCACCGCGCAGTTTGATGAAAAATTAAAAAGAATATCTGAGGATTGCCAGGATAATCAAAACCATCTAATCCAAGAAGTCAGTGGTGTAAAAAGGGATTTGGAAGTAATAGAATCCTCTGTACAGCAACAAAAGATTCAGGTCACGGATAACTCCAACCAGATACGCGCGAATACTCAATTGATAGCTACCTTACAAGAGAAAATCAGGACACTACAGATCAAGGACAACACATACCGTAACAACATGGTTAATGATCGTGTAGAATTCCCTTGTTCACAAGAGATGACTTCGCCTTCACCCGTATCTGATGAGGACGTTATTTTGGAAGAAATTCATCCGTGGAGTACTGATGTGCAGAAAAGAGATGGTGCAACTACACATCACGCCATAGGTAGGAATTGTCACTCAACAAGAACACGGAATGATAAAAGGAAGGTAAAGTTAAGCGTAAAGATGAGTGAAATACATGCTATGAGTAAGTTCAGTGGTACATGTAATGAGAATGCTACTTCTTTCTTAGAAAAATTTCAGGATGAGTGCAATATAATGTGTATAGATAAATCGCAATATATGAAACTAATCCCTCATTTATTACTCCCACCATGTTCTTTATGGTTTAAAGCAGTGCGAGATCACGTTAGTATGTATGACGAGTTCAAAGCAGCGCTAATCGCAAATTACGAAAATGACTTTTTGCTCGCAAATAGAGATGCCACGATTAGAAATCAACATTTCAATCCTCGTTTGCACAAATCTGTTGTCGAGTTTGTTGTAAATACATACAATGAATTAAAAGTCGTAAATCCATTGCAATCGGAATCTAGAATCATAGCTTCAATTCGAAATTTGCTACCGTTTAAGTTACAACAGATCCTGTTTTCTACCCAGTGTATGAGTTTTAACCATTTATTAATGCTTGTTCAATGCTATGAAACTCAATACCATGCTCTGAATCAACAAGCTGGAGTAGGTAAAAGTAAAAATAATTCAGATCATTTTGTACCTGTTCGGAATCTAAATATCCGTAGTGTGAACGATACGGAACACAACCTAAACCGAGTAAATTCAAGCCATCAGAATGAGCAAAATAGGCAAAGCTATGTAGGGAATCTGCCTAACCTAATTAGTCGTGGCAATCCTTATGTAAGACCATATACCCAAAATAGGTTCAAAAATAGACGAAATACGTGGCGAAATTCCAGGAGTACAGTAAATTATGTGGATAGACGTAATCGGGGGTCAAGAGATGGCACTTCGTATCAAAATCCAGATATTGATGCAATTCCTGTACAGAACAGTAATACGGGACATAATCATGATTGTGCTGTACAATGTACTTTATTGGAACCATACACGAGTATGAATTTAAACTAATTGCAGCTGATGTGGTAGGGGTTAAACCCATATCAGCTATAGATTCTCATGAATATTTATCTTCAAATTTATGCGATAACATCAAACTCACGTCAGCTATTGATTCTTATGAACATTTATCTTCAAACTTACATGTTCATGTCAATGAAGAAAACGACCTTTTACATGACGTATCTGTAAATAATTTTTCGAAAATAGCAGTTAATAGATGTCAGAACCAATTTATGCCTGTAGTAAATCGTTGTTGGTCCAAAAATGATACTGTCAATGATGGTTTTGATGTTGAAGAAAATTTTGTATTTTTAAAATCATACAGTACAGCTAAAATACCTGTCAAAATCAATGGGTTAAGCACTGAAGCTTTACTTGACACAGGAGCAAACGCCTCTTTATTATCGTATTCGCTATGGAAAACAATTACTAGTAATTATTCGAATCCTAAGTTACAAAAGGCTGAGAATCTTATTATAGTTGATTTTACCGGTAAACATAAAAAGAGAGTAGCTGGAATTACTCGTGTAACAATAGCTATTCAAGGTTTTGAAATATCAATCCCTATTCTAAGAATGAAGGAAACTAAAAAAAAAAATAATATAAAAGGGTGTCTTCTGTTTGTGTAGAAATAGATTTATTTTCTTCCTTTTGTTCGTTCGAACGTAGGTTGCGTTTAATTTTTGATTTTTATTCAATTTAATTTTCTTTGATTTTTATTAACCAACGATAATTTTCCAATGATTTTAATTCTTTCTTATTAATGTGAAGGATTATAATTTAATTCATGATTGATTAAACACAAAAATTGTTTACATTATATTAATTTGTGTTGAAACTTTATTGTCAAAAATAAGTATTAATGGAATAAAAGATTTAGTATAAATGTATTCATGTAAAGGAAACTAAATAATGTTATATATACATACGAGGGTCGATCAAAATGTATAGAATATAATTAATGGAATATTGTTCTTATAAACGGACCAGTGGTTCTTAAATATAAAAACCAAGCTCCCTTGTAACTTTTATATTCAGTCCCATCGTCGGGCGACATTTTTATTCAACGAGATACTTTGTATAAATTGATAATTACTTGTATTTTTGGGCAGAAAGTGCTTCTACATAAGCACTATACCAGATATAATGTTAATTTAAAAATAACAAAAGAAGAATGTTTTTTAATATATAAGAAATAGACATTATTATATGGTTGGTTGCTATGTAGTTGTTGATATATACCTAATCAACATGTATGTTTGCAAGACAGTTTGAGTGAAAATACGTTAAAAGAGTATCAACTAATAAACCATTTAATACCGATCATCGACTTGTAATTTCGATAGAAAAGGTGAGAATAATAGTGTATATAATTATTGAAGATATTTTTATGTGTAAACAATTACTACCACTCAAGATTTACCGATATCATTAGCCGAACCAGGTTGACGACTACCTTTGGTGAGTCGTTGTAGAATACCCAGAAGTAGCCCCGACTAGCGTATTTCCTAGCGCTCTTGCTTTTGTGACAGAGGTTCTGAGTTTGATTCCCGGAGGGGACACTCGGTCGAAAAAATGTAACAATATTTTCAGGAGAGTCATTCTGTATTAGGCCTTGCTGGGTTTTGTTCATTTTACGCCAGGCAAATGCCGGTATGGTACGTAACATAATGGTGTCGGACCGCTTCCTTCCTTCCCCATTTCTTTCTTCCTCCCTAATTCCCCAGGTAATCTGATTACCGAGTTACGTCATCTCTCATCCATGACGGGTTAATATGACCATAGTTGTCGAATGCCCAGAAATCTAAATTCTAATCCTAATCCTAATGAATACCCAGACGTCAGTTAGATACATGTCATTATTGTCTCTAAATCTTTTGGTGAAGAAAACCAAATGAGTGAAGATTTTGGTTGCTATAACAAAATTGATAATCCATATTTTCTGATCAAATAATGTAGACTAAGTATTAATGACAAAACACACTATTGGTATTAATAACTACATATTTCGTAAAGCTAAACAAATGAAGTAACTATATAACCAGAACAAATAAATATGATATTCTAAAAAAGTTCTTTTTTCGACATACATTTACAAAACGAGACGAGATGGAAAAAACCTTTCTTTAAGATTCGAAACAAAATTTTCACAAAATTTACAAGACAAGATGACAATACCTTATTTTTAGACATGTACACAACACTATCATTAACTAGTCCCCAAAAGGGATGTACTTTTCAATTATCACATTTGACTAATTACCTATTAATAATGGCATTTTCAAAGTTGTTCAAGAATGGCTAATATTTAATGCAACACCAAGTATTTCATTTTTAAAAAAAAATCTTTGTTAACATTTTTAAATCTTTGTTAACATTTAATAATTTTTGTTCCCATTTCAAATTTTAGTTATTTGTTTAATCTTTTTTTAGCATTTACAAACTTTGTTAACACTTCTTTTAATCTTTCTTAACATTTTTATCTTTTTCTAACAATTTTTCTTCGTATTTTAAAATTTTTTAACATTTTTAATTTTCGTTAAATTTTTAATCTTTGTTAACACTTCTTTTAACTGTTGTTAACACTTTTATCTTTGTTAACATTTCTTCTTTGTAATAATTTTTAATTTTTGCTAACATTTTTACTTTTTGTTATTTTTAATCTTTGTTAGCATTGTAATCTTTGTTAACATTTCTTTTAATCTTTGTGAACATCTTTAATCTTTGTTAACGTTTAAAATTTTTCTTAACATCTTTAATTTATGTTATTTTTTAAAAAAAATCTTTGTTAGCATTTTTAATCTTTGCTAACAGTTTTATCTTTGTAAACCTTTTAATTTTTGTTAACATTTTAATTTTTATTTTTAAATGTTTGTTAGCATTTTTAATTTTTGTTAACATTTTTAATTTTTGTTAACATTTTTCTTTTAACCTTTGGGGGAAAATGTAATGATTTGTGTCCGATTGCCACAAAGTAAAGTGAGATGAAATTGTTGCCCTCCCAGATTAGGCCTATGCTTCAAATCTACCTGCCTCCCAATGTTGAAGATAACTCTGCTCCCCTGATCCTCCACAGCATTGTTTTTCAACTTCATAAATATTTTGAACATCGCTTATATATATATATATATATATATATATATATATATATATATATATATATATATATATATATATATATATATATATATATATATATTTGTGTGTGTGTGAACCGTCTTTCCCTTCCCCCCTCCAACGTTGAAGACAGATTTGCTCCGCTGCTATATATAATGAAAATTTATTTTGAAAAAGCAACGCACATTTACCTCGAAGAAGAAATGAAATCTTTGAGTTTAACGTCCCACGATTATATACTTTAGGCTAAGGGAGACGGATGATTAAGACAAGTGAATGATGATGGATGAATTGGTGGAATAACAAAGTGGGAGGAAACGGGAGTAAAACGAAAAGAGCCCACAGACATGTTGTCGACCATAAATTTACTTGGCCGGAGATCGAACAAAAGACCGCACATGCCAAAGGTAAGAACTCTACAACTGTGCCGCCGTGCCTGCCAACTGGGAAAAAATTAGTATATGAAAGCATATAACTAAAGTCTAGTTGATACCAAAGAGAGCAGAAAAATAATTTCCCATACAAATCGATGGGCTAAAAATTAATCTTATCCATGTGACGAGACGAGACAAGAAATTAGGTTTTCTTGTCTCGTCTCGGAATTTTTTGTAGGACTTTCGTCTCGTGTCGATATTAGAATGATTGATTTCTCGTTTTGCCTTGATTCCCGGAAAGCTTTTCCTATTTCGTCTTGTTTTGTAATCAGTGGATTTCTCGGGATATTCCCGTTTCCTCCCACTTTCCTATTCCACCGATTATTCCATCATTAACTTACCTTAATCATCGTTTCCCTTAGCCTAAAAGAACATAAAACGTAGGACGTATAGCTGAAGATTTCAATTTTTTCCGTTCCCGGTGGGGGCACTCACTCCAAAGAAAAAGTAAAAAGCTTTTTCAAGCCACCCATCCTGAATGAGGTTTTCCTGGTTTTTTCCTCACCCACACCAGGCAAATGCCAGGGTGGTAAATAACTTATATGTTCCAGGCCGCTTCCTTCCTTTTCCTTTCCCCTTATGGTAAATGTAAAGGGACAAGTTTTGCCGATAGATGTCACTACAGTCTTTGTATCTCTCCCATGTATTTTTTACCTTTCACGAAAATTTACAATTTCTTTTACAAATTTCAACGTAGAGACAAATTTCTTTTACAAATTTTTAGAGCAGGAACTTCGGAACCTATTAAAGAGAACAATCCGTGCCGATTTTTTATTTAGGATTTTCTTCATTGTTGAAACAGTTCGATTGTTAGAGATTTGGATATCCATTTCAACAATCAAGTCATTTCAACAATGAAGAAAATTTTCTAAATAAAATATCAGCACGGATTATTGCCTTCGATAAATTATGAAATTCCTTTTCTAAAAAATTGAAGTCTGTAGGTTGAAATTTGTAAGAGAAATCGTGAATTTTCGTGAAAGATAAAAAATACATGGGAGAGATACGAATACTTTAGTGCCATCTATCGCCAAAACTTATTCCTTTAAACTAACCTTATAGTGTGCTCATCGAGGAAGTCATCCCTCATACGTGATAGTGTAAAAGATCATTGACGCCGACAGCCGGGAAATCTAAATCCTAAATCCTAAAAATTCTAATGTTGTTTTTTTCGTTTTTTTAAAATATATCAACAAAATTTACGCCCTTTCCTTTTCTTAGTTTCATCTAAAAGTTTTCAGAATTCTCTCGCGTCACAACAGGTGGACGGAGGATGTGATATATCACCATTTAAACCATATTTATTATTTCGTAATGATTTGCGTATCTTTAAACGTTGATAAATACTCTTCATTAGGGATGCGCACTAGACCAGATTTGTGGCTGTCTCGTCTCGAAAATGTGCTGTAAAAGTGATGTCTCGACTCGAAAAATGTATATTTCTCGACTCGAATTTTGTCAGGAAAATTCTGTCTCGACTCGCCTCGTGCGCATCCCTACTCTTCATTCTAGTCGTATAATAACTTCATCAATTTAAAGTTTTTTATAGTATGAATCGTTTAACACTAAAACTATGTTTGGGATCTAAGACTTACTGTAAGTGAATCAGTGTTGCCTACGTGACTCGAGAAATTTGTCGACTTGTGGGCAGCACTAAATGTGATGCTGATCACTATGGCACATGTAGCATTCGAAATGAGCCATGAAAAGTAAGGGAACGTAACTATTCTTACCTGCTTCTTTCATTTCTATTTATGCCAGGAAATTAAATAAAAGCAGGCTATAGTTCTAAACAATTGAAAAAATAGTGCACAAACAGTGTAGTTTTAAAGACAAGGAAAAAGAACGCTTCCTCACGATCCTTCCAATTCAATCACTTGGCACTTAAGGTTGGTTTAAAGGGACAAGTTGTGTCGATAGATGGCATTACAATCTTCGTATTTCTTCCATGTATTTTTTACCTTTCACGAAAATTCACGATTTCTGTCACAAATTTCAACCTACAGACTTCAAATTTTTAGAAAAGTAACTTCATAATCTATCGAAGGCAATAATCCGTGCCGATTTTTTATTTAGAATTGTCTTCATTGTTGAAAAGCCTTGAAATGGATATCCAAACTTTAACAATGGAACTGTTTCAACAATGAAGAAAATCCTAAATAAAAAAATCGGCACGGATTGTTCCCTTTAATAGATATATGAAGTTTTTTCTCTAAAAATTTGAAGTCTCTACGTTGATATTTGTAGAAGAAATTGTAAATTTTCGTGAAAGGTAAAAAAATACATGGGAGAGATATGAAGACTGTAGTGACATCTATCGGCAAAATCTGTCCCTTTACACTAACCTTAAACACAGGCGCGGCTCGTGAGAGAAATCACGTCAGCGTAAATTGTAGTTTTATAGCTTGAAACTAAGGGGAAAAGTTACTTAATTTTCTAATGTTGTTGTATTCAAGAATTAGAACATTAGGACACTTTTGTTAACTTGGTACAAAGCGATAAAACTAATATTTACTAATGTCACTTCCTTCAAGAGCCGCTTCTGGCTTGGGTCAGGTAACATCGCTATCGTACTTGAAGGATAGCGTATATTTTAGCATAAAGCCATGGCCGCTCACAGCGAGAAGCGTGAAGAAAGGAGGCAGTTGCCCCCCCCCTGGATTTTCATAGAATGTTCCGTTCCTGGAAGTACGTATCAAGACATACTAATTTGCTTACTCGATTGTATTAATATAGAAATATTTATATTAAATAGTACAGTAAAATAATTTATTTCTTGTAGGTAATAAGGACAGTACATAAATATCTGTTATTTTTAAATGTACTCATGCATCAAAGTGTGTATGTATTCCTGATTGTGTTTGTATGTCGGTCTTTCTCACCCTCCTCCCTCCTTTGAAAAAAGAAATTCTGTGGGCGGCCCTGTTTGAAGCTCTACAACGTCAACCACCAGCAATGATTCCTATTATATTTCAGTTTAACATCTGACGCCTATACCCTTTACACTAAGGGGGACAGCTGATTAAGGCAAGTGAATCAAGATAGCAGAATTGGTCGAATGAGATTTTGGGAGGAAACGGAGTTCTCCGAGAAAATAAACTTACACGATGTTGTCCACCGGAAATCGAACCAGGGAACTCACACCAGAGCGCTCTACCACTGAGCCACCGTGACCTGAAGATTCCTGTTAAACTAATATTCGTTTTGGGGGGGCTGTATTTCTGTGTATTGCATCATCAATTAAGCTTACAAGAAAAAAAATAAGTCTTTGAGAGGCAGGAGAGTTGCCCTCCCAGTGGATCCACCACTGTTTTGCCATCAATTTTTAGTAAATCATTACGCTGTCTCTTTGATAAAGAAATTAGTTGATCTTACGACTTAATTAATTGAAATTAAAATATGTTATACTCTCACAATAACAATTACAAGGTGAGAAAATGCATTAATAACTTTGAAATAAATGTCTTCCTTGATAGTAATTTAAAAGTGTACAGTACTTCTCTGTGATTAATACCAACTTGAAGCAATTAATTCTGTAACACCAAATATAAATTCCTAATGATATTAGTTGGCCACACTGTTGTTTATAGTACTTGCTTCATCTAAAAAGAAAAAAAGAAAACATCTCCCTCCCCTCCTCATCTCTTGAAGAAGTCAGGAGTTCTTTCGAATGCTGGAACAGCACCCTCTTGCGGTATGTAAACGAAATCGTTCGCAAAGTCCAGCTAATTTAACGTGTGACGTTGTAGAAGTCGCGTGTTTCATACGAAGAGAGCCCTTTCCTAGTGCCATAAACATTTCTCTTACCTTTTCTGGGCGAAACAAAACAAAAGAAAAAAAAACGTTCAGTCAGCACAGACACTGCACGCAGGTGGATTTTGCCGATTGCAGAATATTCTACGCTCAGCTACGCGGATGGTTTACCTAAAAAACCACTAAGGAGTTTATATATTAATTTGTAAACAAATACATTTCGTTATTCAAATATATATATATAAATTCTGTGATTACATTTTTAGTGTGAAAGTGTCCGCATTAAAATTGTATTTTTCACTTCTTTTAACTGTCATTTTAAAACTCTGCATGGTGAAGTGTTTGGCGGGACAAACAATAAAAATAAAAATAAAAATAAATTGTTTTATAAATTAGACGAGTTGTTTCAACTTCAGAGTTCTCCGTTCATTTTATCCAGGAATAATCTCCAGGTAGGCCTATCTGTTACTATTATTATTATTATTTAACGAAATGATTAGTGTTAATAATGTAGTTAAGATTTTCATTGCTGATTTCATAAAGTATGTAAAGTATGTGAACTTTTTTTCAGTTTCTGAATATTTTGTTACTGATTTCGTTATTATAAATTAATTAATTTATATTAAAGAGGTAATGTTCTACATGTTACATTCTTACTATTTATAATAAAATCATGTCAAGAGATGGCGCTAAACTTCAGTTGTACATAATTTTTTATCGGTACTTAGAAAGGGCTCACCATAATCATAAATATTAAATTGAAATATAAAAGATATCAAACTCTGTTCTAATTATGTCCGATTTTGTTTAGTACTTGAACGTATAATAACCTTGTTAGGTATTGAAACTATTTTGTCAATGAAAAATACTAGTGTTAATTACTTTATATATAAAACAGGGTATATTCGCAACATTGACTTCGATATTTAAACGGAAATGTGCCCTGGGTACTGTAAAAGTGGCTGATATAAGTTGGTTGGCTGGAGGGAGAGTATTCTGAGTAACTTTATTTTTTATTTTTCGGTCAAATAAGATACTTTTAGAGCCTGGCATTATAATTATTCTAGTCTTGTAAATCAGTGGCTACCTTGGAAGAAGGTATACCTTTCTACAACCACCCTATTTTTTTTTAAAATGAAATCTTTTAGCAAAAAAATAAATTTCGCATTCAGTAATATTAAAGAAGTATATTTGGGAATAACAATTTATTGAAACTCTTCCAAACAAAGGGCGAAACCCTTTACTTGACGGGTTTGTATACTATACAAGTAATTTTTTTAAAAAAATCAGAATAAATAAGTAAAAGTTGGTATCCAATTCCGTAGTCTTGTCGATGATAATTTTTAATATATATATATATATATATTGTATGTATTAAGGTCTGTTATTTCATTCATACTCACTAAGAACACAATTTATTGAATTATCTCGCCATGATAGAAGGCAAAACCCTTGCAAAAGGAGCAGCCAAACTCAGAAATTTTTGTTGGGGAGGGGGGTCTAATTTCACAAGCCATTGATTAAGTAGTATTGAAGAGGTATTATTCTGCACCCTAAAAGACGATAAGTAATTGTAAAATACTTCCACCTATATTTTCATGAGGGGGAGAATGATAGAAGTAGGTAGATCTACGTTCTTTTTTATGAGAGAATCAGTACAGATGAAGTGTAAGATCGAATTTTTAAGCTGCATTAATCATTTTTCTCTTAAACAAGTATAGTTTTATTCAGAAAATGTACAAATGTATGTTGAGTTTGAAAGTTTTGGGTTGGTCAAGATCCTGTGAACTGTCCCGTGGGTGCACCCCTGCACAGGAGCTACCCTTCGGCTAGCCTTTGAAGAAAGGAATTAAAGGAATAGAAGCTACACACAAGCTACACGTCATTTTATTTACGTACAGAAACATGATAGTCTGTAAATATTATGTTTCTAAACTAATTTGTACAGTAAAGAACAAGCTTTTACATACTGCATAACATTTGAAATGCAATTTTTACATATGCTAAAAGACTATTTATTTATTTATTTTTTAAAGTACGACAAAAAAGACTAGATTTTAACGCGAAAGTATTATAAATAAACTTCAAGAAACAAAACAATAATACATTTTTATATTTCGTTTGGCTATATAGGCCTACTAACTTAAAAATTGAAATGAAATGAAATCTTTTAAGTTTTACGTCCCACGCTTATACCGGCTAGGCTAAAAGAGACGGTGATAATGAGAAATGAATGAAATGGTGGAATGAAGAAAGTGGGAGGAAACGGGAGAACCCCGAGAAAACTCACGCACACGGTGTTTGTCCACCACAAATCTCACTTTGTGCGAGCTGGGATCGAACCAAGAACTCCATGCACCAGAGGTGAACGCTCGCCTACTAACTTAAGTAAGTTAATAGCTTATTTGAGAGAACCCCACTGTTCAGACGAAACAACCTAAATAACAGTGCTCAAATTATTATTATTATTATTATTATTATTATTATTATTATTATTATTATTATTATTAGTAGTAGTAGTAGTAGTAGTAGTAGTAGTAGTAGTAGTAGTAGTAGTAGTAGTAGTAGTAGTAGTAGTAGTAGTAGTAATATTTCGTTGACTTTCAATACATAATATTTTTTATATTTACACAGTTATAATGTAAAAATAACAGTTTTGTAAAACTTATTACTTTAAAATAATGTTTGAACAAAAATGTTAATTTTGATATTATTTTTATTATATAGACTGTTTAACATTGGTATTTGAATTTTTATTTCTTGGTTAATATTTACTGTTTATTTATTATGATAAAGTGTTGAGTCCGGAAGGGGGCGAGGGGGTGAATTTTATGAGGAAAAAAGTATTAGGACCCTTGAATCAAGTAAGACGAGAGGGGCAACTGTGCTCACAGGGGGAAGGGGAGAACTGAAAGAAAGCGGGAAGGCTCATTGGACAATTTTAATAGCCTATTACTCAACGTTTTATTATGTTTCTAAGTGGAAGGTAAGCGCTTGCTGAATTGCGCGGTGAAACATACGTGCATTTTTTATTACAAACGGTAGTTTTTAGTTATGTTTTTTTTTTTCATCAAAGCTTTCTTTCATTCTTATTATTATTGTTATTATTTTCTTTGTGGATGGGTACCTTACTAGCCTCACATCTTGTTAGTGACACAAATGAGCCACACGACTAAATATTTCCAAAGCAAATGACCCATTACAGCCTTGTTATCTATTGTATATACAATTTCACTAATATTGCTCACAAGATGAGAAGTAATTTTTAAATTCGAGACGAGACAACCTTTTTCTCGTCTCGTCTCGTTCCATGGTCAATATTAAATTTCACTGTTTTTAATTTGTATATATGGCTAGCTGGGGGCTCCACCCAGACCCCTGCATTTGCTCGGTCTACGGCCGCTCATCTCTTATGTATCAGCCTTTGCATTAACAGTGAATTTTCTGCATTTGCTCTTCATATTTCCTGAATTTGAACCAGTAGCGTCATTTCAGATTTTGCATGGGAGGAGGGGGGGGGGCAAGACCCCTTGATATAAGTAAAATTTCACTGACTCACTTTTTTCACTGACTTACTACTATTCTATTGATAAAATCTATATAAATGGGAAACTCAGGGGGGAGCAAATGCCAATCCCTGCCCCCCTAAATGACGCCCCTGATTTGAACAGCAGGGGCTTAGCCCTATACCCCCGCCTTTGGTCGACCTACGATCTCGCACCTCTTAAACTCACAATTCTACCTAATTTCAAGTTTCTTTTTGTATTTCAACTATCTAAAAGATAAGATTTTGCATCCCAAGAAAATGTCCATTTAAATAACATGGGAATTTCTTCATCTCCCTTTAGACCCCTTAAAAATTAAAAAATACTCACTTTTGGCAATTTTTCCTGTCAGTTTGTCCCGGAAGGATACAATGATTCAAAATTTCATCATTCTAATCTTGCCGAAAGTGCCTAAACATTTTGGGGTGTAGAGGATGTCCCATATAAATAACATGGGAAATATTTTGGGGTGTAGAGGATGTCCCATATAAATAACATGGGAAATATTTTGGGGTGTAGAGGATGTCCCATATAAATAACATGGGAAACATTTTGGGGTGTAGAGGATGTCCCATATAAATAACATGGGAAATATTTTGGGGTGTAGAGGATGTCCCATGTAAATAACATGGGAAACTTTTTGGGGTGTAGAGGATGTCCCATATAAATAACATGGGAAACATTTTTGGGGTGTAGAGGATGTCCCATATAAATAACATAGGAAACATTTTTCAGTTCCCTATAAAACCATTCTAAAGTTGAAAATGTTTATTTGTATTCATTTATTTAGGTAACGCTAACGAAAATATACAAGCATACCGAATTCCAAGTTTGTATTCCAATTCCAAGTACCTAAAATATGAGATTATAGGTTCAAAAAAAGGCCCATTTAAATAACATGGGAATTTCTTCATCTCCCCTTTAGATCCCCTAAAAATTAAAAATATTCAGTTTTGGCAATTTTTCTGTCTGTTAGTCCAAAAGCTGTAATCAAGAAAATTTAATCATTGTAACCCTACAGGAAGTTCCTAATAATTTTAGGGTGTAAAAGGTGTCCCATCTAAATAACATGGTAAAGATTTTTCAGTTCTCCATAAAGTTACTCTAAAATTGGAATTTTTTATTCTTACTGATATACCGGTACTTAGGTAATGCTAACGAAAATATATAGGCATACCGAATTTCAAGTTTTTATTCTAATTCCAATTACCTAAAACATGAGATAATAAGTCCAAAATAAGGCCCATTTAAATAACATGCTAAAATTCTTCATCCCCCCTTCAGGTCCCCTAAAAATTAAAAATATTCACTTTTGGCAATTTTCCTCGTTAGTCTTGGAAAGCTACAATCATGCCAAATGTCAACTTTCCACGTCAACAGGAGGTAGCTCCTTTAATTTATGTCAGTTCATGTAGTTTTATATATAGTTAGGATATATTAGCCAACGCTCTAGCTGCACTGTTGGAGTCATCAAATCTAGAGGCTTAGGTGGGCAGGTCATGTAGCTAGGATGGAAGAAAGTAGGAACGGTTTCAAAGTCTTAACTGGAAGATTAATCGGAGAACAACCATTAGAAAGACCCAGGCGCAGATGGGAGAACAATATTAAGATGGATCTCGCAGAAATAGGAATACAAAATAGAAATTGGATCCAGTTGGCTAAGGACAGAAGTCAATGGAGTGTTTTTGTGAACGCGGCATTGAACCTCCTAGTTCCATAAGCCATAGAGTTAATCAGTTAGTCTAGCTGTATTAATAAAGCGCTTATCGTCAGGTCAACAATGTAAGCAGTGCTGGATCTGGTCAGAGTAAAGACAGTGTTCGGATTGCAGTGTGCACCCAATGTCGTGAGGATAATTAAGGAGATAGTTGGAAAAAGGAAACAGCGAATTCTGGTATGGAAAGCCAGCACTACAGCGAGGGAATCCGATGTGCTGACCACACATCACGCCAAAATCATGAGTGGCACAAGCCAGCTCGTAGGTCCTAGTGGCACCTAAGAGCTGTTGCACCAGAAGTTTATATATTGGAGCAAATAAAGAGTAGGTTAATAAAGTTTTCTTTTTACAACAAGAAGTGGATATAGGTGAATATATACATCCTTCAGGAATAGAACAATATGATTTCCAACGAATGTGAAGATATAAATGCAACAAGATAAATTGTGCCCCCACTGGATCGAAGCAAAATTATCCCGCTGGTAGTTAAAACACGAGGGCTTTAAGTTGACATATTTAATAATAATAATAATAATAATAATAATAATAATAATAATAATAATAATAATAATAATAATAATAATAATAATAATAATAATAATAATAATAAACTTGAGTATTGTTTCTTTTATTTAAAAATATATCACACACCTAACACCTATTACATGAAAATTACAATATTTTATTGGGACCAGGGCTTACGAGATTCTAGGGTGATTTTAGGTAGAAAAAGCAAAATCATAAATTTCTGACAGATATTAAAACACAGTTTGATAACAAATATTACAGTGTAATGTTTAAGATTTTGTAAAGATGAGTTGAATTATTTTGTATGCATAAAAAAAAATGAGAATTGGATTGGTGGTATTATATTGTAGTTGGATACACTGAGCGTGAAAAGTTAGTCCAATAAGTCAGTTGGAGAGGTACAATCCTAGTGTTAAGACGTCCGTGCGACATTGTAACAATTGTAATAGCTAACGCCAAAATATACTTATTCAATATATTAATGAGCAATAATTTAACATACAAACATATTAACCCGTCCATACGAGCTTTTATTACAGTGTGCTATTGAAAGAGATTTATATAAAAGAAGTTTCGTGGAGTCAGATTACAGAGGACATTATCCTTTCGATAAAGAAAAATAGGAACATTACAACAGAAAACATTGACTGACTTCATGAAGTCTTAGACCAGACTCTAGCTCTACTATGTTGCCTATATTCACCGTTAGATCACCTTCTTGTTATCCATGAACATGATCAGGTCACCGCTCTGAGTAGCCCCAGAGCAAAAGATTAACAGCATAGTCGCAACTAGTATCATATATGCTTGTGTTCTGTTACCTGCATTTCATTTCATCATATAAATTACATACCATGCTCAGCTCATCTTCTTCTGCATGCCTATTCGGTTAAATATATCAATAAATAAATAAATCACACCCCTCTCCCAATGACATTACCAAGAAATGAACGCTCATGACCGCAGAGAAGGCGTTACCTTCTACAACCTGCCCATCTTCAGATAGGAATGAAATTGCACATTGAAAAGAAGACTGATAATTTGTCTATAGCCTCATAGAGTTCACCTTCAAAAAAACATTTGAACGGTTGTCGAGAAAAATAGAAACGATAACCATATTGCAGTTGCCAAGGGCGCCGATCCAAGGGGCGGGGACTGCCCCCCAAAGCTGATGTGGGCCACCTATTGTATTTATGAATATACAATATTTGGCATAATTTGAATGCAACTTATCTTAACATACTCATATATATACCTTCTGCATCTGACTGGACCCCTCCAATTTACAGAGAAATTGTCGCCCTTGGCAGTTGCCCATATTTAACAAACTGTATGTTTAATATGGGCACTGGGCAGATATTATTAACAAAGCGGGAAGATACCTATCATTAGTAATTAAGTTACTATGAATCAGAAACAAAGAGCAAATCACAATAATGGATAACATAATACGAAATATTTGAACCTTGAAATATCACTACAGAACACACAACAGCATTAAAATGAAAATATACAAGGTAAATTGTAACATCCTCAGCTACTTGAAAAATACAATATTAGACACGGAAACCAAATGTGATAAATTTAAATGTATATGAAATGATAAAAGTAAAATATAGATATATGACATGATATGTATAGATATATAACATGATATGTAAATGAACTGGATACATATGTTCCAGTTCATTTCCACCGTGAGCGTCATCTGCTATTGTATTTGGGTTAGAAAGGCCGAATTCTTCTTGTGTGGAAAACGTTGATTGCCTTTGCTATATTTACCGATATTTTTGCCATACGCAATATTCAATGCGTGAATTTGCCAATATGTCGCAAAATTCAATTTTAGTGAAAACTCGATCATTCTTAACACGGATTTAAATACTTGGCGCAAATCATCTCTCTTCAATGGTCTTTAGAGATTTGTCAGTTGGTTGTAGGCAATTATTTTAAGTCAAGCAGAGGCCTACTTTGAAGCAAAGTATAATTTTTGTACTCACAATTTAAAAAAAAAAAATTCTTTAGGATGAAAAACGTCTCTAGAATATGAAAATGTTTCTATGTCTATCTTATAGTTGCTCAGTGCGTGTTCATTATATCTGACCATTTTATACAAAATTAGTATTCCTATACTATACGCAATGACAATGTAATTTGTCACATTGCAGCTAGAATGTAATTGGCAACTCCATCCTTTGCTGCCCAATGATAATGCAATGTCTATACATTAACGTATGTAAGAACATTTTTCCATTCAAAAGTTTCAGTACATGAATACCTTATATTAATGATACTGAAATTTACGTGCAATGGAAATAACGACAGTTATACTGTTCTCCAAAATGACGCAATATAGGGGCAAAATCGTCCTCTGCATTTGCATCCAACTTTTAACTGTTCCACACAATGTTATTCACTAAAAAAAATCAGTTATAGGTAGATTAATTCTGCTATAAGTAATACTATGAAAACTTTAGACATGACCATTTTACCAAAATTGCCATACTGTTAGTACGTACGTATTACCACACACAATAACTTCTGTACAAAATTCTGTTCTTTGCAATAGACAGCTAGAGTGATTATCTAAATCGAGTTTCGTAATTGAAACGGTTGCTATCGATATACCGTTTATAATCCACAATATTCCCTAGCTTCTATGCAACCTACAAAGCAGCAAAGACGTGTTGGTTGCCTATAATAAAAGGATATTTAGTTTTTCTTGCTGCCATTCTCCTGACCGAGTTCGTTAAGGTAGTTAATCCATTAACATCTTCACGGGCAACGGTGGATATCCTTACAAATCCGTTAACATCCGTAACGGTAACTGTTAACAGTAACGGTTGCTATTCATATTCCGTTAAAATTTATTACATTCTGTGGCTTATATGCAACCTACACAGTAGCAAAGACGTGTTGGTTGCCTATGATCAAAGAATATTTGTTGTCCTGACCGAGTTCATTAAAGGAGTCAATCTGTTAACATGTTCACGTGTAACGGTGACTTTAACGGTAGATATCCATATATTATATCACATAAATGGTATCCACATACTATATCACATAAATCATAAATGAAATATCATTTTTGTTCTATGACGATCAACATTTCGGTTTAAATAGAGCATTAACAGAGGAAATGGAACCTATTGTTTGGAAGCTGAATTGATGGCAGAAAACTGCAACTTAATATATTTTACCGTTTTTGTTCTATGGAAATAGGTATTGAAACCGGAAGTATTAATAAATTTCAACCATTTTCAGTTTCAGTACAGTACTGTGAAACTCTAGTGCACTACAGTATAATATGCCGCCTTGAGACTTGAATCGATTGTAGAAAACCGTTTGTCGCTATGTATTACCGTTTCTGTTTTATGGTGGTAAATCTTGAAATTGAAAATAGTTATTTTAAATCACTTCCGGTTTGCATAGAGAGTTAACGTACGAGATAAAACCTAGTCTTGAGATCTGAGACGATTGAAAAGAAACCTTTCTGAATCGATTACAAGAAACAGCTTCTCTTACAGTTTTCACACTATGCAAGTCAATAATGAAACCGAAAGTAGTAGTAAATTTCGTCAACTTCCGGTTTTGGTAGTGTTGCGGGTCGTTGTGACATGTTCTCTTAATATCCTGAACCGATGGAAGAAAACCGCCTCTCTATCTACGTTTTATAATTTTTTGTTCTATGGCGATAAACGTTGAAACCGGAAGTGGTTAATTGGATCCATTTGCTGTTTGAATAGAGAGTGAACGAGGGAGGTGGAATCTTTTCTTAGGACGCTGAACCGATTGCAAAAAATGCATCTCGATATCTCTTGTCGTTTCTTTTTCTCTGTAAAAATTAGTGTTCAAAGCGGAAGTCATAGTAAATTTGAACCATATCCGGTTTTGGTAGAGTGTTAAGGATAGTCATCGTATGTTGCCTTGAGACACTGAATCGTTTACAAAAAACAAATTCTCGCTGTTATCATTTTCGTTCTCTAGTGATAAACATTGTAATCAGAAATTGTTAATTTGATCCGCTTTTAGTTTAAGTAGAGAGTTAGTGAAGAAGATGGAACTCATTCTTGGCACGCTAAATCGATTGCAAAAACCCTCATCTCGATGTCTCCTACCGTTTTTGATGTGTTACCTGTCGTTAGACGGACCGGCAAAGTCACTTATGCATTAAATATTCTGGAAGTCCAACAAGAAAATAATAATAAGATAGAAAAAAAATTGAAGGTAACCTGCCACAAACTTTATGTAGGTTATAAAATTAATATGTCCAATATAGTTTTAATTCAGAATCTGAGTTTTTTTTTTTCTGGTACATACATTTACGGTAGGACTAATCTTTTTTATAAGGCAGGGATCAGAAAGTTTTCCAGGAATTTCCCAAACCCCTGCTTCCTGCGTCCTGTTCTCTCGACAGTCAATAATACATTTTATAAAATTTCTTAATCAACAATTATGAGAAAAATCTGGTATCCTCTGTAAAGGTCTGGCACCGCTTGATGAAACTGTTACTTTGAAGTCTGAAAACCTTGTTGCAGCTCCACATTGCCTGTGGGCCACATTCGACCTTTTTAAGTGCGTTCATTTTTATGGTACCCTATTATATATTGTAACCGATAAGACGTCAATCTGCCGACTGAGCGGTTATGTTCCCCATGAGAGAAAAAGAATATTTTTTAAATTCGAGACTATTCTCGTCTCGTTTTGGAGAGGATAATCGAAATGAGACGAGAAGTTAGACAAGTCTCGCGAGCGATACTAGTTTACCCAAATGTTAAACACTGTCTTATTGTTACATGATTGACAATATAAAAAATATAAATTGATAAAATGATACTTACGAACACAATAAAGCGCACTTCCCAACATTTCAAGATACTCAAGTCATAACACAATATGCTCCAACAATAAATATGGTTTGAGTGTTGTTATATCACACCTTTAGTGGGCCTCTCGTAACGAGGAAGAATTCTGATAACTTCTAGATGAAATTAAGAAAAAAAAATGTCAGAGCGTAAATTTCTAAAGTAAATTTACAAAATTTTTTCGTGACAAGACGAGAAACGGTTGTCGAGTATCAAGACGGAATAATACTGTATACAAAGTTTACGAGGCAAGATGAGAGAGCCTTGTCTCTTGGAAAATACTACTGGGTGGCGCGGTTCGAACGTCATCCAGTGGAAGTGGGAAGTTTTTATCCTTATACATTCGCAACCTACATCCTTATTCGCATTCCTATATAACCCTTAAACATATAGGGTTAATCAAGTCGTTTGGTTTGCTTGATAAGAGTGGTTCCGTTTGAGCAGCGAGGTTAAATGAGCTGTGGATTAACACCACTTTAGCTTCTACCGGGGATCGAATCCTCTTTAAAATCAAAAACTGGAGTGACCTGGGGATCACTTCTTCTACATTAGTACTGTTAAAATTTGACTAATTACTAAAAATGTTTGAGGAATAGCATGGAATTAAGATGTTATAGTTCCCTGCACTGTACACTTATCACTTTACTACGTTTTCAGTATGTTGCTTTAACTTGTGGTTAATTACAGTCCAGTAGTGTCTTTTTTGGGGACAATATGCGTGCCCGTGGGCAAAAAATACCAAACGTGTCTTTTGCTTGGTTAGAGATTCCAGCGGGACAGTAGAATAACATGTCATACCAAATGGCGGACACTTATCAATCACTTTTATGTCTAAAAAAGCTTGGGTGGGAGTGGGACGCAAGCAAAAGACATGAGAGTGTTGTTAAACAGAGACGCTTCGTCTTGATTGCAAGCAGACAGTTGAGAAGGCAAAGTGCTGTCATAATGCTCCCTTGGTGACACATGTATGAATTACTAAAAATGTATTTTTACTGAATTTTTCAACTTGTTTCTAGAGAAAGTGTCCGTAATATGGAGGTAAATAATACCTATAAAAGACACAAAAGACTGTCCGTGTCCGTACTAGAGAGTGTCCGCTTTGGAGAGGTTTGCCAATATGTTTTTTCCTATTACAGTGTTTGGGGATTACAAAATATGTCCGTTACGGGAGGTGTCCGCTTTACAGAGGTGTCCGTTAGTAGAGGTTTCACTGTAATATCATACATACGATTCTATTTTCAACTATAGGGGTATATTTTATTTATTTTCTGTTTATTTGGATTACTTGGGGATATCATACTCTGGTGGTTAGAGCGTTGGACTCATGTCTGCGTAGTCTCGGGTTCGATTTCCGGCTAGTGCTTCCCAATTATAGGGAGTCCACCCGGTGTCATGAGGCAAATTGGGAAGTCGCGTGGGCCACTAAATCTAGAAAGCTCCTAATACGCCTGTTAGATACAGGGCAACACAACGCGCTGACTACGTGTTAGTCTCTAGACTGGAGGTACGAGGTGTGATCAAAAACTTCGGTGAATCATTTTATTACGAACAAAGTAACAAGCTTAAAAGGGAATTTGATTTAATATCCTTCAAAGTACTGTTCTTGCCTAGCAATCAGGGGCGGATCCAGGGGGGTTATCTGGGCGCTCCCACCCCCAGAAGAGGAAACTTTCTTATTTTATATATATAAATAAAATCCATCCGAAAGTTTGGAGCCCTTAAAATTAGCAGTATGACAACCCACCGCCCCGTCCCCCCCAGAAGTCGGTACTAGATCCACCGCTGCTAGCAATGCACTTATCCCAACGTAGAATCCATGACTGGTAGGGATTTCTGGAAGGCATCTTTTAGAAGGGCGTTCAGGTGCTCTGTCGTGACCGTTTCAATGTCAGGAATGCTTGCAAAATATCTTCCTTTTAGCACGGTTTTGAATTTTGGGAAGAAGCAGAAGTCGCGTGGCCCTGTATTCGGAGAGTACGGCGGATGTGGACAGACAATAAAATTTTTATTTTCGGCAAAAACTCGTGGATCAAAAGCAAAGTGTTAAAAACCTGGTACAAAAGTCTGGGAACGAGTTTCGCACTCATTCTTCTTGTTTGCAAATCGTAGGTTAAAATGCTTTGCACGGACTCATAGGAGGTGTTTAGTTCTTCGGAAAGCACTTGAATAGTCATTCGCCTGTTAAAATAAATCATTTGTGCGTATATGAGTGAAATTCATCCCATTCTGGAAAAAAAATATTCAATTCACACATTGCTTTAATATATGTCAACAAAACGCTATATCAGTACGAGATCCGTAATCTGGAACTGTCGAAAACTGCACCATTTAAAAATGTTTTTGTCAACAAGGGTACATGAGCAAAACAGTTTAATACCTAATGACCAATGCTTCCATTTATTTACTTATTTATTTATTTATTAGTAAAACGAAAATATGATTACTTTCCAATAAATTAATAATAAACAATGTACGTCTTAACTTCACCATTTTATATAAACTGTTTTACTAAACATAACTTATAATTATGAAAGCTTAATTTGATAACTTGTATCTTCGTTGATAATAATACATACTCCCAACAAAGATTAGAAGACTTGGTGTGATAAATGAGGAACCACATTTAGTTTTATATATTTATATTTTGCGTTATTAATTGAATTCTCCTACGCTTTATTTTGTTTATTTATTTTGAAGTGAGACTGTGCAGTACTATTCGTATTCCATTGATGAAGTAAAATCTAAAATATTCAACTCACACTTTGGTGTTACGTAACGGTACGACATACCGGTATCTTTTTAATAACTTAATATTTTCTCTTTTGTCCTTAAAAGGAGTTGACAAGAAACTTCGAAAATATCAAATAGTAAATATATACTATTTTCTCCGCAGAGGAACCTTTAGTAAGTTTGTATTTTAATGTATCCAATTAATTGTTTTTTTTTTTCCCTTTATTAGGAAGAGGATTAAGTGAAAATATCCCTTAGAGTTTTTGGGCAAAGTTTTTGTATTAATTTAGTAGATGTTTGTAGAACATTTTGCTAGCATGATTAGTACTCTGAAGAACATTATGTGAACAATAATGTACTGTATGTGTGTTGTTATTGAAATTCAGTATTTGTGGAACTCTTGATGCCTTTTGAAAACAAACAATTACAACTTACTTTCGCCCATTTACAGGAAGAGAAAAAAGCAAGAAACAAATCACAAGAAATATTGATTATCATTACGTTTATTGTATTATAAAATTAAGACGCAAGAATCAAACATTTTAAAAGCATCTTTATATATATGTACGTAAGTTTTTAGTTACAAGACTGTAGTGGTATGCAACTGGACACGATCAACATCCTGAAAGTTATGCAACTTTTTAGGCAATATGAACCTTGGGTCCAGCATACCGGCACCATTATTTTTAGATAAAAGACGCTGCATATATATAAAACTTCACCACCAACTACATGGTGTAATCATCTCCAAAAATATTTAAGGACAAAAATTTGTACCAGAAACCATTTATAATAGAAAGAATCAATGTAGATTACTGAAACAAAGTGTTCATTGCTATTTATGGATTAGATTTTTTTTTAGAAATTTATTATAAGCAGTATGGGGGCGTAACTGTTATGATTTTTTGAGTTACTGTTAGGAATCATTGGACAGGAAATCAGACAGCGATAAATTCAATCGACTACTAAATACTGTATTTTCTTTCTAAGGTTTCAATATATGAATACGATATTTTTTTTAAAAAAAAATAATATCTATTCAAGCAGAAAGGAAATTGTCAACTGGTTCAGTTTGGGTAGACTTGAGTGTGTCGTCCGTTTCAGCAGCGAGAATATATGAGATATGAACCTTCAGCTTTCGGGAACGAAACCACATAAATTTCTAGCGGAAAATTTAACTGCGAAGTCCGCCGCGCTAATTACATAATCACAGAAGTAGCTCCAATTGCATCCAACTGACATTTTTTTAAAACGCCATAAAAATTTTGTATTTTCCCGATTTTCTCGAAAACGACTCATGAATATTTACGATATCAAATTAATCAGTTTAATGAGAACTATGGGATGGTACCTTTGAACACGTTTTTGTTGAACGCTAAGAATATTTAGAATTGTAAAAACTAAACAAAAATATGCATTTAATGATCCTAATAAAAACATTCTTGGTATCTATACATTCTTACTGAAGAGAAGACTTAACTCTTTGAAACCATCCCAATTTAAGAGAAAACGAAATCTCTTTGAAAATATTGTTTTATTTTACCATTATCTTTGTTTAATTTTAATACCTTGTTTACGTAACCAATAAAGTACTATGTTGTGCCGTATTAAATTCATAGTTGTGTTAATGAAGAATAACAGAGATACATGTAACAACATCAAAGGAATCGTAAAACTGATAACAATAATATATTTACGTTTATTACGTGTATGTAAACATACGTGCTGAAGCAAAACAGGTATCAACTCTCGTTCTCAGGGCGACGGCGGAAGATCGTAAAATCCTCACCGAGTTTACCTGCAGTTGGTTGCCGTCAGACACTCAGCTAACAGCCGCGCTGGTAGAAGTTTTGGTGTGCGCGCGGCTTCGAAAGATGTTTACTGTTGTTTATATATATTGCTTTATATACTTATTCCGTATATCTAGTATGTATAAATGTTAGAAACCAATTATAAAAAATATCCAATGGAAGTGACCGCTATAGAATACAGAGAATTCCAGTGACCTCTCCAATATACAGAAGTTGCGTTGTGGTATAATCAGTACAGTTTCTGTATATCTCTAATAGTCTAATTTCATTATTATTATTATTATTATTATTATTATTATTATTATTATTATTATTATTATTATTATTATTATTATTATTAATAATAATAATAATAATAATAATAATAATAATAATAATAATAATAATAATAATAATAATAATAAGAGTTGGAATATTTACAACAAATTATATAAATATAGAAAAGATATTGAAAGGGTATCATTTAGGCCTAGCAAGGTTAATAATTGACGTAAAATTGTCAAGTTTTCCCAAACTGTGATTTGCGGCGCCTTGGTACATCTTGATAGACTCACAGCGGCGCCTCGAAATATTTGGAAAGTTAAACGATATTTCACCTAGGTTGTTTTTGAGATCCACCATAATTTTCCTAATAAAAAGTAAGTATCGGTCAAAATTCGACAGGAAAAGATGCTACCTGTATCGCATCTGATTCCATACTTTTTCTAAATATAGCTATATGTAGGGTCTATGTCATTTATTTGTAGCATAAACGTTCTTATACGAAGTTTTTTTTTTTTTTTTTGTCAAGACTAAATTAGGCTTATTTTGAATCCTATATAGGCCTATATTCAATATAATTCTTTTCAAAATTTATCAAACTTTACGATGTTATAATTTCAAATTCTTATAGCTTCTTAAAAACTAAACTTTCAAAAACACGAAAGTTGAAAAAAAAACTTATTTTCCAACAATGGAATTAAATATCTATCTTGATCAAGAATAGAACTAACCAAATTGCTTTTATTAATAGAAAATTACAATGAAATATATTTGCAGTTTATTTGTATTACACTCAAGAAAAATCTGTTATCCGGACAGCCGAATATTGTACAAATATACGGAATCCTTACGTTTACTATGGAAATCAGTATGGAACATACGTTACCCATATGCTACATACTTTTCTCGCTTAGATGTTACATCATGCCGTTGCAGAAGTCTTCTATATATTACATACATATACGTCAGTTATATGTTACATACGTCCATATGTATGTGAGGTTCTCCCCTCCTATAGATACAGTTCCTACGTTCGTTTATTTGGAAAACTTATATGGAAATTACGTATAAAATGTACTTTTTCAGTATACGTTTGCTGTATGTTAAATCCAAAAACTACCCGATTTACACATGTAACCTACGTTTTTATGTACCGCCACTTACATTTTTTTTCAGTGTAGGAGTAAGCGGCAAATATGGCTGTATCAATTAATGTGGAACAGTGAACCCGGAGAAAGTAATTAACAACTAAAACTGAACTAAATTACATTGTTACTAATCCTAAAGATACACCAAAAATGCAGATTGTTTTTTTAAATTTCCATAGAGTAATTTCTTCAAAATTTCTGAGTCATGTTAGAGACACGACAAACGATAATTTGGAGTCAAGCAGCTGAAATTAGGACCAAGGGATATTTGAATTTCTTCAACGTTAGCTTGTATAACCTCTAAACACTTAGAATGTTTATATGAATTATAGGACAAAAAGTTTTCTGTAACTTCTAATGAGTCGAGCCAATGACATCATTCTTCGCAATTCTGAATGTTATCTCAAACTCATGAAAACGCATAAAAATATATGTTCTGGTCGTTGGAAATCAAAACAGGATATTGACCGAAGTGGACAGGAAGGAACAACACAAGTTTACGAGCAACAGATAGTCAAAAGCCATGGATCACGCCAACAAAAATTTTAGGAATGATAAAAAAAAAATGGATCAAAAGATTGCGATTTTGGCCAATAACTAGTTTCTGGATCAGGGGCTACACAATTTTTGAACGGTCCCTATATTGAGTTTTCGTATTCTTTTACAAAATAAGCACATAATACTGAGTTAAGTGATAGTTTGGGTTTGGTTATACTATATGTAGTTCTCCAGATGTAAGGCCTACACGAAAATTTTTGACTGAAATATGATCAAAAAGCATCTTTGTGGGTTCTGAGTATGAATCTCAAATTTTCACCCAAAATTATATGAGACCTTCAATTTGAGAATAGTTTAAATAGTGCACTTAATCTCCACTTAGTCTTATTTCACACCGATTTCAAAAACTTATTCTGTGAAATCTAATAAACATTTCTAGTAATGATAATAAATGTGAACGTGAAATAAAAGCAAGGATAGGAATAGCAAAAGAAGCCTTTAGGAGGAAGAAAAGTCTATTTTGTGAGATCTTGAATAAAGAGTTGATAAAAAGACTCATAAAATGCTTCGTGTAAAGTATTGTTCTGTATGAGTCAGAAACATGGACGTTACGCAAAAATGATGAGAAATTACTGAAAGCTTTTGAAAATGTGGGTATGGAGAAGAATGGAAAAATAACTGGATCGAGCAGAAAATGAATAAGTGGGTCTTGGAAATGTTAGAGGAGAAAAGAACAATTTTAGATGTTATCACCAAGAGGAAGAGAAACTGGTTGGAACATTTTCTAAGAACGAACTGTATCATGAAGGATGTGCTAGGAGATATGGTGGCAGGAAAGACAGGGAGTGGGCGAAGGAGACTACAATTAATGGACGGTGTCAAAACAGAAAAATCGTACCCGAAGACGAAGAGGTTAGCGGAAGACCGTGTAGCATGCAAGCTTCTTAGTTGCGGCAAGTGATCTGCTAACAACAATATAATACCTATGATGATGATGATTGTGAGACATGTTGTTAAGAAAGGTAAAATGTCAACGTTTTGTTCAAACATATCACAAGTGTTCTATGTGAGAGAGGTTTGCACGGGGTCGGGCCGAGCCCGCGGCCCGGATTCGGGCTTGCAAACCATATATCACTCAGGGCCCGGGCCGGGCTCAGGCCGTAAATTTTTAAATATACAACCACATTTCTCGGACCTTTTCGGGCCTAACTTTGTAAATATAGTGTGCAAAGATATTTATTGGACCATTCTTTCTAGAGAACTTTTAAAGCGCAAAGCAAAATTAAACCTGTAATTTCTGTAAATAAAAATACAATTTTACGTTAATTAGGTCTACTAAGTTTCTGTAATTCGGGCTTGTTTCGGGCTCATTTGATAATTACATGTGCTCGGGTCGGGCTCAGGCCTAAATGCTAAAACATATTTCGGACTCGGGTCGGGCCTCACATTATAATTTCAAGGGCCGGGCCGGGCCCGGGCTAAAAATTGCAGCCCGTGCAGACCTCTAATGTGAGCACCTTGCGTAACACAGCATACATCAAGCCGATAGTGTAACTCAGACCCGTAGCCAGCCCAAAAATGTAGGGGCGCGCGGTAGAAGTTAAGGTGGCCGACCAAACTATATTATAGTTCATCACCATATTATAGTTCTTTTGCAAGCCTACCGTGAAAGTTTAGGGGGCAGTGAAAATTTAAGGGGACACCCTAGCCCCCCCCCCCCTGTGGATACGGGCTTGTATCTCCTCCCAAACCTTTTGCACCACGTTGGGGTCAACATCAACACAGGCTGCTATGATGCAAGCATGTAGGTCATCCAATGTTGTTTGAAGTTGTAGACGAATGGTCTTCCCCGTAGGTGGGTCTTTCCGATGTTTGGTACGGAAATGCCGTTGCACACTAATCACAGAGTTGTATGTATGATAATCAAGAACACTGAAAGATTTCTATTCTCCAGCCAACGCAATTTTCCTTAACTGCTCTCTGCTGACTCTTAGCGGTAGAAAGCGGAAGCTTAAATTTGAAAGTGACGAGGCTGACATACTAAAAATACTACAAAATTTACCATTTTTGTATTGCTTGTTTTTCATAAGTGAAAAGAGATAATGAAATGCAACTTACCATAATCATAGATAATGTTATTCTACAACAGAAAATATGAATCTGAAGAATTTTCAGTGTTGCCATCCATAGAAATTACAGTATTGCGACAATAACATTTCCCCCAAAATTTAAGTTAAGGCAGGGACTAGAGGGACGAACTCAACTGCATTTGATCACATATCATGTTATTTTGGAATCCTATGCAGACCCGTAGCCAGGATAAAAATGTAGGGGTGTGGGGACAATCCAACCATATGATAGTTGATCACCATATTATAGTTCATTTGCAAGCATACCATGAAAATTTTTGGGGGCCAGTAAAAATTTAGGGGGCCCTGCCCCTAGACCCCCTAGATACGGGCGTGACCCTACGAATTGCTTTTTAAATAATAGTTGTATTTATTTTGTAATAAATAAAATAGTTTAAACATACAGCTATTAAAATTAAATAATAATAATAATATTTAAAAAGTCCATCATTTTGACTTGCTCTGTATACAGGTGTTTCAGTTACTCGCGTATACAATATTTAAGCAGTGAGTTAACCCATATAACTTAACAAAATTGAATTGCAGTCATAAAGTGAACTTAAAGGAATGATTTTTAAAAAAAATATATATTGTAATTACGAAAGGAGCTAATTATAATTAACTAGTAGGTAGTAGACCTACCACATAGTGACGGTAATATTAATTACTTAATATAAATTATGTAAACTAATTCTGTAATGAAACTTTTCTTGAGAAAAATGTACCAAAAGAAGTCCGTTATGTAATTTTTTTTAAAAAAAGAAAATTCTTAGGAAAAATCTCGAAAGAAATAAGTGACACAGAGTAATGCTAATGGGAGTAATAAAATAATTATACCAAATAAGATGAGGCGTTCCGACAACATATTTATGCATGCTTTTAGACAGAAAGTTATTATTAACTTTATTATGCATGCAACTGAAGAAAACAGTATCTATATTTTTTTTACCTTTCCGATTTGCCTTGTAAAAGTTTTACAAGAATAGGTTAACAAAAATATTACATTTTATAGACTTCCTTGTTATAACCAGTATAAATCAATTTAATATATTTTATATTTTAACAATCCAATAACAGCATGTTATTATGCTTTGAAGAGTAGACCAATTGGAGCATCTTGAAATTAGCTTCTATTAATTTGTAAAACAAATTACAATATTATTAATGATAAAAATAGGCGTTAAACAGCAAGTGAAAGTTCCGTGTTTATTCAGAAGGTATATAATTAAATCTATAGAAATGCCGACTTTTGTATACTACGGGCTGTCAGAAGAAGTCTTCGAGATTGTCCTATATTCCAGATAGTTGTTTTGATCGTATTTCTCGCTAGAAGATGGTGCGCCTTATGCATTTATGGAAAAGACAAAAAGTAACTAGGAAGAGGTAGTTAAATTAGAACAGTGTCTATTACGTAATTTCATTAAGAATAGCTTGTTTCCTTTCAGTAATTATATTTTTGCTTATGTAAATAATTTAGGAGAAAAAAAAATTAAACGCGTAAGTACTCAGAGAAACTTTGCATCTTTTGTGTACTTAAAAAGCCATTGTGTGGGTTAGAACTAAGTTAAACCTTTGAATTCATTCATGCCACCCTTTTTAAAAGTATTGAATCTTTAGATTTATGACTATAGAGAACGCATGTTCGATATTATTAGAAATTTGAAAATAAAACAATTACGATACTATAATGTCCATTCACGCTAAATCATCCTCGAAAGATCGAATTAACTACTATGACATTTTATAACATTCTGATCTCAACAACAAAAAAAAAAAATTCTAAGATAGTATTTTTCAACCTTTTCAAGTCTGGGATAAAACTTGTTGGGATAGAAAAAAGTATAGTATATGGATTTAAAGCAGAAGAATCGGTTCCACCCAAGGGCGCCCATCAGGGGGGGCAAGGTGGGGCGCTCGTCCCCCCTAAGAGAAAATCGTACTTGGGAATGTCGAAAACCCAATAGAATTTTTACATTAGTTATAGCAAAATTTGAAACTATATTTGAAACCTCGCTTATATTTGCCCCCTTCCCCTCCACTTAGAAACCACAACATGGGTGCCCTTGGTTCCACCACTTCCCATTTCCCCATTTTCGCTCTCCCCGCTAGTCTAATGGCTAGCGCGTGTGCATCTGATGACATGGTCCCGTGTTCGATTCTCTTTGGCACCAGCATAAAGAAATTTGAATATATTGTGGTAGTTCAAATTTCACTTTAATCTATGGGTATGCACCTCATAAAATCTTTATTACGGGAAAGGGACGCTAATTTTTAAGAACCTTATTTTATATTGAAATATACTACTTCCAGCTTCTGTATGGGTTCCTATATCTAGAGGAAAAAGATTATAGGTAGCGACGAAAAAGTTTTTGAATATAGATTCAGTGTCGCAGGAATTCAACTCCGCCCTTGTTCCACTATTTAAACCGGAAGTTGTAGAAATAAACCGGAAGTTGTAGAAATATACTACCACATCCAGTATCAATATTGATAAATATAGAGAAAAAAGTATACATATTATCATAGCGTACATCGCGAACTACTTTCCGGTGTGAATTTAGCGACTCGAGTACAGGGTTTATCCAAGAATTTTATTAGGAATGGAGGGCTCCGTAGCTTAATGTTAGAGCACTTGCTTCTGCTGCGTGGAGTACCTGGTTTGAACCCCGACTAAGTAAGTTTGTGGTGGGCAACGTGTTCGTGGGTTTTCTTGAGGTAATCCCGTTTCCTCCAACTTCCTCATTCCACCAATTATTCCCTCATCATTCACTTCCACAGACATGTGGAAGTGCATAATTGAAATAGGAAAAATAATTTATTTATTAATTGTTTGTGCTCAAAGTGTGTGAATTTTTTGTGAATAATGTCATTGTGTTTCATAACACATTTGATACAAATATTATATCCCTCCCTTTCATAATAAGTTTTGTAACAGCAATCTTGAAACAAAGGAATGAAAATAACTTGTATCAATGTAGCCAATATAAATTTAGAAACATCCATACTGACTAACAAGAATAATGACCTGTATTGAGTACTGTTCGGAAACGTAATACCTCTCTAAATAACTCGAAAGGTGGATAATTGAGTAAATTCAAATGAATACATCAAGAAACAAATGAAATTGAATAAACATTTCTTTGATGCTGCAGGTAAATAGCTACAGGCAAATGGTTATTGATTTGAACTCAGATATCCATATGGTCAATATCGTGCAATGTTTGGTTTATACTGAATTTTGAATCGGATCTCATTGAGTGTCCAAAACACAACTTTGTGGTGTTTTAGTACGCACATGAAACTACAATCTGGACAATTTTGAACAAATTCGCAGCGACATTTCTATGCGAAATTCAAAATTTAAATTGTAATTTGAATTTTTGAAGTGTTATTTTTATTTTACAGGATTTTCAATATAGTACAACTTGTAGAGCAGTATTTAAGCTTTCCAATGATGTTAGTTTCGTCTCTCTAGAGCACGTATTAACAATTTTTATGACAATTTTGAATAATTACTGTAACTGAAAAATGCCTTTTTTGACATTTTTGTACACCCTGTATGGGGACACTTTTAGGAGGAGAGAGATAATATGTGGGATTTTTTCATCTCCCACTGTAATAAAGCTGTGCACCAATATTTACAAAAATCTAAGATGGTCAAGTCAGATCTTGTCATTTCATTGGTTAAGTTCACATGGAATGTCCCATAAACACCTGGATCAGGGCTACCAACTGTTGTCAGTGCTGAGAAAAGTTTCGTGTAAATTGGGTTGCATCTGTCCAGGCGTTCTCACCAAATTATCTGGACCCCAAGTAATGAAATTAGAGCACTTAGGGGCGGAAGATACTTTTGCTGGTGGCTGTACTAGATCTGACTATTTTATTGACTACCAAATACGCTTTAAAACTATAAAATATGTTTTAATAGACATCAAAATTCAAATAGAGCTCTGTAAGTTACTAAAATTAATATCTTAAGCATGGTAAAAGCGAATAGTCTGTGCAATATGGTTAGAGGTGAGCCCAGATATTGCAAGTTGAATTTTATGAGTTTCGATATTTTGTATTTGAGACAAATTGTATATTTGAGACCAGAGTTATTAAAGGGTTGTCACTACACCTTAAATGTAGATATTGGTAGGTGCATTTTGAGAGGTGGTTCAACCCTGAATTGGAATAAAAGTATTCCAATTCAGAAGTTATTATTGCCATGTTTGGAACTTTGTTGTACGGCCTTTATTTCTTAATAATAATTTATGCATTTTTTTGTTGAGTAAAGACCAGCATACATATTATGATTATATATATATATATATATCTGTGGATGTGATGTTGTACACCACAAACTCACTTGTATTGGGATCAAACTAGGGACCCTTCGTACCAGGAACGGGAAGTAGCATAGAGGCTTAGGGCCGCAAAGGCGCAGGGTCAGTTGCTATTTAGAGTAGTTGATTTTTAATATGACTTAGACAAGTTTCGAGAGTGCATTTATTATATGAACTATTTCTCTTATAGTGGCTTATACGGCAATCACAGTTACATTATGTATATTGTTTCTCATTGAGTGGCTCTGGCTTAGTAGTAGAGCATCTGACCTCTTGTATGCAGGGGCCGTGGTTAGATTTCAGCTCGCGATATGTAGATTTTGTGGTGAACAAACGCCGGGTTTTCTCTATTGCACTACTATCAATTATTTCATCATCACTGTCTGTCTTAACATCGAGTGACGTTAAAGTAAAAAAAGACTTCTTTATTAGTGTAAATACAGATTTTCCGCTTGATAAAAGAGTTCCTTGAACATTGCTAATCCTTTGTGAAATAATAGATTTTACACCCAAAAATATCATTTTATAGTGGACTATTTTGAATCTGCATCCAGCTTTTATTCGGCTTTAATGTTACACTTACACTGAGAAAGAAAAATGTAGGGGCATACTTAAAAAGATAGGTTGCATGCGTAATTCATGTAGTTTTTGGACTTAACGTACAGCATTGTATAACTGAAAACGCACATTTTATAATACTTTCTGTATAAGTGTTCAATCTATAAGTACTTTCCGTATGAAACAATGTAGGCGGTCAGGATCTCACATACAAATGGACGTATATAACATATAGCTAAGGAATGTAACATAAGTATATGCATGTGATATACGGAATACTGTTAGATGTCAGACATCCTGCAACGGCATGATGTAACATATAAAGGCAGTGCCTATGCAGCATACGGATAACGTATGCTCCATACGGATTTCTATAGTAAACAAGAGGATACCGTATATTTGTACAAAATACCGCTGTCCGGAGAACGGATTTTTCTCAGTGTAGGGTTGTCAGTTTTCAGTAAGCCTAAAGCAGGACACATTCAGCATGAGGAAATCGCCGATTCCTCAATACTCAGATTTGCACATGCAAAAATTTATTACGAATAATAAAAAGCAATGCATATATTAATGAATAAAAATTGCAATAACAGTTTGAACCAAAAAATTCACGATACAGGAAACTCATATCGTCAGTTTGTTGGCGGTGAATTGAACAGAAGTCATAAAACATTAAGTCGGTAAAAAAAAAAAAAAAAAAAAAAAAAAAAAACCAGCATCATTGGCGGTGATTTCCCTGCTGCAAATATAAAGAATTTTAGGTACAAAACCATACCAGTGTATCAACAGTTACATATGCACATCGTACGGCGAAATTTAAAAATGTCACTCAGAGGCGCATTTAGAAAGTAAAAACTGGGGAAGGGGGAAGCCAGAACCCAGATTATGATAGGTATACCATGTGTTTACTATAAACTTTCAAAATATTTAAATAATAGCTTTAATTATTTTTGTCATTAAAAATCTAGGGGTTGGGGCCCAGGCCCGTATCCAGGGGGTCTAGGGGGGTTCGGTCCCCCTAAATTTCTGCTGGTCCCCATAAAAGTTTCACGGTAGGCTGGCAAATGAACTATAATATGGTGATGAACTATAATATGGTTGGATCGCCCCCCCTAACTTCAGCCGGGCCCCCCTACATTTTTAGAATGGCTACAGGCCCGGTTGGGCCTAGGCTCCCGGCTCCTTGCTAGATCCGTCACAGATGTCACTGAAAACTTCTGTCGTATATTTACTAAGCTTTTCAATAATTTAGGTCTCGCCATAATATAATGCATCCCTGCTAGATTATTTGGGGTGTTGATTTCTTTAGTTTTTAATTCGAGATATTGCGTCTAATTTGGAATAAGTGGCAACTCTTAATTGTTTTTTTTTCAACCTGTTAAAATTGCAATGATGCTCTTTGAGACATAATTCCCTTTCCTAACACCTTTGCTTAATAACATACTACTTTGACTTGAAATAAAACTGAAAACAGTTTTTACTTATATTGTAAGGAGGTGCTGCCATCTAACGTGTTATTTTAGAATTAAATTTGAGAACTGTTACATATGTATATACACTGTTGTAGTAGAACAACAAATATTTCTGTAACAAATATTCCACCATAAAATCTAGAACCGAAACGTGTTGATAAAGTCTTTATACTTACAGAGACAAAAGACAGCTACTGAATACGAGGATCCATTGGTCCATCCAAAAACTATTCACCTTTTTACAGAAGAGAGAGATAAAAAGAAAAACTATGTCAATTGTAAGACGATAGATACGTGACTAAGTAAAGTATAGGTCAACTTAAAGATCCTAATCCTCGCCTGATGCGTTTCTTTTTCTTGTCGTTCGGTGACTCGATGGATGACCAACAAAAAAAAAAAAAAAAAAAAAAAAAACTAATTTCTTCATTTTATTTCCTTTCCGGTTGGACAAAAAGAAAAGTGGGCAGTTTTCGAGGGCAGAAACTTTTGGAAATTGACAAATGTTCAGAACGGTAGCTGTTGTCCTCAATCCAATAAGGAATTCTGTTTTTTGCTCCCTTGTCCCATTGATGGAAAGAGTGACTACTGTGAAAGGCAGTAGGGTTGGGATTTCCTTTGAAACAAAGTAAGTGCAAACAAAGTTAGGTTAAGTTGTTATGTCCACTGTTAGCAGACCCTTAGATTTTACACAATAATGCATAGGATTTTTGCTAATATTCCCTCTTTGAATGTAATATTCCATTGATCCTAAAATACACAGGATTTTCAATAGGTTATCTTGACACTGTACAAGTATATTACGCATATTTGTTTCACACAATGGGTTGAAAATGCGCACGCGGAATATTTAAGGAAAAGCACTCACTTTTTGTCTGAGGGGCCCCAGGTTCGATCTCAGACAATGTGAATTTCTTGTTGATCCATGGGGACATGATTCCCATGAGTTTGCTCGGGGTTCTCTCATTTCCTTCCAATGGAGCCGCGATGGCTCAGTGGTTGAGCGTTCACTTGCGGTGCGTGGGCTCCATGGTTGAATTCCAGCTGGCGCCAAGAAGCTTTGTGGTGTACAAACACCGTGTGCGTGGGTTTTCTAGGGGTTCTCCCGTTTCGTCACACTTTCTTCATTCCACCATTTCATTAATTTATCATCATCACGGTCTCCTTTAGCCCATACGGTATAATCGTGGGACGTAAAACTCAAAGATTTCATCTCATATTATTTTTCATTTCCTTCGATGGTCATAATCATGGGATATAAAACTAGAAATTTAATTTCATGAAACACTTATTTTGTACAAAAAGTTCATCTTATTCAATGGGACTGTAATGCGAATACGAACCATTTATTTTACACACATTTATTTTCTAAAATAATAATCGTTAAATCTGTTTTGATTAGCAACGGAAAAACAATTTGTTACCAAAAGCATCCCCTTTTTACGTCTCGCCAAAGTTTATGTTGTGTGACAATTGCTAAAAATTTCTTGCAAGACAACATTATTATGTATTTACAAGAGAATTTTTGTGCATTTGTACTCGAATTAATTGCCGCATTGTACTTTACGCAGTCAATAAGACAAAATTTTAACTGAAAAAAGGTGCATATTACATTCAGGTAAGTACGATAGTTCTTCAAAAATATTTAAAAAATCCTCTCAAAACTCGCTACATATAAACTGAATTTAAAATCACGCCCCTCAATTATGGCCTGATTTGTATTATGCTCTCACTGCTCTGTTTAAAAATAGTTTCTTAAATTTAATAACAAGCAGCAAAGCACTTTCTGGTCCATTTCTTAAAAAAAAATAAATAAATAAATTGAAGCAATACTATTTAATTTACAATTAAATTGTAGTAAAATTTTACTGTGTAAATACACAAATATTAGTGCTTAAGTATAAATAAAGCTGCTGATCTTGTACTGAGAAAGTAAAGAAAAAAGCAAATGTAGCGTACGTAAAAATAAAAACGTAAGTTGTATGCGTAAATCCTGTAGTTTTTGGACTTCACGTACGACTGTATGTAACATCCTGAACCAAACGTATAACTGAAAACGTATGACTTAACGTACGACTATATGTAACATCCTGAACCAAACGTATAACTGAAAACGTATGACTTAACGTACGACTATATGTAACATCCTGAACCAAACGTATAACTGAAAACGTATGACTTAACGTACGACTATATGTAACATCCTGAACCAAACGTATAACTGAAAACGTATGACTTAACGTACGACTATATGTAACATCCTGATCCAAACGTATAACTGAAAACGTATGACTTAACGTACGACTATATGTAACATCCTGAACCAAACGTATAACTGAAAACGTATGACTTAACGTACGACTATATGTAACATCCTGAACCAAACGTATAACTGAAAACGTATGACTTAACGTACTATTATAGGTAACATCCTGCAGTAAACGTATAACTGAGAACGTACGTTTCATAATACTTTCCGTATAAGTGTTCCATCTAAACAAAGAAATGTATACAGGGGGTCAGGATCTCACATACAGATGGACATATATAATATATAGCTGTCGTATGTAACATATGTATACGTATGTATTATACGGAAGACTGTTAGATGCCAGGCATCCTGCACTTCTATGCTGTAACATCTAAGCGGGAAAAGGGTAGTTCATATGTAACATATGGATAACGTACAGATTTCTGTAGTAAACCTATAGATTCCGTATATTTGTACAATATACAGCTGTCCGGATAATTGATTTTTCTCAGTGTATTATGGCCGCCCTTCAGCAGGGTAAAAGGGGCGGTTTTGTCCTGCATGAATTTCAGAAGGGAGTTCAGTTCTTAGAAATACATGGCAAGACATCCTAATTTGCTCTCATATAGGTATTATAGTACACTATACCTGAGTAGTTTATATACTGTAGGTAATAAGGATATGTATCCATGTAAATAACTGTTATTTATATGTTCGAGTGCCTCAAAGTATGAGTGAATTCGTGATTGTATGTTAGTCTTTTTCCCCTCCTCGAGCTCCCTCGTGGCTAAGGGGTTAGCGTACGCATCTCTGGTGTAGGCGACCCGGGTTCGATTCCCGGTTGAAGTACATGTGGTTCGGATCCCACGTTAAACTGTACGTCCACGTCTCATATAGCCTCGCTCCTCAAAGGTACCGGTACTCTAAAACTGATATTCAACTCAATTTTTTTGCCATCCCGTTGAAAAAATTCCTACAGGCATCCCTGACTCTTGTCCTGTTGGTAAAATAAGTAAATTGAAATAATATAGTTTTTAAGTGGCAATTAAATCGGTAAATTACCTGCACGTTAGCAGCATCTATTGGCAAGACAGGGAGGCAGAGAGGAGATCGACATGTGTTAACGCATGACTTTTATTAAAACTAGCGTGATGCACAGAATGAAGAACTGAGAAATTTCGCTTTTATAAATACTATTAACATCCAGTGATTATGATCTTTAGGTTAAATAAGAGGAATGATTAATATAAATGAATGATTATGGAAGAATTGGTAGAATGATCATGTGGGAGGAAACGGGATAATTGCAAGAAAGACACTAGCACGATATTGACCTCCAAAAAGTTATATAGTCTGGGATAGAACCAGGGCCTTTTTGCACCAGTAGTAATTAATTGGTCCTGCCGTAGCACAAGATATGATTTTGGCTACACGCACAAAGGAACAATTTATGCATTTTGTTCGTAAGACTTGCGATCATGTGATGCAGGATTATTATATAGAAACCTGAAACAAATTACTTTCATCTGGCAACGCTGATTTTGTTCCACATTTTTTTTTTTTTTTACTGAAGTTAGCCGAAGGTTGATTAAAAGAGGTACCGAAAAAAACATTCCGACCCTAATCTTTTGCATCGCTACATTTTTTCCTCTCAAATCTTGTAGGCTTGAATCAACCCTCTACAGGTTATTGGGTAAGACTTAAAAAAAAAAAAAAAAGATGGAAGGGAGAAACGAAATGGGGTTGTGTGAAGAGAATCCAGGACATTGGTTACTTAAAGAAAGGAAAAAAAACAGTAAAACTAAAGACTACCTGGTGGACTTCTCTCTATGTCCTGTTCGAACAGAATTTTGGACAAACCCAGTTCGGTCTTATTTATGAGTGGAAAATTCAGAAAGGGTGGAGATTTGAAAAGAAACAAAGGAGAACAAGTGTGACGATGACTCTATTAGAGTAGTTTTTCGACCATCTTGAAACTACGAGATTTTTTTGTCATCGTTACTCTTTTGAGTCTGTATACAAAAGCGAAAACTGCCGCTGTTCCTGGATCACACCCAAGAAATAGGTCAGTGCTAAATTATCGTATTGTATGTTTCATAAGATACCACCTAAACTCCTCCATCCCCCTCCCTACAAAAAAAAAAAAAAAAAACTAATATCTCAAGATGGGGTACGTCTTATAGAGTATAACAATGTGCCTTATCATAAATATAAATTCATTTTTATGGTGAAAAAATGAAATGAAATCTTAAAGTTTTACGTCCCACAATTATGTCAACTAGGCTAAAGGAGACAATGATGATGAGAAATGAATAAAATAGTGGAATAAAGAAAGTGGGAGGAAAGGGAAGAAGCCCGAGAAAACCCATGCACACGATGTTTGTGCACCACAAAGCTCACTTGGAGCGAGCTGGGATCGAACCAAAGACCCCATGCACCAGAGATGAACGCTCTACCACTGAACTACCACAGTCCGCTCATTTTTTGATGGTGAAGCAGGTAGTAGGTCCTACATTGTGCTAACTTTGCAGAAAAAACAGGCAAAGAAATTTCGGCATATCAGCAATGCTTTGCGTGATTCTTCTTTGTGATGACTCTGAGAGCAAAGACAAGACAGTACTATTGTTTTACGTGGTATAGTTCAGTGGCGAATACAGGGGGAGATTGGGGCAATTGCCCCCCCCCAAAAGAGCAAACTTTCTTTATATATATATATATATATATGTATATAACCCATCCCACAGTTTGGAGCTCTTAAAAGTAGCTCTAAGTAGCAGTATTATAAAACCCATGAGCACGGTGTTTGTCAACCACAAAGTCCACACGGCGCGAGCTAGGATCAAACCTGGGACCCCAAGCACCGGAGGTGAACGTTCTACCACTGAGCCATCGCGCACCCTTCCTAGCATTTTAATATATTGCAGAGATTATTATGCTTGAATCTGCTTTCTTTCTGAGCATTTCATATTTCACATTCAAGCTGAATAAAAATTACCAGTTGTACGAGACGAGACGTACACAATTTACGATATTACAGAAAAAAACAACTAATTTGTCATCTCGTATGGGAACAGTACTCACAACTTCTTCAATTTATTTAAGCAAGATATGTCAACAAGTTATATAATCTATATATATTTAATAAATCATGTATTTATGTAAATCCGTGGTGACGTAGCCGGCTCGATCCCTAGAGGGGGGGGGGGGATTGGATTTATTTCTTCCCTCTTCCATAGGCCTTGGGGGTTCAGTCAGCGCCTGCAAAATGTGTGCTGAGGAGCCTGAGGATATAAGGACGTCGCAGCATAGTAGTGAACCTACCTCAACTTCTATCCAAATAGTTCTAAGTTCCATTTCCGGTGAGATGCTTATCTCGAACATAAATCCAAATGGTGATTTCGGTTCGACTTAAGCATTAGGTCTTGTCTCATACTGGCTATAGCCTCAGCTCTAGATACAAGTCCATAGTTTTCAGAAGGGAATGCATACCATATCTAGTTACACACACCTCTAAACGCGCATATATATATATATATATATATATATATATATATATATATATATATATATATATATATATATATATGAGGACATAATGGTCCCTCTGTTGTTATAAATACCAAGGATATTTATCCTTCGTGAGGCAATTGAAAACATTTTCTCTTCCTTCGTATATTTGTGTGTTTCACGTAAAGCTGGAGAAAACGTCCCATGCATGTTCACATGTGCGAGTTTCTTACCTTTTAGATCAAGCAAAACCTTTATTCGTGAGAACTTACTAGGAAACAAATATAGTGGTTACGTTATATTACACCTCAGCCCCGCGAGGGGGTTTCTTCTTCCTCATGCGTTCTACATGTGTTGTATGTAGAGAAAGGGAAGCGAAAAAAAAAAGCCCACACATAGCATGGAATCGCAAAGCCTACGGGATTTTCTTAAAAAAAAAAAAAATGTTCTGAAAGGCTGTTGTAAAGATTTGCAGTCACGGAGATTCCAAGGACCATATTTTCTTGTAGAGAAAAATGTTCCACGGAGGAGCTCAACAGAAGAAAGAAACAGTTACATAGTTCGTATCAGCGTTTCTCAAATTGTGGTCTTCTTTGATTCATCATCAGTCAAAAAAAAAAAAAAAAAAAATCACTTATCACACATTATAGTAGAGAATATCAAACAGGTGGATATATGCTAATAATAGCTTATACAATTTAATTAGATAACGTTACACAAATTGTAGGGTGTATTATCTATCTATGTAAATATTTTCTAATAATGAACTATGTTTATGACTTAATAACTCTTGAACCACTCGACCGATCTCGAGTCGATCAAATTTCCAATATAGATGAGGTTCGGCCTAGAAGTGCTTTTATCTGTTCACTTTCCCAGTAAAACTTAGAAGGGTATATATATATATATATATATATATATATATATATATATATATATATATATATATATATGGTACTTGTATTATGATATATATATATTATGGCCCGGGTCCCTAATATGGCCAACCCACCATATCTCTGCAGATTTACGTTGGTGGTACTAGATGACAATATAAACTATGTCCTCATGACAAGCGTAAACATATTTGCGAAGCACAGAGGACATAGTTTATATTGTCATCTAGTAGCACCAACGTAAATCTGCTGAGATATGGTGGGTGGGTCATATTAGGGACCCGGGCCATAATCGGTACAACTACCATATATATATATATATATATATATATATATATATATATATATATATATATATATATATATAATCGAAAATGACTGATATTAGTGTCAAATTCATAGTTTTTGGTGTCGCTGAGATGAATAATGACACTTCTAATGCCCTTTAAATTCAATCACAGAGCGCTTCAATAATAGTAAAAAGTGACTTACTAGCGGAACAAATTACTATTGTTCCTTATTTTAACCAAGCGAAGCGGGTAACTAACGCTTGTTACAAAATTTTCCTGAAAGCTTGTCACCCCAAACTATGGTATGCGTAAGTGTTAAATATCTTATAGATGGGTTAGCACCGCCCGTTTGTCGATGGGTATCAAAACAGAGCAAAAACGATAACAGATATCGAGAAGCGTTTTTTTTTTTTTTTTACAATCGATTCAGCGTCCGTAGAATAAAGTTCTATTGCTACCGTTAACCTTCTATTCAAACCGGAAGTGGTAGAAATCAACCGATTCAACTTTAATCACCATAGAACAAAATCGGTAACAGATAGAGACAGTTAGGATATATATAAAAAAAAGTATATGATTTGTGACCTATATTACAATATAACTCGGGAACAATAAGGAACGGGAAATACATATACTTTTACATGATAAAAATGCTTTACTGATTAATGTTAATACATCCTTTAAGAAGTGGTGCAGGCACGAATGTAGCTACACGAAAGAGGACAAATAAAAACATTTATAATAGAATGTGAAAGAAATAATAAAAAATTAAATAAAAATAAACCACGCCAACACATCGAGATAATTAAAGTAATTGAAATTATTCATCCACTTTGTACTCTTATTTGTCTAACTGAATCCACGAGTTGTACAAATTGATTACTGTAGAAAATACCATTGTATGCGTGTCTGAGTTTACTCTTGATTTTGAATTGGAGTTTTTGGAAATCATTTATACTCATCAGGATCATATCAACAGGGGATCCATCAGGTCCAGACTCTCCCTTCCCATATTTCGTAACTGGGCTAACATTTTTTAGACTTTCGTAGCAGAACTATACTTGTTTAACAGAAAAATGGGCATTACTGCTGTATGCCGCATCACACGAAAATCGAAAAAAAAAAAAAAAATCTACTAAATTAGGTAAGAAATTTTCTTATAAAAATAATGTCGTTTCATCATTTTTTTTCTAAAAGTATAGATGGCAGTAATAAATAATTACTTATCGTCTCTCCGGGTACAGAACAAGACAGGTTCTATATTACACAAACGTATTAAACTCCCCTGCTCAAAATACTTTGGACCCCTTCCAGCAAACATTTCCAGGTACGTGTCTGCTTTTCATATAAATGCAGTTTAAAAAAATGGACTCTCTTAAGCAGTTTTGGTTTCCTTGTCAACCTCTTGTTCGTACGTTTTCTACAACTGAGATCTGAATTTTAAGTTGAGACCGCTTAAAAACTATGACATGTTCTATTGGAAATGTAATAATAATAATGCTTTTTTTTTTTTAAATCATACTTTTGAATTTATAGAAAAAAATTTGGAACGTTTCAGGCTAAGGGAGACGATAATTAAGGCAAGTGAATGATGATGGAAGAATTAGTGGAATGAGAAACTGGGAGGAAACTGAAATACCACAAGAAAAACAGGGACACAATGTTGTGCACTGCAAACTTACTTAGCTGGGTATAAAACTAGAGCCCCACTCATCAGAGATAAGTGCTTCTACGACTGAGCCTCTGTGGCCCCTTTTAATCTTATGGACATAAAGATTTTGGGAGCTATTAAGATCACAACATTTGAATGTGTTATTAGGTAATTAGCACAAGTTCGAAATTGGTGTTCCAGAAGGCGAGAATTGATCGCTTTTATGGAACTCAGCAGACATAACACCATAATTTTTCATTACCAGGATGTATATATATATATATATTATTTATTTAACAATCACCAGATACAGCTCAGAGGCCATTTTACACTGGATATTTAACAACAACAATGGAAAGGGTTTGGGAAGGTATAGGCCAGGGCCTGTTTAGTAGGTGCCATCCCGGCATTTGCCTGGTAGGACTGAGGGAAACCCTGGAAAACCTAAGTCAGGATGGTCGGCAGCGGGATTCGAACCCACGACCTCCCGAATGCGAAGCCAACGCTCTACCACTTGAGCTACTTCGCTCATATATTACGAAATAAAAATGTAATACTAGCTTGCACCCGTGTGAAGTTGGTCCCCAGCCATCAAATTTCGACTCGAAACCAAAATCCAGTCCTTTGTTTTTCATTTGTTATTAATTGTTTTGAACAAAATATCGATTGTTTCTTAAGAGATGTTAAACTTTGAAATGTTTGCAAACTAAAGTTGGGGTCTAGCTAACTTCACCGTGGTCTCTCAAATTTCAATTTCGATTCAAAATCCAAGCCAATCGTTTGTTATTGATTCTTTTGAAAAAAATATCGTTTGTGTCAAAATTTGCAGAGGTGATTTCGAGAAAGACACTTCCACTGCCCTCCCTCCTTCCCGACCCACACATTCAAATTTTGATCCAAAACAGAAGTCAATCCTTTGTTTTTCGTTTCTTATTGATCATTTTGAAGAGAAAAGTGTTTCTTTCGAAAAACACAAAGAGAGAAGTTTAATATTACTTCCGGTTAACTACTGATTACTTCCGATTTAATATTACTGATTTCCAAAGAGCAAAAACGATAAGAGATGTAGAGATACGTTTTTTTCAATAGATTCACTGTCCAAAGAATTCGTTTCATCTTCTTCATCAACCCTCTGTTCAAACCGGAAGTGATTCAAGTTAGTTATTTCCGGCTTCAACTTATCGCCATAGGAAAAGTGATAATAGATAGCCACAAGCGGTTTTTTGCAATCGAGTCAGTGTCTCAAGAGAGCATAAGATTAAGAGATAGCTAATAATGGCTTTTTGACATGGATTCAGCATCCGAGGGACAGGTTCTAACTTTGATCTTACCCAAGTAACATTTTCGCTGTCAAGCGGTGTGCCAACCGTTGTCTATTTGTAGGCATTGTTTGCAAAGCCACTATCAAAATGCCAACGACAAATTCGACAATCCATCAACCATCGATGCCAACAAGCGAAAACACAACAGTGGTTCAACGTAGGTGCAGTGTTGTTTCGGCAACGCATCGAAAGACGATGTTCTATTTTGTTGTCACAATGATAGCGTTCCGTAGGATAACGATCGTTGGCCAACTGTTTTTTTTTGTTGGTGTTTTGTTGGCATTCCATTGGCCCAACCACACAATAGTTGGTAGATTGTAAGATAACGATCGTCAGCCAACTGTGATTTTCTCGTTGGCATTTTGTTGGAATTTCGTTGGCCCAACTTCTCCATGGTTGGCACACTGTCGTCCATTGGTTGATTGGCCAATTGTACACAATATTCTGTTGGCTCAACGTTGCAAATAATATTTGGCATAACGATTTGCAGTACCGCTAAAATTACCGTTGGCCAACCAACTATGGTCGGTTGTCCCAACCATTTGTCAACCCAAAATGCTACTTGGGTATTAATCTATGGCAACCAGGAGTTATAGATGTAAGTACTACTTCAAGTTTGAAAGTTGAATTCGTATAGTTCGAAAGGCAACTGTAGTTTCACACTGAGAAACGAAACTCACTTGTTTTAAGATCTGATTAATATTCGCGCATGTTTTATGTTTGGAACATATGGAATTCACTGAATAAAATGCGAGGTGTAACAAATTCAACGCATTCATATGCGATATATCATCTATTATAAATTATAATTTACATCAGGGAAACACACGTGAAGATGAGAAGTTTTTTGAGCAGCCGTGGACCTAACAGCATGCATGTAACTTCTACAGTAGTTTTTCTAGTGAACTGTGAAAGTTCCACTTGAATATAACTCACAACGTAGACTTGAAGAAGAGTGTTGGAAACATAAAATTGCTCATTCAATTTTAAGTTAACTAGGAAATCTTCACAAATTAAGATGTTACAATAGTTAAGAGTGTAATGAGGCTAAGCAAATAATTTCAAATAAAATTTTCGGAAAGAAATGGACAGTATTTTCCGTTTAAATATGGAATATTGAAGTTATGGATATATCCTTCATTTCTTTACACTGTTAAAAGTACTTTCTTAAATCTGAGAAATCGTTTCTTATCTGTGCACCGAGAATATCTTTTCTTAGAAACAAGAGTTTGAAACTCTCATTAATGAGAAATGAAGTAAAGTAGATGAGGTTGTATAAAGCGGAACGAGAAAATATACTGTTACTTTCCTTATGAATGAGAATTGACAAATCTCATTTCTAAAAATAGGGTGACCCGAAAGTAGGTATACACCCCTACATTGATCTAGTATAACATTCTACTTTATGGGTTAATTTGCTTTGGCTGTTTCGAGCTTAAGGTATAAGCAAAAGGACATTGAGAACAAATAATAAAGAAACTAAATCTACCTGATGGATAACCATAAGAAATGATATAAAATGTATACCTACTTTTGGGCCACCCTGAATTGTCTCGGTGCACAGAGAAGAAACGGTTTCTCACATTTAAGAAATTATTTTTAACAATGTACAAAGTCCGTGAGTTTTCTGGGGGGTACTCCCGTTTCCTTCAACTTCCTCATTCCATCAATTTTTCTATTATCATTCACTTTCTTTAACCATCGTCTCCCTTAGGCTAATCGTGAGACGTTAAACTGAAAGATTTCATTTTATTTATTTTCTTTTCAAAGTGGCTGTACAAGTTGAAAACTTTATGTTTTTTTTTTTTTTTTTAATTTACCATCTGAAAAGAAAACATTTATGGGGGGTATTTCGGTAGTGAAAGGGGTAATGGGCCATTTACTATTCAATTAGAATAACTTACCATTGTATTGTGTGATAGAGGTCTGCACGGACCGGAAATTTTTGCCCGGGCCCGCTCCGGCCCATAAGTTTACAATGTGAGTCCTGACCCGAGTCCGAAATAAGTTTTAGCATTTAGGCCCGAGCCCGGCTCGAGCTTGTGTGATAATCAAATGAGTCCGAAATAAGTCCGAATTACAGAAACTTAAATAATTAACGCAAAATTGTATTTTTATTTACAGCAATGAGAGGTTTAATTTTGCAGTTGTGCTTTAAAAGTTCTTCAGAAAGAATGGTCCAATAAATATTGTTGTATAGTATATTTAAAAGTTAGGTCCGAGTCCGAGAGCCTGTGTCGACCTCTACTGTGTGATACAATTTTCAAAGTACTATTTCATCTGATGTTTAAATATGAACGAGAAATACCACTGACTCGCTCACTCACTCACTCAACACGAGATCTAAACAATGTGGTCCAAGTTGGCAGGGAGTTACTTCCAATGTAGTAGGTGTTCAATAAAAAAATGATTTTGCGAAATCTCACTTGGAAGAGGATGAAATAGGGGTAGCAAAGTTCACTAAGATGTCTATATTTCAGAATTTCTTCGCTTTTAGACGCGATATTTGAAATTCACACCTTTCATTAAAAAAAAAAAAAAAAAAAAAAAAAAAAAAAAAAAAAAAAACGTGTCTTAGCGTTTTTAGGTATTTGAACTAAAGGAAAGCATCTTTAGGTATTTGATTTAAAAGGTAATATTTGCAATATTTAAAAAAGGTTTAAATTCAAATTGTTAATTATTTCAAATAACAAAGGCTACTTTATTCCATTTTTTTGAAGAAATGCAACTTGTGTGTGTCAGTTCTTTATTATTTTGCACTCAGTTTTATAGGAGCTGGCATTTATTACTATAAGTTAGATATTAACACTCATTACGCGTATCAATAGTAAACAATTAGTCGAAAAGAATAGTGAATAATACAAAATTAACAAAATTGTATATTGTCTGTTGCATGGCGAGTTATCAGGTCAGGATTACATTAAACTCCATTTCAGAGGTTCGCGCTCAAAAAATTTAAGTTCGCCTTTTCCTGATAGCCAGTCCGGCCCTGTCTCTACACAGTCTCAAAGTTGGTGGTCCAAGGAGCCCTATGAATCCGCCGAACAAAATTTAGGGGGTCCTTGGCATGATTTATATCACATAATTTATATAAAGATATAAATAATGTCTTGGATCCTCTGTATGTATGTATTGAATGCTGCACATTTATAACATAAATAAATATTTGTGATTTCATTGTTAATACTAGTACCTATCTTCAACTACTATTACTAGTCAGACACAAAGTTTATATGGGGTCAGTACTTTCTCTTAAAATTAAAAAGTGATGTTCGTATCTCTGAAGCAATTTGGAACCACCGTTCTAGATTATCCTAAACTATAAAATAATATATTTGTTTCAATGTTCTTGTATTGCAAGTGGACATTATAATTTATCTCTGACGTACTATACTTATTGGATTTTGTTTCTAGGAATGTTTGTCTTTGATAATTATTTTGGGCTTAGAGTCCTTTTCAGCAGCGAGGCTATATGAGACGTGGGCCTACAGCTTAACGTGGGATCTCAACCACCTGGGAATCAAACCCGGAAGTGGATGTCGAAGGGCATCAACACATTGATTTTGGACCAAAGGCCCATATTGACAGTTGATTTGTAGGCATTAACTTCGACAATGGAAAATCTATCCACAGTGCAAATTATCTCACTAAGTACTACCTTCTAAATATTAAATAATTTTTAATTACTCTCAGAGCCATAGCTAGGGCTGGGAGCGAGCGGGGCGGTTACCCCGGGCGCAGATAGCAAGAGGGCGCCGAACGAGCAAAAATAAAAAATAGTGTTGGGAAAGAGTAAACGGCGTGGCGTCCCGTATAAGTATTGGCGCCTTTTCCTATATGTAAATTAAAAAAAAAAAACTTATTGGGCAGGTGTGTGTATGGGGGCGCCGAATTTTACTTTGCCCCGGGCGCAGAAATCTCTAGCTACGGTCCTGATTACTCTGCAGAAATTTTGGAAGAGATCATTGCGATAAGCAAAATTTTGATAAACGTAGGAAACAAGGGGAGGTCGAGTACTTTTCAGATGAATAACTATGGTTTAAAAATCTCTTAGTTGGAAATAATTTCGTAATAATATACTGATAAAGAATTGTTAATATTTTCTGGGATATTTTTGTCTATTTTAGAAAGTGAAATTGTTTAGTTATCCTATAATTTGTAATGGTTTTATTATCCTATTAAATCTGTAAAACAAATATGGCATCAGATTTGAGCTCAGAAAAACACCAATATACCATACTTAAAATAAAACAAAAATAAAGAATAAAATTCTATGATTTCCTTCCTTGTCCAATGAAAATGTTTCAGAATTTCTGTTTATTTGAAAGCTTTTTCAGAAGAGTTACTAACTGTTGTAACCTTTTCGAGAAGTTACTTAGTAATGCAGATTTCTGCAAACTGTTATGAATAGTTACTTTGTAGTCACTTGATATATATTTTTCCCTTCGTAGCAACGAACACCATGTAATTACAGCCCCGCATAAGTAGGTGGAGGGAATGGAATCTAACCTTATGTTCTTATTTTTTTGATTGGCAGACAGAGAAATTTTATGGTTGTTATGTTGCAAACATATTATCATCTGCTTGTGGTGAATTCTCCACAACAGACTTTTATTGTTTGCAACTCTTCATACCATCCTCACCAATATGACCATTCTGTGGGCACTTTGGTTAGCCTACACACACATATAACACAACTTATAACCTTACCAAGAAGAAATATGTTTCCACACACCAATTTCAGATGACCTTCGATCATAATTTTGTGTTGCAGGTGTTTGTTTCGACCAATGCAAGCGAATTTGTATTGCATAAAAGCTTCTTTCTTGTCTGTATTCTAAATTGCTGTGAAACTTACTTATCCACTGAACACAGTGCATTACTTAGTCAAGCTCCGCCCATTCAAACATAAATCATCTGTCGGAACAAAAAAAGTCGAATGGGAATCAGCCAGGAAAAAATATTTGAAAGCCATCTTTGGTTAGATAAAAAATTGCACAATGGTTCGCAATGATTGGTACCGTTCTAGACTACCTAATGTGCACAGAAAATGGAGATTTTGTGTTGAATAATACTACAGCATAAATGCTAAGTTACTATTATAAACGAGAATTTTAGGAATGATCCAAAAAAATGCAAATCTTGTCCAATAATTAGTTTTTGGATCAGGAGCCACAAAATTTTTGAACAGCCCCTAAATCGAGTTTTCGTATTTTTTACGGAATAAGAACATCATATTAAGTTAAGTGATAGTTTGGGTTTGACTACACTATATGTACGAGTGTAGTCGAACGCCTTATACCTCGTAGTTCTCCAGGTATGAGGCGTACAAGAAAATTTTTGATTGAAATGTATTGGATCATTTTGGATCAGGGGACACAAAATTTTTGAAAGGTCCCTAAATCGGGTTTTCGCATTTTCTACGGAATAAGCATATCATACTGATCTAAGTGATAGTTTGCGTTTTTCTACATTATATGTAGTTCCCCAGATATAAGGCGTGAAAGAAAATTTTTGATAGAAATATATTGGATTTTTTTATTATCCAAATACACTTACAATTAGCAAACCTGAACACCAAAAAAAAAAAAAAAATAATAAAATAATAATAATAATAATAATAATAATAAATAAAAAATAATAAATAAATAAATAAAAAAGTTTATATTTCTCGTAACTATTACTCACATTATGTGCTGAATGGATTTTTGATTTGTCATATGACTAACTAGCTGAAATACCAGTAATTCGCACAATGAGAACAAATGCAAATGCAAAGTATTTGAACCCCTTTTCTACCCTAAGATACACATACAGTGAAAGTATAATGATTTAAATAATGTAAGATAATCTATTTTTGTCATAATGTTTTTAACTCTACTCCCACGTAGGATGCGCCCTTTGATCAAAATGTCATGATAAAATCCAGCTTCAGGTACATAACTAACTATAATCCAAAATTCGTTTGAAATACAAGAGCCGTTTTCATGTGATGCAACCAGAAACAGCAGATAACATCATATTCGAAGTGGGGAAATATATAGAAAATGCTCCTCTACCCCTTAAAACGAGAAATTTCAAAAATGCTCGAACATGTATCTGCTATTTTGAATGAGGAGAATATGTACTGAGTTTCATGTTTCTAGCTTGACGGGATCGTGAGATACTCTATTTTCCTCATACAGTTTGAGCCCCGCATACCCCCCTTAGGATACACTCTCGAATCGAAGTCCCATACTAAAAAACCTATCTGCCTATCATCATCATAAGTACTCTGTAATTATTAACAAGTCACTTGCCGCACCTAAGAAGCGGCGGTCCATAGTCTTCCACTAACCTCTTCGTCTTCAGGTACAATTTCTCTTTTGATATCGTCCATTAGTTACAGTCCTCTTTGTCCCCTTCCCTTCGTTTTCCTGCCACTATATACCCTCTAACACATCTTTCATGATACAGTTCCTTCTTAGCTAGTGTTTCAACACTTTCTCTTCCTCTTCTTAATAGTATCTATAATTGTTCTTTACTGCACAACAGTTTCTAACACCCTCTCATTTGTTTTCCCTTCAATCCAGCCAGTCGTTTTCCATCACTTTTGCTAATTGTCTATGTTTCTTCCCCATACAATACAACACTCCACACGAAGCATTTTATGAGTGTTTTTGTCAACTCTTTATTCATGGACTCCCAAAACATATTTTCCTTCCTCCTGAGTGGTTCCTACCCTGGCATTTATTTCACGTTCATACTTCATATCATCAATAATAATACTACCAGAAATCGAAAACTAGTCCCCTCATCTATTTTCTCCCTTCTTATTTCTATATTTGACACCGACCGCTTTGCTCCACTGACTGTTGGCTTTTGACTTTCTAACGTTTATTTTCTTCACAGTCTTCTTCAAGTTTTCTAATATCTTATTGATTTTTCTGTCAGATTCCACAACAAGCGGCGTATCATCTGCAAACTGTATACACCTAAACATTCTACCTCCTACCGAAATAATGTCTTCATCATGTAGACTCTTTTCCACTGTCTCCTGTAAATAAATACTAGATAAGGTTGGCTGGCTAGGGAAAACATTCCTGTCAAACTCCCCTATTCTTCCTTTATTCTAATACTTACTTATTGATTCATATGTAAGTTTCTTATGAGTCTTCGATCTCTCTATTCCAACCCAACCTTGTTTGGAACTCCTAACAATAATTCCCAGTTCACACTGATAAAAGTATCTTCTAGATCAATAAATGTGACTTTAATCTCTTCCTCTTTTTCTATAAACCGTTCACCGATTATTCTTAATAAGCTAATTGCATCTCCTATGTCCTTCCTTTCCTAAACCCGAGCTGTTCCTCCTCAACCTTTTCATTGGTCCTTCCATACAACTTTCTGTTCAGTATTCGAGGCGTAATTTTTGCTGCATGCAATATGAGACTAATAGTTCTATAGCCCTCAAATCTCTCTGGATTCGATTTCTTAGCCAACAGTATCATGATGGATTTCAGGAAATCTTTGGTTTTTCTTCTGTTTCATATATTTCGTTGCAGACTCGCAACAATTCTTTCTTACCCTTGTCCCCCATATTCTTAATGAATTCGACTGGTTATCTATCTCGGTTGCATTTCCATTTCTGATCTCCGACATTTCTTTCTCAAACACATTACGTAGAGTCATCATAGGTATTCTGCCCTTACTGGCAGGTCACTTGCAGCAGCGAAAAAGCTTCCATGCTCCACGGTCCTCCGCTAACCGCTTCGTCTTCACGTATGATCTTTCTGTTTTTATATCATCCATTAATTGTAGTCTCCTTTGCCCCACCCTCTCTTTTCCGCTACCATGCCCTCTAGGACGTCCCTCGTGATATAATTTCTTCTTAGGCAATGTCCCAACCAGTTTCTCTTTCTCTAAATATCTAAAAATGTTCTTTTCTCCCCCACCATTTCTAACACCCTTTCATTCGTTTTCCCCTCGACCCAACTAATTCTTTCCATTCTTCTCCACACCCACATTTCGAAGGTTTCCAGTCGTTTTTCCATCACTTTTACGTAGTGTCCATGTTTCCGTCCCGTAAAATATTAAACCCTTTATCATCATCACGTACTTCAACATCTAGACCGCGGGGTCTGTCCATATTTTCATATAAGTCTTCATCATTTTCTTTTCATTAAACTGAAAGATTTCATTGCATTTCCCTTCCATTTTCGTAAGACTTCATTTATCTAGCCACGGGTCTCCATCATAGTCCAGCCAGGTGCAACCAAAGACGACGATGACTTGTAGACTTAAAATTTTGGTTCAAGATGCCCCTATCAACGCTCTCCAGGTCCCTTGGTTGTGGTCCCCTGTATATCGGTGGTATACTGTAATCTGAGGATTTTGTACCAGGAATGTTGAATCTCCTGTAAAATCCTTAGTGGACGTAGCTAATTACTATAAAGAGTTCCATGTACCTAGGAGTGTACGAATCACTTCAATTACCATTGTCATCTCAAGTGAGCGTTTACCTTTGGAGTCATAGATGTTATTCATTTTTTAACCAGGAAACTTTGCATCAGGCTCACCATAACAATAGTCGGCTGTAGGCTCGATAATACAATATCTGAGTGCGTCCCACCAATATAAACATCACCGTGAATGACTAATGTCAAAACAGTATCGACCTGATACTTGCGAGTAACTTACAACATCTGACGTCCTACTCTTCAGAACTAATAAATACAGCCAAACCCTTGTCATACAATGACATCATCAAACAATTATCTCGGAGTATGAAGTTAACACTCGCATAGATTTTGTGTCCAACATATTTCTCAATCCAGAGGGTAATGGACAAGATATAGTAAAGTTTAACGATTTATTCCTATATGTTTGTCTTCGCGCAAAATGATTCACAACTACGAAGCGTGTTCGGAAAGTAACCTCCGATTGGTCACTGTGTGTGAAGTAGTGAGGAAGCTACCATCTTTACACAGACGCACGCGGTAGATCAGTCTGCATACAGCCTGATAGAGTGAAGATTGTCTGATCACTAGTTCTATCTTTGTAGTGTCTCAAAATGCACGCTGCAATAGAAAACCCCGCCAAGTGAGAGGTGCGAGCTGTTATACGTTTTCTTACGGCAAAACAATATTCGGCAGCCATTCATCGGGATCCTTGTGCCGTATATGGACCAAGTGTGATGAGTGAAGAAGTTGTTCGTGAATGGGTTCGTTCATTTAAAAATGGACGAACAAACATTCATGACGAAGAGAGGAGTGGCAGGCCATTAGTGGTCATTGATGAAAAAGCCTTCAGAAAATTGATGGAAAAGTTTGTGAAAATCGACGTTTCACAATCTCGGAGCTTTCCGATAAATTTCTACAAATATCCAGGACTATATTACATGACGTAGCTTTGTTGTTGATGAGGAGATGAAAGATGCGGTCACATGCTGGCTCAAGGCACAGGCGGGAGATTTTTATGCCAATGGAATTTCTTAGCTAGTGCACAGATATGATAAGTTCTTGAATGTTTATGGAAACTATGTTGAAAAATAGAGCAAAGAAGTAATTTTTTAGATGTATGTAATAGATTCTTATTTACTTCGGTCTTTCTTTTTTCACCAATCAGGGGTTATTTTCGGAACGGTCCTCGTACTAGCAAACTTCTACTATTAACAGACATAATTATTTCTTTCTGTGATCCGTGAATTACATATTCTGTAACTAAATCAACTTTTAAATACAGGAAGAATAACTAGAATACAATACTTTTGATAAAATCACATAATGAACACTGTTCTTGAATATATTTTTTGTTCTACATATTTTTTGTAACTTCTGACTAATATTTTTCTTCTTTTATACTTACAAAATTCTAAATTTTATATAACATATTATGAGAATAATAAAACATTCAGTACATTCACATATTAAAGTAAGAATTAACGATTTTGTATTTAAAATGGTCAATAGATGAAAGATTTGGTCAAAAATAACAAATATTTCAATTCAATAAAATCTAATTAAGTATAATGCCATCTTATGTCATTTCCTAATATAAATAACCTCTGATAACAGCTGATAACTAAAATCTACAAACTGGCTAATAACCGCAAGCGTTATAGCGTATTGTGCACTCTCCGAACCCTCGATTTTTTGCGCAAGAATGAACAGAAAAATTAAATTCAGTTAGAGGTCTGCACGGGCCGCAATTTTTAGCCCAGGCCCGGCCCGCCCCGTGAATTTATAATGTGACGCCCGACCCGAGTACGAAATATATTTTAGTCTTTAAGCCCGAGCCCGTGTGATAATCTAGTAAATCCGAAATAAGCCCGAATTACAGAAACCCAATAATTAACATAAAATTGTATTTTTATTTGCAGTATTTAGAGATTCAAGTTTGTGGAGAGGTTAAGTTTTACGTCCCACGGTTATGCCTGCTAGGCTAAAGGAGACGATGATGATGAAATAATGAGTGAAATGGTGGAATGAAGAAAGTGGGAAGAAACGGGAGAACCCCGAGAAAACCCACGCGCACGGTGTTTGTTCAAGTTTGTAGTTGTGCTTTAAAAGTTCTCCAGAAAGAACGGTTCCATACATATCATTTTGCAGTATATGTACAAAGTTAGACCCGGAAAGGCTCGAGAAATATAGTTTTATATTTAAAAATTTACGACCCGAGCCTGAAGTGATATATGCTTTCTATGCCCGAGTCCGGCCCGTGGACTCGACCCGACCCCGTGCAGACCTCTACCTTCCGTAGATGCAGAAAGGGTGTGTGCTCGTGTCAAGGTAGTTTTTGTTTTATTTCAAGGAGATAAGACCACGAACATAGTGAATATATTAAATCAATAATTAGCTATCAGGCTATTGTTACTGCAAACTAGCTAATCTCCAAATTGTGCAGTTGGTAATATTATGCGGAAGTTATAATACAGTAAATTCTCAAGAAAATATGCAATTCTTTCTAGTGATACCATCCAATTTTCTCCTTCAAAATTCCTGGCGCCACTCCTGCGCCAGCAATACTCCCAGCATTCTGCTGAACGGGCTTTCTTCCAGAAAAATGTTGTCGGAACGGGGAAATCAAAGTGTGAGGGAGCTACAATGAAACTGTTAAGTTCAGGATGTTCTTATATTTTCTATCCTTTAGCAAAACACACACACACACATTCCTAGTAGCAAGGTTGATTGGCTTATCGTTGGAATTGAGTGGAATTTGGTTAAATCTGTGGGTGGTGGTCAGCGCGAGTCTATAACAGAAAAATTTACGTTGGCCCAACGTTGGTTAAATATATGGTTGGCCAACAACCATTGTCCCGAATTTCAGCCAACGATACTAAAATCGACTGTTTTCTCAACCAACAAATACGTTGTGAGATGGTTGGGGATTGGTAGGGTAAACGAAGGCTCAACCTTCTTTTGGTTGGAAAATAGTTGGAAATGGTTTGGGTGGGAAATGATTGCCAAAGCGGCCAAACCTGGCGTTGAACCACCGTCACCTTATTTCGCATCGCCACCATTTTCCCAACGTTGGGCCAATCGATTTTGCTAATAGGTATATATGCACATGAATCTAATACCTAATACTCTGTAGCCAAAACTTGTGTATTCTCTCGTCTTTGATGCGAGCGGCGCCGGGTTCGATTCCTGGCGGGGACACTCGGTAAAAAGAATGTAAAAGCTTTTTCAGAGCGGCAATTATGAGAGGTTTTCCTAGGTTTTCCTCATGCACACCAGGCAAATGCCCTGATGATACCTAACATACAGATCCCATTCCGCTTCTTCCCTTCCCGAATCCTATCTTCCTTACTTCTCCTTGGATAGTGTAATCGCCGAGGGACATCACCCATCGTACGTTATCGGCTAACATGGCATTAAATGTCGATCCTCCAGAAATCTAACTCGTAATCCTAATCCTAAACTTGTGTATTAAAATTACTTCGTGTTAATTCCATTTTTTTATCTCATTTGATGACACGATAGTGCAAATTTTGCTTCAAATATACGAAGTTACAAGTTTACTGATTTATTGAACCAGTAACCAATATTCTTTTCACTAATCCAAGGAAATGAACTCTGAATCTGATTATGAGAATGCAGACCAACTTTAAAGTGTGATTATCCAAGTGTTACTAATACAAATTTTACACTTAGAACCCCCCGCTTGGTCTAGTGGCTAGCACGCTTGACTTCGGTTCGCGTGGTCCCGGGTTCGATTCCCGGTGAGGGTACAGTTGAACCACCAAAATGATTCGGATTCCACTATAATCAGTAGGTCCACGTCTCCTTTGGCCTAGCAGGCATAGCGTGGGACGTTAAACTAAATAAAACAAAAAATCGTACTTTAGAAGACCTTTCATATTGTATAGAAGTTCCTTTAATAATAAATATTTATTATGTCCCATTATGCTACATACTTAACTGAAAACTCCAACTGTTTACATTAAGTGTGTTTTTTTTAATTTGCCCATCAAAGTACAGAGTGTCCGAAAAATAATGTACTCTTTTTCAAAAAAGTGTTGCTTGGGCCCCTCTAATGCGATATTAGAGTCCCTTATATATCAAAAGCAAGGCAATATATCAAAGTTGGTTTACCTACTTTACAAAGATTCAATATGATCGCCCTTCTTGACATGGCAGATATCTTATCGATAGTTCTTTCATTCTATACTTGAATTAACATGTCTCTTGTAATGACAGCAAAGGTTTCTGTGATCCGCTCTCGCATCTCTGTCAGGTCTCGAGGGAATGAAGGGAAAAAGACTCGATCTTTGGTAAAGACCCATAAATAGAATTTGCATGGTATCATGTCTGAAGACCTCGGGATCTATATCAGCAATCCTTCATCATCAGAACCAGTGCAACCTATCGAACGCTGCGGGAGATGTTCATTCAGTTACTCTCTCACGTCATGATGGAAGTGGGGTGGAGCTTCATCGTGTTGGAAAATGAAATCCGGAGAGTCCTCTTCAAGGTGCGGTATCAACCACCTCTGGAGCATTTCAAGATTCGAGTAGACCCCGTTACAGTTATTTCTGCAAACTAAAAGGACCCGTAAAGCTTCATTCTGCACATGACAGCAAAGATATTCAACTTTCCTTAACTCAATCAACTGTCTTCTCTGAATACATAGGACAGCTGGAGCTTTTGCGTTTGAATATGCAACCTGTCTCCATGAATTATGTATGCCAACACTTAATGGAGTTCTTGTCGGGTGGGCAAATCAGAAACTGTCGCCGAAAGTTACGTTGAACTGTGAAAACAGACTTGTCTTTACGTATTCGACAGTTAAAAAAAAATGCCTTTTACTGTTGTCTGGGCGTCTTCTTGAAAAAAATTGTGGTGTTGGGAACGGCTGGTATTTCAATCAAAACTTGGAGTATCTACACTAAAAAAAAAAACGCAGCCCAGAATTAAGGAGAAAACGAGGATAATTATGCTTTCTGTTGGGAACACCACGACAAGACGGTGGTGACAATCGTAATACTGGGTGAAACACCCTTATTTCCGTAACTGCTTCAGTAACTGAGAGCATCAATTATTCCAAGCACCACTCTCACTTACTGGTGTACGTAGCCACGGGAAATAAGGATGTTTCACCCAGTATTACGATTGACACCACCGTCTTGTCATGGTATTCACAACAGAAAGCATATTATCCTCGTTTTATCCTTAAGTCTGGGCTTTGTCAGTGCAATAGCAATCATTGTCACTGACACCTCTCTCCACACACTGGGCACCTACGAAAAAAAATTAAGAAAATAGTAAATTTATTTTTTTTCGGACACCCGTACTATATTTTTATGCAATTAGACCTACACAAAGACTTCGTTATACAGAATAATGTCACAGGTGTCGCCATCTATTAGCGTTAGGAAGGCAAGTCGTAGCACGAGTAGCAACGGCTATTAGCATCACCCAATAAGACGCTTGACGTTTATTATAAGGAATTCTCAATGTGCCCCAAGTCTTTTTACAACCAACATTACAAATCTCTTAAGCAAGGTTGTATAACATTCCAGGATAACATGGGACACAGATTGACATATTCCTCTTTTGTAACTGGAATATAGAGCGTGGGATTTATAACTAGGCAAACAAGGCAAACTGACTAGTGCTGCAGAAATCAGAGGACCCACAAAGAAAAGATCAACATTTGAAACAATTTTTATCTCTTACATTTAATTATACGATTACTCTAAAATAAAATAAAAAAACTTAATTTTATCAAAACAACTTTATAATTCACACTAAACACTGGTCAGAAATCGTTCCATAACATCATCTACTAACTACTAGATTTTTACACGGGCTCGGCCTACAAAGCATATATAACTTCAAGCCCAGGCCGTTCTCCGGCCGTAAATTTTTAAATATACAACCATTTTTCTCGGGCTTTTTCGGAAGTCATTTTGTAAATATACTCTACTGTTACATTGCACCGTTCTTTCTGGAAAACTTTTAAAGCACAACTGTAAAATTAAACCTCTAATTGCTGTCAATAAAAACACAATTTTGCGTTAATTATTGAGTTGCTGTAATTCGGGCTGATTTAATTATCACGTGAGCTCGGGCCGAGTTCGGCCGAAATGCTAAACCATATTTTGGACTCGGGTCGGGCTTCACAGTGTAAATTTACGGGCCGGCCGGGCCAGGCTCGGGCTGAAAATTCCGGTCCCTGCAAACCATGCCATATTGACTTGATCCTTAGTCTTCCGTTGCAAGCGCTGCTATCGGCTGAAGGAATTCCACTCGATTTCTCTCGCTTAGCAACAGCTGAACCCTTATTGGCTCAACGCGTGGGTGTGTGAGGGTATGAGCTTTAGTTCGCATTTTTGCCACGGCTCAAGACATTTTGGCAGCACAATAACTACTGACACAACGTTCACTGGAGCTGATAGTTGAGTTAACACGTTCAGTTAAGTGAGTAGTTACAGGCAGTTGGCCTATGGCCATAAATTGCCTAGGCCGCAAGATGTCTAAATTCGCTACTGGAATTATGCGTACGAGGTGTGTTCAAAAAGAAGTTGAACTTGAAATAGTGCACCAATTGTAAACGGAACGCGCAGCGCACCACCTGAACGCATCTAGTGCCAAGTTAGGCAACAAACTGTTACTTGCTTCGTTTCGCTATGACCGTTAGTCGCCGAGCTAGAAACGCTGAAGTGAAGACAAGCCTCTTCTTGCGATCAATATCCCTCAATCGTGCTAAAATGTACTAGAACAACTGTCTGTTTACCATCTGATACAAATTTATGATGAAAAATGTCTTTCCAATCAAAAAATACCACCAACATCACACCTTGCTTTTTGACTTTTTTTTTTTTTTTTTTACGAGATGACTGTGTAAATGTTTTGCCAAGCTTATAAGAAAATTTCAGACACATGTGTTATTCTTCAAGCTGTTTCATTGGCAATTATTAATCTGGGGACTCAGGTACAACTTGTGCACGACCTCACTTCAACGGCTCTAGTTCGGCCATAGTGAAACATATAGATCTATATATTGTGTTGTAGGATAACTTACTGAACTGTCGAGGTTTGGCAGTACTGCTCCCAACAAGTGGTAGCACTACTTGGTTCAACAAAAAAAAAAAAAACAAAAAAAAAACTATTCAAGGGCGTTACACTGGCACTGGACGATACCCTGCCCACCTAGTTCTCGCTATATAACTCCGTGTCATTTCTTTATATGGCGCGAGGGCCGCTGTGGCTCAGTGGTAGATCGTTCACCTCTGGTGCTTGGGGTTCCGGGTTCGATCCCAGCCCCCACCAAGTGAACTTTGTGGTGGACAAACACTGTGTGCGTGGGTTTCCTCGGGGTTCTCCCGTTTGCTCCCACTTTCTTCATTCCACCATTTCAATCATTACTCATTATCACCGTCTCCTTTAGTCTAACCGGCATAAACGTGAGACGTAAAACTTAAACATTTCATTTCATTTCAATTTTTCTATGGGGCATTTAGGATATAGTGCAAGATAGGTGGCGTCACTAATACAGCACATACTCGTGTAACAAGTTACATGCTGAATTGGGCTAACATTCGGAGATCATACAAGCGACTAGTGGTGGAGACATGCCGGTACTGAGAATGCGGTTCAAAATTGAGCAACTCTCGAGCCCTCCGCATCGGTATAATGGCTAGCGTATATGCCCTTGATGCACGTTGTCCCATGTCGATTCCCGATGGGTGAGCATTAAAGATCTGAACACATTACGGGATTCGGGTTCAGTATGGAAATCTGGAAAGTGTTGTTCAGGGGACGAAAAATAAGGTTTAGTCGTCTCGTCTCGATTTTCGGAAAGCTTTTCTCGTTTCGTCTCGTCTCGTCTCATTTTTCTCTTTTTCTTTTGTAAATTCATGTGCGAAATTTTTGCCCTAATTTTGTCTCAATTTCTTCTATAAGTTATTAGATTTCCTCCGCATCACGAGAGGTCCACGAAACATGTGACATGTGACATGTGTTAGCAACATTTAAATCATATTTATTATTGGAGTGTATTTTGTAAAAACTTACGCGTCTTTAAACGTTGATAAATGCTTTTCATTGTGTTCGTACAATCACCTTACCAATTTATTTGTCTGTACTATGAATCATGTAACACGAAATCAGTAATTGAGAGCTAATGACTGAACTAGTGTAGTCCACGAAACAGGTGAAACGTTCAAAGCATGTCTTGTGAGCATGTGTTATTTGGTCCTAGTAATGACAAAACGCTTAAGAGTCTTCATCCCGGCGAAATTAAAATACCGCTAATTTTACAGTAATTATGTGATATCTTCAAATAGATAAAAGATAATCGAAATGTGGAACAAGAGCGCTCTAGACAATATTATTTTACATGAGAAACCGTTATCACGACTCACTTATCTGCTTTCGATTTGGAGCCATTTTGAAAATCGGCATTTATTTTCGCGTTTCTAAACGGCTGAAAACGGAAAGCCACTAGGTGACTTGTGATAACGGTACCTCATGCAAAATAATATTGTCTAGGGCGCTTTTGTTCCATATTTCAATTATCTTTTATCTATTTGAAGTTATCACATAATTACCGTAAAATTAGCGGTATTTTAATTTCGCCGGGATGAAGACTCTTAACATGATGATAGTAATGGTCTGTTAGCTGTTTCTTGCTTCTGCGGCAATGAACTTTCTCAAGCCATCCTTAGTGCCCTACCTCAATTATTTACCTGGCAACACTGTTAATGCATATTTTTCGTACCTAAAACGAAGAGTAGCAAACGCCTGGGACGTTCTCTCTTTGCATATTACGCAGCCATAATCTGAGTTGTAGTAAACTTTCTTTAAAAATTAAAAATAAAAGAAAAAAGTACGAAAAGCAAGATAACCTTTTTGGTGAAACTGTTCGCCCGGAGCAAATAGCAAAGAAGCAGAAGAGAGAGTGTAGTCCAACCAATAATTTTCAACGTCTCTTAAGCTGTTGAGTTTTGAGCACTGCATACAAATTTCGCTTAAGAGATCTTCCCTCCCGTTATAATGCGTTAACATGAATATGGATTAAGCTTTTGAAGGGAGTGGAACGCCTTCCTTCAGCAGACGGACGACGCAGATAATGTTGCAGACGTACCAAACAAGATTCTGCAGATACATTATTATTATTACTACTATCTGTTATTAGTATTAGTATTACTATTACTACAAATCTGCAGTCCTGCCTTTAATTCGCCGCATTTAAAGCTGTTCTTTTTTTCTGTTTTAGAGCATTGTGTTCGAATGAAGCTCTTCATTAACTTTTATGGCCTTTTTTAAAGTATTTTTCTCAAAATCTGTAAACAACGAAAACAAAAACTAAGTTTTTTTAAGAACATAAGTTTTTAGTACATCATAATAATAATAATAATAATAATAATAATAATAATAATAATAATAATAATAATAATAATAATAATAATAATAATAATAATAATATATCTAATGGATAAGATGTTAGCAACCGAGCATTCACTCGGAGGAGACCCGGCAGGGGCGTCAATTAGGGAAGGTGGGTAAGTTTCTTTCATTTTTCTTTCATGTTTCTCGATCTTCAACTTCCTCTTTCAACTCCCAATATTTTGTTGTATTTTTCAAATCATCGACCACTTGTGACTTCTGTTCTTCTTCTTCCTATTCCTCGCTTTCTTTCTATCTTTCCTTCTATGGCGGTATGAAGACAATTTCTTCGCAAGTTCGCAGTTCTCTTATTTCTTCTCTAAATTCGATAATCTCCAAGTCTCTGAACCATACAGTCCAATGCTCCATATATAGCACTTGACCAACTTCTTCCTAAGTCCAATATTGAGCCTGCTAGTTAAGAGTGACCTTTTCTTGTTGAACAAGATTTAAAAAAAAATTAAAAAAATAAAATTCACTTCAATTTGAAAACAAGAAAGAAAAAATATTTTTCTATATAAATAAATTGGACGAAATAAGAAAGAAATAAAAGTTGGAAAGATTGGGAAAAATTAGGAAAAAAAGTATTATTTATACTTCTCAGTTCGTGGCAACTGTCTTTCTAGTGATAGCAAGATACTTCTGAAACTAGTTGTGATGATTTGAAGTGGTATATGCACTGTGATGGTATCTGCAAGCTTCCTTTTTGCATAATACAGGGTGAACCTGAAAGATGTGCATAAACTCCTGGAAGTGATTCGTAACGTCAAATAAAGATATAAAGTTCTCTTGCATGTTGTCAAATTCCGCGTCATGTACGAGTGACAGGGGTGTCAACTTAGAATCGAAACTCGAATCCCGACAATTGGAACGGAATAGAAAGATGTGCACATACTTCGGGAGGTGATTCGTGATATCAAGTATGTGCACATCTTTTTATTCCGTTCCAATTGTCAGGATTCGAGTTTCGATTCTAAGCTGACACTCCCGTCATTCGTACACGACACGGAATTTGACAACATACAATACTAACCTTTGTCTTTATTTGATGTCACAAATCACCTCCTTTAGTTTGTGCACATCTTTCAGGTTCACCTTGCATGATAGTGAAAATGAGGCTCTATGACCAGTATGGAATAATACCGCGTGGTATTGTCCACATGACAGGAAATGTCTCGTCTCGTCTCGTCTGAAAATCGAAACTAGAGTCGAGACGAGAAATTTCTCGAGTACCTTGGACCAACACTAGTTTACTCAAGTCTTAGCTCACAAACAATGTTGTAGTGTTACACCATTCATACTTTAAAAATAATAATAATAATTGATGAGGATTTGAACTGTAGGATCATAATGAAAACCATTTATCAACACAATGATACAAAATATATACTCCAATAACAAATATGGTTTGTGTTATTAACTCACATTCTTCGTGGACTTCTTGTTTCACGGAAGAATTCTAGCTTCCAGATGAAATTAAGGAAAAAAAAAACTAGCGCACAAAATTTTGTACAGTCTGCTACAAAAGCTCTTTCCGTTTGATTAAATCTTACACAAATAACTTTAGAATGGATGGACAATTTGAGTAGTTTTCAGTAGGGTGTCTCTATATTAAAAAGAAATAATGTAATTTTCTGTACGTTCTAGCCTTGAAACTCGTTATTCCCAAAATAAATTTTATCAAACGGAAAGGACTTTTGGCGCTGACTGTAGATATAAATTTACAAAACTAAACTAGAAACAATTTGGGACGAGACGAGAACTTTTTCGAGAATCGAAACTTGACTCAAAATAGTTCTTTGTGGATAAACATGAGACATTTCTACAAAATTTATGAGACAAAATGAGACGAGAAGATCTTATTTCTCATCCTGTCTCGTCTCATGGGAAACACTAATCTTTAGTGAGATTGGGCAAATTTCTCGTTTTGTCTCGTTGAAATGCCATTTGTATGTTCAACCAGTCTTTTTTAAAAATGGGTGTCTGGAGCAACCTGCAGAAGTAAATGGGCTGGAGCGTGCTGTTGACTGACTACATCATCTGCATGAGTGCCAAAGCCAAGAAATTGTGGAGCCTTCACCTTCACACACACACACACAGCCTTGAGTCTTCATGGATCGCCCCGAAAGAAGGGTAACCTTTACTTACATATACTGGAATAAATCCCAACTAAACATTAGAATGCATCTGAAAAAGAAAATACAAAATTAAACACTTAAAATTCTTGATAAATTAAAAAAAAAAAGAAAAAGCAAATAATACTAAGAAATGAAAGTAATATTTGCCCAGATAAATTAATAGTGCAAGCATAAAACAGTTTTAACGTGAAATTAGTGTTGTCCCAGTGTACGTAATTTGAGGGTAATTTCCCGAATCTAGGGAAATTTCATAAATAAATTTAGTAAAAAGGAAAAAAGGAAATGTTTCGATAAAACGTGAAAATCCAAGGAAATCCTTGCGCTGACTGATTGATCAAGATACTGTAAATACTTAATATTTTGTTTGTTAACAATAGTTGAGTGTCTAGTGGGGGGCGGGGCTGTTCAAAGAAGCATAATTTGCACACATTTTTGCCTGGGTGTATTTGTGTGTATTTTTTGTTTAAAGAAAGTGAAGGAAAAGTAAAAAAAAAGAAAGAAAGAAGCAAAAAGCAAATAAAAAACAAAAAGTAGTTGGCACTTTTTAATACAGCTAAATTAGTCTTATCACATCACAACAGGCCCGTAGCCAGCCCAAAAATGTAGGAGGGGGGGTGCGGCTGAAGTTAGGGGGGCCCGATCCAACCATATGATAGTTCATCACCATATTATAGTTCATTTGTAAGCCTAACGTGAAAATTTTAGGGGGCCAGCAAAAATTTAGGGGCGGACGGCCCTCCTAGACCCTTCTGGATACGGGCCTGCATAACATATCTGATAGGAATTGGACACTGAACAAACTAGAAATGTTTTGATAAGAAAAGAGAAATTTTTGTGTCAATCGAGGGAAATTTTCTTAACACTTCCTATGATCACTGTGTTGTCCACAAAACAAGTACCACTGCCATATCTACAACACGAATGTTCTGTCAGTGTATTTATTTATTTTTTTTTACACTGGCGCAAATCCCGGGTGGTTGAGGGGGACATGTCCCCTTCAATCTTAATAGTGAATTCAATTGTTAGTTAACTCATTAAATTGTTATTATTTATATTCTCTTATCTGTGTAAACGTCATATTCGACACGTCAATAATCATACGAACAAGTTGCGAACACTTCTGCAATTACTCAGATCATTACGATTTATATAATATATGATTTTATTCATTACAACTGCGAATATTTGACAGTATTAATAAAGCAAAACTGATCAAAAATTTATACGTATAATAATTTTAATGTGCAATATTTAATGTGTTTGATGAAAGAAAAGTTACCTTCTCGACACTGTTACACAAATATGATTAACTGTTTATCGCAGATTATTCTAGAACGAAATGTGGAAGCTCCAATGTGAAAAAACCCTAGTGAAATTAGTTTGGCTGGTTATAGTGCCATCTATCAGAAATGACAAAAATGTTCCGAATAAAACTGAGATCTTTTTTTCTTACAATTCGGTTCTACATTTTTTTAAAAATATTATGTTCATTTAATTTTTCAAAGTTGCGGGGCTAATTTTATGACAGCTGAAGTTCCCCTTCCAAAATATTCTCTTAATTTCGTAAATTATTTGTCGTATGCTCAATTTTCGCATATTTTAGTCTCAAGTTTAAAAAAATCACCGCAGGATAACCAGAGATGAAATTGAAGGGGACGTCGTTTCCTCACTTCCAGAAAATATCTATGGCGTCCCCTACACTGATGAAAATAATTTCTTGAATTTGAGAAACCGTTTCTTATCTGTACACCTAGACAATGTTTTCTTAGAAATGAGATTTAGCAATTCTTATTCATAAGGAAAGTAACAGTATATTTTCTCGTTCCGCTTTATACAACCTCTATATCTATTTTTCTTCATTTTTCATTAATGAGAGTTTCAAACACTTGTTTCTAAGAAAACATATTCTCGGTGAAGAGATAAGAAACGGTTTCTCAGATTTAAGAAATTATTTTCAACAGTGCACTTTCTTTAAAAAAAAAATACAATGGACAAAGATAGGCAAAGGAGACGGTGTGACGTCATGCGTCCTCCTACCTTTACAGGACCACTTTTACCCCTACCCCAACTATATCTATCTCATGACCAGGGGTAAAAACATTGGGAGGTCTACTGGGTCTGGACCCCCCGAAACTTCCTAACTCAACATACATTTGTACACTTTCTTAATAAAACTATATTTATTTAGGAGATTAAATACTTGATATAAACTAAAAATTTGACCATCTGTACTCATCATCTTTTCTGACAAAATAAACGTGTTTCTTGGCAATATAAGTGTCAGTACTTAAAAATTACTTTTTTTGCTGTAGAATAACACCTGTTCGATACTGCATAAACATAGTCTCTTGTATTATTGAACGCAGCAAACCTTGGGCCCCTCCCAAACAAAATATCTAGGAGCGCTCCTGATACAGACGCAGAGAGGGATAAACTATCACACTGTTAGTTAGTGTTCTTGTCGAAATCTGGAATAATCGGGGCCGGTGCTATGAACAACACTAGTACATAAGTATATGTTCAAAAATAGGGTCTAAGCAGTCAGGAATTTAAGTTAAGTCAAGTTAGGACCCTCAAATGTTATATCCGACCCGCTTCTGTTTTAGTATTTTGGCTATGGTCTAGACTTAGCCATCTCATTAATAGATGAAAAAGATTTTAATTTATAGTATTATATTTGCTCTATGCTACCTGCAGAATATTTTTTATTAAATTTATAGCATACTTCGAATGTTTATAATAAAACTGGTTATTTAATTAATAAGCAAAGAATTCTACAGGGTGTTTCAGTTTGGAACAACGTTTGGGAGGTGGATCCTGACACCAAGGTAAGACGAAAAGTACAGACCAACCTGAGTGCACAAATGCTTCCTTTCGAAGTTATAGGCTGCCGAAAACAAGAAAAAATGAACTTTAAAGGTCCATAGCTCCAAAACTATGGGACCTACCGTAGTTGGGTCAAGACTTCATTTAGAAACTATATGTGCGCTGTTCAAATATCCATGTTTCAGAATCCTGTGGTACTTCTGCAACAATTTTTATAGAGGTAGTTGGTGAGTACTTCAAATGATATGTCCGAAGCCAAACTGCCTATATAAAAATTGTTGCGTGAGTACTGCAGGATTTGAAACATGTATTTTTTGGATAGCACACATATTAGTCTTGAAGTCTTGACCCGACTACGGTAGGTCCCATAGTTTTGGAGCTATGGACCTTTAAATTTCATTTGTTCATGTTTTCGGTGGCCTATAACTCCAAAAGGAAACATTTGCCACCTATGTTGGTTTATACCGGTACCTTTTTGTCTTATCTTGGTGTCAGGAATCACCTCTCAAACGTGTGGGTGTTGTTTTGAAATATCCTGTATAATCTATTATTGGTATAGTTACTTATAATTTGAATTAGGAGTGCCTTAAATATGGAGGTACGCGATTGAATGAAAAAGTATCGTTAGTGGTACGTGTAATAAAAGGTTCTATACCACTGTTCTAGACTGTACAGAGCAACTATGTATGTACGTGTTCTAAGTTGTAGAAGTGAACCAATCTTGAATCTCTGAAACATAGCATATTAATGTCAGTTCTTAGTGAAAAAAATTGAAGGGTAGTATTTTTAAAGACCTCCAAGAAATCCAGAGCATGTGAGCTGTTCACATAACCCTCCCCCCTTTATTGAGTTAATGACTTGGCCCCCTGTCTGTCTCTATAGTCTGTTAAAAAGGACAGAATAGGAAAACCCCGAAAAAAAAGCACTCTCTGGCATTAACAACCGCATCTATAAACTTCGGTTGTTGCAGACAATCGCGGCAATATAGAGAGCGGAATAGGGGTGGGTGGGTTTAGAGGGTTTGATAGGTAGAAGGGGTGAAGGGGGTGGCTCTTTTCAACAACAACTCGTGGTCCATTTAATTGAACATTCGCCATCGATTTTTACGTTGTTAGAAAAAGAGGGATTTTTTTATAAAAGCAGGAAAAGGCCATAAGAGGTAGTTTAATAGAATGGTTGTTGTTGTTTTGTTCCCCTTTAAGCCCTCCTGCACCCCGATTCCGTCTCTTTTGATATTTTTATTTTAAACTCTCTATTTTACTTCTTTTTGCTATCTTCCTTTGTTTTGTTCTTTTATTTCCTCTTTCCATCCTGTATCATTCACTATTTTTCTCACCAACAAAACAAAGAAAATCAAATTAAATTTTCATGATCATTTTTTTTAAAACAAAGCTTCTAAAAAAATAATAATAGTAGGTGATATTATCGAGATACATGTACATAAAAACAAAAGTAAGTTCATGGTGAATCTGTGCTCTGCTACTCATTTTCTCTAGCGTGAGTTCGAATCCTGGTCAGTAAATACTAGTTCTGTTACAGACTAGCACTACATGAATACATTTTGAATTTTTTCTCCAGAATTCAGTTTTAGTGTTACCTTCATTACCACCATCTTAGTACAAAGAGTATAATAGCTTAACTTTGTAGGTTTCCCAAAAATGGATGGGCATTTTGTATCGGCTTCGGTCTCACTATTCACATGAGGCTCAAAATCACTCGGGGTCCTGGGTTCGATCCCACCTCCCGCCAAGTGAACTTTGTAGGTAGACAAACAACGTGTGCAGATGGGTTTTCTCGGGGTTCTCCCGTTTTCTCCCACTTTCTTCATTCCACCATTTCATTCATTTCTGATCATTACCGTCTCCTTTAGCCTTGCCGGCATAACCGTGAGACGTAAAACTCAAAGATTTTATTTCTTTTCAATCGCTCGGGCTCGAGCGCTATACCCTGAATAGGACAGACTCGCGCTCAATTATTAAATACGGGAGCTCTCAACTCATGAGTTTTATCTATAGTGACTTTGACGACTCGTAAAGCCTGGGCTCTACACCAATCATAGAAGTGCTTTCCCCTCTCGCGTGATAAATCGGAAAGATTCGGTATGATTCGTGCAGCTGCCTTCCGAATGGACATTGAGAAAAAGTGAAACAGCACAACTTCACCAACAACCTTGCCAATTTTAGAGGATATGGCAAATGAACGACGAAAAACAGCACTTAACGAACTATATCAGGAATACAAACAAAAAACAGCACTTAACAAACTATATCAGGAATACAAACGAAAAACAGCACTTAACAAACTATATCAGAAATACTAACGAAAAACAGCACTTAACAAACTATATCAGGAATACTAACGAAAAACAGCACTTAACAAACTATATCAGGAATACAAACGAAAAACAGCACTTAACAAACTATATCAGGAATACAAACAAAAAACAGCACTTAACAAACTATATCAGGAATACAAACAAAAAACAGCACTTAACAAACTATATCAGAAATACTAACGAAAAACAGCACTTAACAAACTATATCAGAAATACTAACGAAAAACAGCACTTAACAAACTATATCAGGAATACTAACGAAAAACAGCACTTAACAAACTATATCAGGAATACTAACGAAAAACAGCACTTAACAAACTATATCAGGAATACTAACGAAAAACAGCACTTAACAAACTATATCAGGAATACAAACGAAAAACAGCACTTAATAAACTATATCAGGAATACAAACGAAAAACAGCACTTAATAAACTATATCAGGAATACAAACGAAAAACAGCACTTAATAAACTATATCAGGAATACAAACGAAAAACAGCACTTAACGAACTATACCAGGAATACTAACGAAAAACAGCACTTAACAAACTATATCAGGAATACTAACGAAAAACAGCACTTAACAAACTATATCAGGAATACTAACGAAAAACAGCACTTAACGAACTATATCAGGAATACTAACGAAAAACAGCCCTTAACGAACTATATCAGGAATACTAACGAAAAACAGCACTTAACAAACTATATCAGGAATACAAACGAAAAACAGCACTTAATAAACTATATCAGGAATACAAACGAAAAACAGCACTTAATAAACTATATCAGGAATACAAACGAAAAACAGCACTTAATAAACTATATCAGGAATACAAACGAAAAACAGCACTTAACGAACTATACCAGGAATACTAACGAAAAACAGCACTTAACAAACTATATCAGGAATACTAACGAAAAACAGCACTTAACAAACTATATCAGGAATACTAACGAAAAACAGCACTTAACGAACTATATCAGGAATACTAACGAAAAACAGCCCTTAACGAACTATATCAGGAATACTAACGAAAAACAGCACTTAACAAACTATATCAGGAATACTAACGAAAAACAGCACTTAACGAACTATATCAGGAATACTAAAGAAAAACAGCACTTAACAAACTATATCAGGAATACAAACGAAAAACAGCACTTAACAAACTATATCAGGAATACTAACGAAAAACAGCACTTAACGAACTATATCAGGAATACAAACAAAAAACAGCACTTAACAAACTATATCAGGAATACAAACGAAAAACAGCACTTAACAAACTATATCAGAAATACTAACGAAAAACAGCACTTAACAAACTATATCAGGAATACTAACGAAAAACAGCACTTAACAAACTATATCAGGAATACTAACGAAAAACAGCACTTAACGAACTATATCAGGAATACAAACGAAAAACAGCACTTAACAAACTATATCAGAAATACTAATGAAAAACAGCACTTAACAAACTATATCAGGAATACAAACGAAAAACAGCACTTAATAAACTATATCAGGAATACTAACGAAAAACAGCACTTAACGAACTATATCAGGAATACTAACGAAAAACAGCACTTAACAAACTATATCAGGAATACTAACGAAAAACAGCACTTAACAAACTATATCAGGAATACTAACGAAAAACAGCACTTAATCGAACTATATCAGGAATACTCACGAAAAACAGCACTTAACAAACTATATCAGGAATACTAACGAAAAACAGCACTTAACGAACTATATCAGGAATACTAAAGAAAAACAGCACTTAACAAACTATATCAGGAATACAAACGAAAAACAGCACTTAACAAACTATATCAGGAATACAAACGAAAAACAGCACTTAACAAACTATATCAGGAATACTAACGAAAAACAGCCCTTAACGAACTATATCAGGAATACTAACGAAAAACAGCACTTAACAGACTATATCAGGAATACTAACGAAAAACAGCACTTAACAAACTATATCAGGAATACAAACGAAAAACAGCACTTAACAAACTATATCAGGAATACCAACGAAAAACAGCACTTAACAAACTATATCAGGAATACTAACGAAAAACAGCACTTAACGAACCATATCAGGAATACTAACAATTATTCAAAAACACGGTAACAATAACAAAAAAATATGAAACACCGACAATAACAATAATAACAAAACGAAACCTAGCGGCAATCCGACATTACTGCATCCTCAAGAGATGTTCTCCGTATAGCCCGAGAGGCAACACTGGGAAAATTTCAGGGATGAAGGTTGACAACCGGAGACACACCCCCGCGTTCTATTGAATGATGAAATTGATAAATCTGGGTCAAGCTTCACGACTCCTCGCGATTACTATAGTGCACTTAAGGTAAGTTACAACAATTGATACTATTCGAATTTTTGAATATCTGTTATTCGAAATGAAAGCTTTTAGTTTAACATCTTACGATTATGTCCTTTAGGCTAAGGGAGTCGGAGGATTAAGGGAAGTGAATGATTATGGAAGAATTGGTGGAATGAGAATGTGGGAGGAGACGGGAGTACCCGCACAAAACCCACAAACATGATGTTGTCTACCTCGGAGTTACTTGTCCAGAGATTGAATCTGTTATTCGAATTCTCTAATAAAATTCGTTACTCGAATAATTATTGGGATAACGGATTACTTGAATAATTGTTCAAATAACGAATAATTATTTGAACGATTACTCGATAAATTGTTCAAAGTATTGCTCGAATAACGAATAATTGTTTGAACGATTACTCAATTAACGAAGAATTATTCAAACGAAACCCGAAGAGGAAAGATTATTCGAATAATTTAAGAACGTTTTACAGTGTTTCTCTCCTAACCGAGTCATAAGCCTTTCTAAAATCAATAAATAGTTGATGTACCGGGGTATTATATTCCCACTTCTTTTCGAGTATTTGGCGAATGGTAAATATTTGGTCGATAGTTGATTGATTTCGTCTAAATCCTCACTGATAATCTCCAATAATTTCATCTGCGTATGGGGTCAGTCTTGCTAATAGAATATTTGAAAGGATTTTATAGGATGTTGACAGAAGAGAAATGCCTCGATAATTATTACAGTCAGTTTTGTCGCCTTTCTTGTGAATTGGAACAATGATTGATTCTTTCCACTCCTGTGGCAATTCTTCCTTGTTCCAGATAAGGAGAATGAGTTTGTGTATTTTGTTCTACAATTTTTCGCTTCCAGCGAGTGGCGTAGGGAAGGGGGGCGGTCAAAGAGGTCCGACAATGTACTTTGGTACTTTGATGTTTGTAATTTTTTATATATTTTTATGTTTATATATTTTTGTTTGTAATTTTTCTATATGTACCTATAACAGCACTGCCCCCCCCCAAACACACATCCTGGCTACGCTACTGCCCCCAGCTAAAATTAACTCAGCCTGAATTTCGTCTACACCCGGAAATTTGTGTTCTTTAATTTCTTTATAGTGACTCCTACTTCTAATCGGTTCTGGAGTTACTTTTCAAAGATCTCCTAAAATTTCAATGACGTACTATGGTCTATGTTATAATTCATTAATTTCTGATGGACACCCCTACTACAAACTACAGACTTAAATATTCGATAAAGCATTTCATTAGTAAGTAGTTGCCACAATACTGTTACGAACGTAGTTAGTTTCAACGGTAACAATTATGTTAGTAATACTAAATCTATTATTAATAATAATGAGTAACGAGTATGACAACTACTTGCTACAGAAAGACTTGAATACAATACATATATGTGTAAAAATAATTTACTTCAAATCAGCACAAAGAAAGCAAAATTTATGACGTATATAACTGAAACACAATATTATGTTACTAATACGGGGTCAATGGTGTGGAAATAGAAAGAAACAACAAACATTATGAAAGAGCTGGGAATCACACTTAACAGGCAGTTAAAATTTTGTCACCACATAAATGCTATCACGCAAAAAGCAAGGGAAAGAAACTTTATCTTATTATTATTATTATTATTTTAATTTCAGAACGATAATATGTACTTATACAAATTACTTGTAACACCTAAGATAGAATTTGGTTCTGTAATATGGAACTGTATAAATAACTAAAAATTTGACTAACCGCTTGACAGTATTCTTGGCATGGACGAGATGGTAGCGCCACAATAGATTTTTTGGTCTAGTGTTGTTTAGGTTATGTGCCGTTTAGGTATTGTGCCGCCATATGATTTTTAGGTCTTGTGCCGTTTAAATCTTCTGCCGTTTAGGTGTTGTGCAGCCAAGTGATTTTTAGGCCTTGTGCCGTTTAAGTCTTCTGCCGTTTAGGTGTTGTGCCAGCAAATGACTTTTAGGTTTTGTGCCGTTTAAGTCTTCTGCCGTTTAGGTGTTGTGCCAGCAAATGATTTTTAGGTCTTATGACGTTTAGGCCTTGTGCCGTTTAGGTGTTGTGCCGCCATATGATTTTTAGGCCTTGTGCCGTTTAGGTCTTATGCCGTTTAGATGTTGTGCCGCCAAATGAGTTTTAGGTCTTGTGTCGTTTAGGTGTTGTACTGCCAAATGAGTTTTAGGTCTTATGCCGTTTAGGTGTTGTGCAAGCAAATGATTTTTAGGTTTTGTGCCGTTTAAGTCTTCTGCCGTTTAGGTGTTGTGCCACCAAATAATTTTTAGATGTTATGACGTTTAGGCCTTGTGCCGTTTATGTCTTGTCCAGCGTCCCCCTTAGTATTATGTTTACAAAAAAGTTTCTTCGATATTCTCAAAAACTACGCATGAGAAATTACACTACTCCACATCATTTTCTTAAGCTTAATGAAATGTACCGATTGGTGTGTATCTAATTCCTTTTTTCTTTCTCTTTTGAACGTTAATGATGTATAGTTCTCTTTTCTAAATTATATGATATAGAACTTATTGTTTATGTGATTTACTTTTATTCTAGGAATTGCGTGGGAAGGACGGTGAGGTTCGAAGTTCTTATCCCTGGTTATCGTAAGTAAATATTTCAAAATTTTATCTTATAATTTAATTTCGTTTTAGAGAGAAATTCTGGCGATTTATGGAATGATATCTGATATCAGCCACCTTAAACTTTTCTTCTTTACATACTGATCGAAATATAAGTACGTTGTCATTTCAACACATGCCTATCTGACAGGTAATTATTTGTGTTCATATTGCCACAATAAAAATTAGTTTCTAGGATCACGCTAGTGGACTTCATAAGATTGTAATATTAATTAGGATCAAGCTAGTGGACCTATAAAATTGTAGTGTTAATAGGATCACGCTAGTAATACTTATAAGAATGTAATCGTATTAGAATCACAGTAGTGGCCCTTATAAGCCGTAATGTTATTAGAATGATGCAAATAGCCTTATAAGAATATAATGTTATTAGAATCACGACAGTGGCCCTTATAACCTTTAATGTTATTAGGATCATGCTAGGGAGCCTTATAAGATTGTGATGTTATTAGGATCACGCAAGTGGGCCTTATAAGACGATTGTGTTATTAGGATCACTCTAGTAGCCCTCATGAGCTGTAATGTTAGTATATCCGTCCGTTATTCCACATGATACCTCTTGAATGAACAGAGTTCTCCCAATAAAGACATGTTGTAATATCCCGCTCATGAATCTATTTACAAACAATCAACATGTGCCTGTATTGCTAAACAACATCACGTGTATTTACTACAAGCTACTACAGAAGCAGACGATAGAGTATCAGCACCTGCACTCATAACGTGATGGAAGTGAATGCTAGCGCCATCGCTACACATGTGCAGCTATAAAACCAAGAATTACACAGTAACGGGCATGAGTCAATCCTTGGCTGGTCAAGTCCTCTCCTTTAGCTTGCAGTGGAGCTCTGAGAAAAAATTAACCTAACCCAAGCCTCTCAGTTTGCAGTGGAGTTTTGAGGCCTCCTTTCCTACTTAGCTTGCAGCGGAGCTCTGTTGAGAGCTCTAACCTCTCTCTTTCTCTCAGCTTGCTGTAGAGCTTTGAAAGATCCCTTAAACAAAACCAGCCAGATTGTTCTGGAACTTTGTGGTTCTCCTTTCCCGCTTAGTTTGCTGTTGGATTCCAACCTCCCTTTGCTTGCAGTGAAACATTGAGAATTCTCGCCTCAGTCAGCTTACAGCAGAGCTTTTTGAGGAATCCTTCCCTTAGCCATCTGGTCTTGGGACACCTATTTATCCTAATCATTAGAGAACTTTTATATTCATTTTAGTGAAATTTTGTCATACTGTATTATATCAGGAAGTTTTGTAATAAAATTGGAACTGGGAGAATACAATTCCCGTGTGTAATTGCTCTACTTTCTACTGAGAGAAAAGATATCACTTACACTACACACTTTCGCGACAAGACAGTCTCAACTCTCTTCTCGAAAGCAACCTTAACTGCTTGCCGGAATGAAAACCAGAAATCACAACCAATGGTCTGGCGCGGTGATCAAATTCAGAACTTCCCAATTGCAAAGCAAGAACCTTGACCAATAAACTACACCCATCCTGTATGTTATTTCCGTAAGGTACAACAATGACCTCGGAAATCCACGTGTTAAAACCTGTATACATGAGTGTGTGAGTTCCATAAAAGGGCATATAAAGTAACAAATATGAGGTGGGTTCGGAAAGTAACCTCCGATTGGTCACTGTGCGTGAAGTAGTAGGGAAAACGCTACCATCTTTGCACAGACGTGCGCGGTAGATCAGTCTGCATCTAGTCGTGGTAGAGTGAAGGTTGTCTGATCACTAGTTCCAGTTTTGTAGAGTCTCAAAATGAGTGCTGCAATAGAAAATCCTGGAAAGTGCGAAGTGCGAGCTGGTATACTTTTTTTTTTACAGCAAAACAATATCCAAGCTATTCATTGGGAGGCAGCAAGCTATTCATTGGGAACTTTGTGTCGTGTATGTACCAAGTGTGATGAGTGAAGGAGTTGTTCATGAATGAGGTGGTTCATTTAAACGTGGACAAAAAAAGATTCATGGCGAAGAGAGGAGTGGTAGGCCATCAGTGATCACTGATAAAGTCGTTCAGAAAATTGATGGAAAACTTCGTGAAAATCGACGTTTCACAATCTCGGAGCTTTCGGATGAATTTCCACAAATTTCCAGGATTGTGTTATATGACGTAATGACACAGAGGTTAGGCTACAGTCAATTGTGTGGCTCAAGGCACAGGCGAATAATTGTTATGCCAATGAAATTTCTAAGCTGGTGTAGGAATATGATAAGTTCTTGAATATTTATAGAAAGTATGTTGAAAAATATAGCACAGTAATAGTTTTCAGATGTATATAATAAATACTTATTTACTTTGGTGTTTCCTTTTTAACCAATCGGAGGCTACTTTCAGAGCGGCCCTCGTACAGAACAAATTGTATTGCTACACAAAATAGTATGTATACAACTAAGGGAATTCTTAGGCCTATTTGAGGACATAGTCTGTACATGCACGCCACAGCGGCCGATCTCACGGTAGTATACTTGTTCAATTAATTACCAAGCCACAATTACAATAGGTTTAACACGTGTAGCTGAAGCAATAAAGAGACTCCCACCCTGGACGTTCGAACGCTTTAGTGGCCACGATATATAATGTTAACCAAAGGTAGCAACAATTACTGTAGACGAAGATGCATGCGTTTCTCGGTGATTTATCTGCTACCACTGCTATTAATCTTAATTCTTTCTTTAAGGTTAGACATGTCTGACACTTTTATAAGGCAAAGCATCTTTTAAGAGAACTATAGTACAATGTTGTTCAAAAGAATTTGGCTACAAACTTTTTCTTTGAAAAGTTTCGTATTCTCTGTCATAGATGGTAGTAAAGGAAACAAAGCAAATGTCTTTGTCCAAGTATTATTTCATAACAAAGTATTCAAATTTCCCTAACCACATCGTAATATTCTTTTGAAAGTAGCAAAAGTGGTTGGATAGTTCTTTTAAACAAAATTATATCTTAATCCATTATGATTTGCTCTCATACTAGCAAATGAAAAAAATAATAAGTTACTAGTAATGCAGGGTGTCCAATATACAACGCACCCCGGAGTTTGGGATAGTAGAACTTTTGAACCTGAAATGATACACAAATAATGGTTATACCAAAATGAAGCCTTGTTCATGCATATATTTTTAAACTAAGAAACAACGATTGAAGTACATTAGGAACCACACAGTATTGCCAAATGTAACCGAATGTTTTTTTTTTTTTTTTTTTTTTTGCAAAACATGTAAATTGACTCATAACTCGTACGTATGGATGTTCTGTCGTTAATTTTCAGTTTGTTTAGTTGGAGTAGCTTGCAAACTATGAAGTAGAAAAAAGAATTTTTCATTTCCACCGATAACTAATCGGATGAGACCTCTGTAAGGGGGAACTAGAGAAATCGTAGTTTTCATAAATTAACACTCTGAATTGGCAACTTTGCTAATGTTTCAGTGCATCAAAAGGTGTGTTAAGGATCTGTCTACATTATGCAATTCCTGGAAACAATGAAAAACAAACTTTGAAATTATCATGATAAAACGTTTACTTACATGCACCCGGCAACACTGCTACTATCAGAAATGAGTTACCAGCTCTACAGCGGATGCTGGGAGTGTCCCGTGTTTTGATTCAAACACTGGTTCACACGTTTCAGCAGGTTCGCAGCAACTTTACGAAGATTAGACGTGTTAATATTATCAATGGCACTGAGAATGTTCGTTTCCAGGTCTTGAATAGTTCAAGAATTGTTCTTGTATACCTCTTCCTTTAAATAGTCCCATAGAAATGAATAGCAGATGTGACATTATAGGAAGTAAGAGAACAGGAAAGTAATTTTTTATCAATACAATATATCAAGGACAACTCCAAACAAATAACCCCCAAAATTTTGATCTACTCCTCGACACAAATACATCCCTTCTTCTTATCCTCAACCACCAAACAAAATTGATGGCTAGGATGTACACTCATGTCCAAAATTATTGTCGCATATCTATAACTGTCTTCTCGTAAGAATATCTGTAATTTGATAATGATTTTGCAGGGTACTTTTAATACTGATACTATGTGTATAATCGGGAAATATAATATTTGTGGAAAATTTCATAGGAAAATAATTATAAATACGAAAATTAGAATAAAACAAAATGTTGCTAAACGGACAAGAAAGTTTTATTTTCGTTGTATTGTTCTTATTTACTGCTCTTTTGACATGAAATTTGCCACATACATGTCTTTGCCGATTATACACATACTAACATTATAAGAAATACCGGGCGAATTCAGTATCAAATTATATTCCTAGAACAACATTTTTATAGACATGCGACAATAATTTTGGACATGAGTGTACCTATCACTGAAAAAAAGTTGAATCTTTTCCATTTATTAATGGCAGTGAAATTTGCACATATTGCAGGACAAAACCGGAAACAACACAAAATTACAGAATTAGCTCAGAGCATCAGGCTAGGGTTGCCAACTTTTGAACATGGAAATACCGGACATCCTCGTATACTCTTAACATTCTGATATCATTAAAAAAATGTGAATAATCTGAAAGTGGTTACTTTACAGAAAATTGAGCAAATTTCGGAGTTCGAATTTAATTAGTTTTAGGGGGCGCGGTGGCTCAGTGGTAGAGCGTTCACCTCTGGTGCTTGGGGTCCCGGGTTCGATCCCAGCCTCCGCTAAGTGAACTTTGTGGTGGACAAACACCGTGCTCGTGGGTTTTCTCGGGGTTCTCCCGTTTCCTCCCACTTTCTTCATTCCACCATTTCACTCATCTCTCATCATCACCGTCTCCTTTAGCCTAACCGGCATCACCGTGGGACGTAAAACTCAAAGATTTCATTTCATTTTTTAATTAGTCTTATTGGATCTGGATGGATTTAACGTCCGGTTTTGAGGTCATACTGGACACCAGGCAAGTCAAAAACCAAACTGTCCGGTAAAATACCGGATGGTTGGCAACACTAAGCATCACCAACATCACTACTTATCACCAAGGGCGCCCATCAGGAGGGGCAAGGTGGGGCGATTGCCCCCGCTATGGGAAATTGTACTTCAGAATATCGAAAATCCAATAGAATTTTTACTTTAGTTACAGCAAAAAGTGAAACTATTTTTGAAACGTCGCTTATACTTGCCCCCCCCCCCCGCCATTGGAAACCACAACATGGGCGCCCTTGCTCATCACCAAGTTATAACTGATATTGATCTTAATGACATAACGTGGGACGTAAAACTCAAAGCTTCCATTTCATTCAGGAAAGCACAACTTACTTTTAAATGATATTACTGTACAAGAAATTATTATTATTATTATTATTATTATTATTATTATTATTATTATTATTATTATTATTATTATTATTATTATTATTATTATTGTTATTATTATTATTATTATTATTATTATTATTATTATTATTATTATTATTATTATTTTGAATTTTGTGTGGCTGTCAGATTTTCTTTTTTGCTCCACAATTATCACCAGCACTAGGCTACTCACAAAGGAAGCCGCTTTATGTGGTGGGGCAGCTTGTTGTTTACAGTTCAGTTGTATTCAGCTCTTGCAAGTATTGTTGTGGTACATACGAGGGCCATCCAGGAAGTAACTCATGTTTAGGAATAAAAAATTTCAAGTAAAATTATATTTTTTTATTATATACCTTTTGAAGCGACACTCTTACACTACTTTTCGACATAGTCACCGTACAAATGTAAGCACTAATCGCAGCGGATGATTGGCAATCTCCAATGAAAGGCATGTAAGAGATTTTCAGTCCGTTTGGCCAAGTGCGGATGGGCGTTGTCATGAAGCAGAACTTTTGCACTTAGTTTTCCTCGGCGTTTGCTTTGAATCGCGCTTCAAAACTTCTGTAATGTTTCACAATATTTCTTAGCGGTAATTGTTGTACCACGTTCCAAAGCTCGACTAATAGTAAACCTTCTCTACTCCAAAACGCGGTAGAGCTCCTACGTGGCTAAGTGGTTAGCGAACTCGCCTTTGGTGTGGGAGACGCGGGTTCGATTCCCGGCGCGAACTCATGTGGTTTGGATTCCAAGGTCATCAGTTGGTCCCTCGGTGCTGGAAGGTACGTTAAACTCAAAATCAACCCAAAATACCGTAGCCAAACTTTTGGTTCACAACTCCATGCAATAAGCTCCTTGAAATTTGCGGAAATTTAAACAAGAGCTGTGTTACCGTAAAACGGTGATTTTTCACGAATCTTGCATTCTTGGTTTCTAGCTCATTTGTCACAATGCTCGGTTGCCCACTTCGATCTTCATCATGGACGTTTGTGCGGCTATGAGGCACTCATGACTCACTGCACTTCCACTTATCACATCTTTACCGTAAACTTCGGCGCAAGTTGTCGATATATGTTTATCGGTTTATTGTTTCTTTTCGCCAATGAAAATTGTATGACCTATCTAACTTCACAACTGGTGGGATTTCAATCGGGTGTTAACAATGTATTATGAATAGAGTAGAAGCAACAATAACTTCACACCTTCACAAACACACTGAACAGGCGGAAGTCCCTACTCAAAATAGTGGCGCTCAGTGTGCCTCTAGCGGCACCCTGCTGAAACGTGAGTGACTTTCTGGCTAAACAATGACTTGGTTTCTAGTTCTTTTGACTTTCTTTACTACTATCCAGGGCCATGCCGTGAGGGGGGCGAGCTGGGTGACGGCCCCGGGCGCCGAAGTAAGGGGAGCGAAAAATTCGGGAGAAAAAAGGAAAAAAGATAGGGAAAATTGTCTGGAATATGTGTGTGGGGGCGCCGTCGTATACTCTCGCCCCGGGCGCGGATTTTCCACGGCACGGCCCTGCTACTATCAAAGATGAATATCCTATAATTTAAACTATATGTATTAGCAATCAACCTTGTAAATTTTGTAAGAAAATAACAATGACTAAAATAAACTGAGAGCTTAAGAAAAGATAGGGATATTTTTGAGTTCTGATTTCAGTTAGAAAAAAAAGTCGGGATTAGAGCCAAAAAGAAAGGGCTGTCTCGACTAAATCGGGATTTTTTTATAGTTTTTACGGTAAAGTCGTAACAAATCCTCCTTTATTTTTACAGAAGGCAGTTGGCAACCCTACTCTGTTTTTGCTCTGACACTATTGGTCGAATCAAGATAGCAACTTTACACGTTCATTCTTTCAATAATACCAGTATAGATACGCAACTGGGAACTGCCTTGCTGTGGCATTTTCCCTTTCATTTCCAGTGGCACGCCATACTTTTCTTCTATCAGTTTCTCAAACAGTCTCTGCCTAGTATACAGCAAGCAGGAAAAAAAAATCAAAGAAAAACCGAACCCGAGTAGGCGTGACGTTTCAACAATTGCGACACAAGATGGCAGCAGTTTGGTCGCGGTGTTAGTTGTTTGACTTCGGAGTTTCCGCCCTTTTGTTCTCTCTTCAGATTTTTCTTTCTTTCTTTTCTTTTTCTTTCTATTTTTTTCTTTTCTTTTCGCCCTCTAGCATCACGTTTTGGGCTCAATTAGAACAGAGTCGTCAAGATCTGACCGGCTTTTTCGGGAACAAGAGTGCCCTCTGTTGGACAAAAAAAAAAGTTTTAAAAAACGAAAGTTAAAAAAAAAAGTAGCATGTGTTTCTTAAGACATCCAAGTTGGGTACGTGACAAAAATAACATTGCTTTGTAGAGAAGGCGCCCGAACACTTGTGACAATAGCATGAATTTAGTTTTAAAAAAAGAAAAAAGAAACCAAGAAGAAATTAATTTAAAAAGTAAAACTAAAAAAAGCTTATTTTTGTCTTGATGTTTCAAGAGACCAGAGTTGTAAATAGTTAAAGATCAAATTAATTAAATAGAGTAAAATAAATTTAAAAAAAAATATCTAGAGGATTAGAGAGCTGGTTATGAAGCGTACACTTTAAAAACGGTACTAGTTGTACAATGGCCAGCAAATAGATCTATTAATATATACCCAGTGGCGTGTTTAGGGGGGTGGCTTCTGGGATTAAGCTCCCCGAAATCTTACTTAGTATAGTAAAGTAAATGAAATATCTTGTAGAATTTTCACATTTCCAGGCAAAGCCCCCCTCGAAAGTTAGCAAAGCCCCTCCCGAAACAAAATCGTAAATACGCCACTGTATATACCCAATACATGGATTACTTTATAAGAACAAACTAATTTTACATTATCCTATATTCATTTTTTCTAAATAACTGTGTTCTTTTCCTACTTATATACGAAAATCTAAACTGTGTAAGGCGTGAATCTTGTTAAATTTTCTTCCGCGGAAAACCATTTTTTTCTTTTCTTTTCTTTTCTTTTTTTCTTACAATTGAGAAAACCCGAAGATAAAAGAAAAAGAAAAAGGAATTCCCCAAAGGAAAAGAAAAGAAGTAGTGGAGGGTTTTGTTTGTCACAAAGAAACGAAAGAGAGAGAAAGAGAGACAGAGAATAAAGGAAGAAAAAGCGAATTATTTAGACGTCAGGTGTGAATTATCTTGATATACAGGTAAGGAATCTATCTAAGCATTGTCTGCTCTGGACTGACAAGAGACAAAAATCCTCGTAATGTTAGTGAAACCAAAGTTTAAGATGCGCAAAAGGTGCCTACTATAAAAAGTCAGAGAAAGATATACTGCAAACTCTCGATTATTCGCGCGCGGATTATCGTCTTGCAAGATAATGTTAACCTTATTATTTAAAATACAATTAAATTTCTAGTTTTATGTCTCTTGGTTATGCTTTTTAGAATGATGGAGACTGATGATTAATGTAAGTGAATGATAATGAAATAATTGGGTAATTGACCATGTTGATGTTGATAGTAATTTGAAGACTAATTTGCAAAAATAACCATTTGCATATTTCAGTACACTAAACATAATTTATTCTAACCAAGCAGTACTAAGCACAATATAAAAGGTGCCGCATAAAGAAGTAAACTTTTGAAATGCGCGCCATTTCTATTCTCATAAGTTGGCAGCACTGAGCGTTACAAGTTTTTCCATCTGTTGTATTTTTGTGTTTGTGGTTACTAGTTACGGAGCGCCGAATAGCGCATGATCGTCATTTGTTTTCTGTACGGGTATGAAGCGCTTCACAACGGAACAGCATGTTGTCATAGTGAAAACTTATTACAAATGTAGTAAATGTTGTGAATTCCTCCCTGTACAGAAAACCGACTACTATAGTGCTGCCAAAATGTCTTGAGCCGTGGCAAAAATGCGAACTAAAGCTCACACCCTCCCACACCCACGCGTTGAGCCAATAAGGGTTCAGCTGTTGCTAAGCGAGAGAAAAACGAGTGGAATTCCTTCAGCTGATAGCAGCGCTAAGAACGGAAGACTAGGTGTCAAGTCAATGTGGTATATTTATAACCACAAGGACAATCAGTGTTGCCAACAAGTTGATACAAAAAGTCTTTAAATAGGAGATGAAATGACTCCAATTCTGGATGAAAAGTCGCTAAATATTTTTTCATATATATATATCTGTGTGTGTGTGTGTGTAAGATAAGTGATCAATTCAATGTATAGTACTATATACGCTTAAAAAACACGTATATGAAAGACTCATATAGACCCCTTATAACTTACAATAATTTCACTTTTATATTTTTAACTTTATGACCAATTCTGCTTCAACAAAATCAAAAATGAGTTTAGAAAAACAAAAGGTCTAGAAATCTGAAGGTCTAGAAAAAAATCTTACTTCACTTCTACTCACGCTTCTACAGATAATCTCTTTGCTATCGGTAATGTATTATTTGTGCCTCTAAACGGAAGCTCTGTAAACTAAAGGACATTAAAAGCTCGAGTTAGTCTCCGTTAGAAGGTAAGAGATAACAGCAATCAAAGCCGGAATATAGAGATAAATGTTATGTACTTTCCCAGCTCGTCAATACTTGCACTGATTCAAATAAGCAAAAGGAAAATAAACATATATCTGAACTGATTCGAGCTAATAGTACTTATGTTACGACAAGTTGTTCGCAGCACAAAAGTCACTAGATTTGTTAGTAAGTCGCCAAATCGTCATTCCAAAATCTCAAAAAAAAAAAGTCGCTAATCGGAAAAATTATTTTTTGTCGCTATCCTGGAATGCGAATTCCCTAGATTTAGCGACTTTTCCCCAAATTGGCAATACTGAGGACAATAGAAAAACGTGTAACGTTCAGTGCTGCCAACTTACTAGAACAGAAATGGCGCGCATTTCAAAAGTTGCATTCTTTGTGGGTCACTTTTTACAAAACAGACAGTAGTTAATGTGTATAATTAGGACAGTGTAATACTTTATAAGCATTACTATTCACGTATCAAAAGCATCTATTCTACTCAATCAGTGGGAGGAAACGGAAGAAAAAGAAGAAGAAGAGAAAGACGAACATATATATTCTAATGTCTCAACTCAACAATAAGATCTAACTCAACAAAAGCTTGTAGTGGAAAATGTACAATAAACTTTAGAAGGGTGAACTCGACAAAACGTTTATCGCGATAAGTTACTGTAATTGTCATTATAATGAAGGTTGTACTTGGGTAAATAAAAAAAAATGGGCCCTGTGTTGAGTAGGCTTTCACTATCCGAATTCCTCATATACATTTATATTATCAAATGCTTGTTTGCGGTATGTCGAAGGTACACTTTCCAATTTGGTCATAGTATGTGGCCCATGAAATGTGCTAAAGTAAAACTCTATAAATTTTTATGATTTCGAAACACAGAGCACATGTGAACATTACGATGCTCTGGTCATTTTTGTCCTTCACGTTTCCCTAGTTACAAACTTTCGCAGAAGCTGGGAAATAATTGAACCACATTAAAACGAGATAATACTGTATTTATTTCGATTCTCGGCGGGAGCTCATGTGGTTCGGATTCCACGTTAATCAGTAGGTCCCGTCTCATATAGCCTCGCTGCTGAAAGGAACGTTAAACTCAAAATCAACTTAACTGTACTTCTAAATCATGTGGATTGAATCCTGCTTGGTACTATTGATAGGTTACTGAGTTCGCTATACTTATATAATTATGACAAAAGTAAACAATGAAATGAAATGAAATCTTTGAGTTTTACGTCCCATGGTATGCTGACTAGGCTAAACGGAACGAAAATTATGAAAAATGAATAAAATGGCACAATAAATGAAGTAGGAGGAAACGGGAGAACTCTGAGAAAACCAACACCCACGGTGTTTGTACACAACGAAAGCGAGCTAGGATCGAACCAGGGAATCCATACGCCAGAGGAGAACGCTCTACCACTGAGCCACCACTGCCCCAATGACTAAAATAAGACAATCTTGACATCGAAGATAGACCACAACGAACAAAATCAGCAAACGGCTAAAATTTGCAAGTGTGAAAGGGTCTTTAGCCTTCTAACTTTCTTGAAATTCTCCTGTTTATTTATCTAATTTTGAAAACTGCAAGAATATTTTCCTCAAAACTACAAATAAACAAACAGTCGTTGGCTATGAACTTTTGGTATTATGATAAAGGAAACCTACGCGTTCAGGAGATGCCTGTATTGAGATGGCCAAGCAAGAGATGCTATATTTCTCGACATTTTTTATATTTCTTTTTTTCTTTTTCTTTCAGTGGGCTATAGCATAAAAATCAAATTTTATGGTGGCTATCAAACTTCGTCAAATTCTCCCTCCTTCTCTCTCTCTCTCTCTCTCTCTCTCTTTCTATCTTCTTTTCTTTCTCCAACCAAACTTTTTTTCCTGCTCTTATTTTACAGATCGGTATTCCCAGTTCTCTTCTCTCTCCCTTTGAATATATATGCTACTGTCTTTTTTCTTTTCTCTAGAAGCTTAGTTTAAAGAAGGGTATTTCATACTGAATACGAAATCAAGAAGATAAGACAGGTCATATTCAGTTCACATTACACACACACACACACACACACACACACACTCAAATACACATCTTTAATAATAATAATAATAATAATAATAATAATAATAATAATAATAATAATAATAATAATAATAATAATAATAATAATAATAATAATAATAATAATATAGTGTCTGTGTGTCTGTCATTAGTTTTTTCGCATAGAACCACCAAATTTTTTACACTGACAGATCTTCACCACTACGAAGCCCCCCTTTTTTAAATTTTAGCACGGGGGTAATTATGAGGGTCAAAATATGTGCATAAAAGGAGACTATAAATGCGCGAGACGCCGGATATTACCTTCAATGTTTTTTTTTTAATAAATTGTATACCAATAAAAATTTCCCCTATTATATCGGTGGACAGTCTTGGCATAACCCCTTCCCCCTGGCAAAATCCAAAACGACGCTACTATCTTCATGTTGCACAAAATATAAGCAACAACACAAAATCATCCATCCCCCCCCCCTACTTATTCACGAAAGATCCTTCTGTCAACACAACAGCAATACTACTTTACACTTCAATTTCGTTAGCGCTAAAAACGGGAAGAACTTTTGAATTTTTGCATCAAACAGTATTTTTTGTTACATATAAGTCAGGGCCGGATCCAGGATTTTCTGAGGGGGGTGCACCAGTAACTACCAAAATAATCAATCACACTGAAACTCTTCAAAGTGACACGCGACGATATTGTTCATCCCTAACAACGCTGATACATAGAAGGGGGGGGGGGTAGTATTTTAAAGAGGGTCGCAAGTAATATGCAGGAAAAAGTTCTCTCCTCCTGCCTTCTGTGTTCTTCCCCTATTTGACAAATGTTATATGTATTGTTTTGCTTGGTGAATTCTTTTCCTTCAACGTTAAGAAAATTGACTTAAACTATTGCTTTTGCAAAGCTCTGCTTTCTCTTAAGCCCCCAAACGGAAAATTAATGGCAGAAAGTTTCGGAAAGTGTTGTTATTTTCACTCCTAGCTTCTCCTTTTAGATAGTGTATATTTACAACGAAGGAAGGGGATGCATGTGCACCGGTGCACCCCCCTAAATCCGGCCCTGCATATAGTGTACATGAAGAATACACTCCAGTACAATAAAAAATTGTCAAATATTGGCAAAGTATTGTACGACATACGTTTTAGATCAACAAAAACTCGTGTTTTTTCCCCCTAAAACTAAGCCTGACTCATATCATTTCGGTAATCTCAACGAGATTTATTAGTTGGTAAATGTCTTGTCTCTTTAAATGTTTTTCCCCTCTTTTCATTATAATCTAATAATATTGTAGATTTTACAAGTAGTATGGTGTCACAGTTAGGAGAAATTAAGCTATAACAGAAACTATCTACTACGTTATAGTGTATATTTTTTTTATATACGGTACATAATCAAAACTGAATCAAAATTTCTAACGCCATAAAAAATTGTTTTTTTCTCAATTTTCTCAAAAATTACTCATGAGAACTCACCCTCAAGTATGATATTTTGTTCAGGTCTATACAGGGGCGGGTCCAGGACGGACTTCTGGGGGAAGCGGTGGATTGTAATACTGCTACTTAGAGCTACTTTTAAGAGCCCCAAACTCTGGGATGGGTTTTATTTATGTATAAAATAAGAAAGTTTCCTCTTCTAGGGGGTGGCGATTGCCCCGATCGCCCTCTTGGGTCCACCCCTGGGTCCACACTACATATACAGATATCCATAGGCAGGTTGCAGAGGTGTATGGTGAGGAGTAAATTTCAAAGCAACATTTAAGGAAGTGGTGTCGTGCCTTCAAAGAAAAACGGGCCAATATTGTTAAATACAACCGTGGTCACAGCGGTAGAGTAGACCCAGTACTTCAACCACTGACGTTACGCTTGGAATCATTAGAGCACCCCTTCTACAGTCCTGATCTAGCTCCAGTGACTTTCACCTTTTCCCTGTTCTGAAGCAGAAAAGTGAGTGGCCACCATTATCTGGCATGTGATTATGTGAAAACAGCTGCCTCACGGTGGCTACGAGAACTTCACGCGGATTTCTATGCAAATGGTAGAGAAAACTTGATCTGCCATTCTGATAAGTGGTTGAACAAAACTGTACGTACATCGAGGACTCAAGCATTCAATAGGAAAAGAGGACTGCAAACATCAAGAAATATGTCGTTAGACGTTCGTAAACGATTTACTAAGATTGTTATGGAGAGTGGAGCTTTACGGTTCAGAAATGTGAACATTGAGAAAAGCTGAAATATCCATGCTGGGTGTATTTAAAATGTGGTGTTGGCACAGAATGACCGAAAGGAAAAGGAATGAAGACGTAGTAAAGGAAGATAATGAAGGACGACAGATCATCAAGATAATAGAAAAAAGAAAGAAACAGTATAGTTGGCCATCTTATTTGGCACTCCGATTGGATCACCGTGCTGATAGAGGTAAAGGCAGAAGGAAAACTAGGGAGAGAAAAACCAAGGATAGAATATCTTGATGTATTTACGAAAAAGAGACAAAGTAAAAAAGAGCTCTCCTAAAGGATAGAAAAGTTTTAAAATTTCCATGTTGTCCACAAACCTATTTTTGAGGTGAACAAGAATACATCTAGGGCTAGAGTGCCCTCTATAACCAGGTGTGTTGATCTTCCAACTATGTCTCTCGTCTAAGCCGTAATAGACTTCGTAACCTTTTTTCGATCATCCCTCGTATACAGGAATGACCATCACCTTGAATTAAAACCCGTAACCTTCGTGTTTGGAGGCCAGCAACACAGCCCATTGAAGACGAGATTTGCTCGGTTATTTCGCGTTTGTATTTCCCATTTCACACAAAGAGAAGGCGTAAAAATGCCAAGTTGTGTTTAACACATTTCTTTGGCGCATAAAAAGCAGCCAATTGAAAGAGACAAAAAAAGAGCACAAGACGAGGTATCGTATCTTCCATTTATCGTTGAAAAGTGGTTTTTAATTACTCTGTTTTGAAAGTTTATCAAGCTTTGTAGAGTTATGGGCTAATAACTACCTGTGATGGTACATCAGTTGGCATGCGATCGGGCTTAATCGTGCTCAAATGGAATAAAAAAAAAAAAGAGAGAAAGAAACGGAAAGTGCTTAGCTAGTGCTTGTAAACAGTCGCCAAAAGGTGTTGGCAAAGAAATAACACCGACGGAGATAACAGGATAAATGAATGAAAATGTGATTCAGACAGACATATAAAGATCACACACACACACACACACACAAGCTGTTAACGTAACATTAATAGTAAGTTTGAAAGTTGTTGCTCGTTTCCTTTCCTTATTACAGCTATTAATATTATTGTTATTATCAGCTTTTCTTGTTGATGTTTGTTGTAAGTCATCCGTTCGTTTCAAACGGTCTTCGTAAAGAATTAAATCTGTCATCTGCTTTTCTTAATGCACTTACGTGTCAATTAAGTTGTTCCCAAGCGCGGATGCTAAAGTATAAAGAATTGATGAATGTCCGTATTAAGTGCGGCTCTTTAGTTAACTCCCTTGGTTCACTAGAACCACAAAGAGAAGTATATGTAAAGATAAATAATAGGCATTTCTGTTTGATTCACGTAATTTTAAAAAGTCACGATAACTCATTAATACAGTATTTATCTTTGAAGGAAAAGTTTGGTTGTTTACTGATAGATTACTCATTAAATTACAACGAATAACTGCAAATTTTTTACACTAAATAACTGTTAAATTACAATTAATTCTATGTGATTAATAATTCAAGCTATTCTTTATATAATAAATAAAAATAACAAAAATATTTGGAGCTATTATTTATATATTTTTGAAAGTTTATAGTAAACTCATCATATACCTATCGTAGTCTGGGGTCTGGCTGACCCCAGTTTTTACCTTCTAAATCCGCCCCCGTTTTTGACCACTACATTCTAAAAAAGATTTTTCTCGATGTCCATACGTTCGTTAGCCCTTTTGTATATACACTCAGGCCCGTAGCCAGCCAAAAAATGTAGGGGCGGTAGAAGTTAGGGGGGCCGACCCAACCGTATTATAGTTCATCTGCAAGCCTACCGTGAAAATTTTAGGGGGCACGGCCCACGCTAGCCCCCGTGGGTATGAGCCTGTGTACACTTCCAAGTGGTTCAACGTATTCACAGTAAATTTTATAGCTACTTACAATTTTCATAAGATTCTCGATTCTCTTCAAATTTCTTTTCTATCTCGAAAATAAAGGTAGTTGACTGGAGAGCGAAAACCAAAATTTGCGATTGTCTCAAAAACGACTAATAATTTTGTTTATATTTCTGAAATCAAAATTGCATTAACAATGCTACAATATGGTTTATGACTTTTAAAGAGAAAAAATCACAGAGTAGTTTACTCTTCGTTGTGAATTCTTTCTGAACGATTTGTGATTCAGGCGATTTAGTTCACATTTTGTGAATACGTATATAACCAATAACATTACAATATGGCATAAGTTATTTCTCATTTTAAAAAGTCCGCAAACAGTAGTATACTCTAGGCCTGTGATTTTTCCGGATAATTTTCTGAAATATGACTCAGGTTATTTTGATCAAATATATATATACTAACCTTTGGCCAGCTGGGAGTTTCACACCCAGATGTACGGACTCACATCTCAGATGTAACAGTAACTGCCATAATGATAACGTAAAATAACAATAACACTGTAGATTAACAATATGGTAACGACACAAAACAACCGTAACGAACACGTTCCATTATTCATGTTTTAGCTCGACCTACAGCCTCGTACCACTTAAACCCGAAATTCTACAGAATTTCAGATTTTTATTCTAAGTCTCATTACCTAAAGCATCTAATTATAGGTACAAATAAGAAATATTTAAATAACACGGGGAACTTCTTCATCCACACTTTAGAGGTACTAAAAACTAAAAAATTAGCTTTTGGCAATTTTCCTGTGGGTTAGTTCGTTTTATTTTTCAAATGTATGCCAAATTTTGTTTTATTTTTCATAGGACTCCATATCATCAGCAAGAAACATTTTTTATACAAAATGATTTGTTTCCTTTTTATTTATTTATTTATTTCCATGTTCTTAAATTTTTCAAAATGGCTTATAGTTTTACAAAATATTGTAGCCAAAGTTTTAATACACATTTAAGCAATAAACTTAAATTTCAATTTTCAAAAGAGCTCCTTCGTGGCTAAGCGGTTAGCGTACGCGCCTGTGGTGTGGGAGACTCGGGTTCGATTCCCGGTGCGAGCTCATGTGATTCGGACTTCACGTTAATCAGTAGGTCCACGTCTCATATGGCCTCGCTGCTGAACGGGACGTTAAACTCAAATCAATTCAACTCAATTTTCAAAATTAAAAAAAAATTAAATGAGGCTTATAATACCACATTTATCTCTAGTATACAGACATGGATAATTGAATATCCGCCTGAAATTTTCATCTTTCCATTAATAATGTTCTTTCGGATCTTGCTACAAGAAAACAAAACAGAAAAATTATGTGTTGTATATGGATAGCTGAGTATACACCAGAGACTTTATTCAACCCGCTAAGCATAATTATATTTCGGGTTGCATAACTTCTTAAAAACAAATAAAATAGCTATAGCACACGACGTGGATAAAATTCAACATACACCCAAGACTTTATACAACCCGCTAAGCCATATTATATTTTGGGTTGCATAACCTCTAAAAGGACCAATACAATAGCTAATATTTGCATCAAAAAATCCAATATATTTCAAGCAAAAATTTTCTTGTAAGCCTTATATCTGCAAAACTACATATAGTATAGCCAAACCCAAACTATCACTTAACTCAGTATGATGTGCTTATTCTGTAAAATATACAAAAAATATATTAGGGGCCGTTCAAAAATTTGTAGCCCCTGATCCGAAAACTAATTATTGGCCAAGATCGCAATCTTTGATGCATTTTTTTTTTTTTTATCATGCCTGAAATTCTTATTTTATATATAACACATGCTGTAGATAACTGAACATACACGCGAGACTTTATTCAACTCGTTATCCACAATTTTCTATTGGGCTGCGTAACCTAATGTTTGGTTGTTAATTTAGATTTATCATTTCTATTCAGCACCTAGACTACATGAGACGTGGTCCTAGAGATTAATGTGAGATTCTAATCACATGAGCTCCTACTAGGAATCAAACTCGGATCTCTCTCGACGGAGGCTCATACGTTAACTACATAGTTGCCAAGAGAGTCCTAGTGGCCTCGCATAGCGTAGTCGCTAAGACTATTGTCTTTGGTGTGCCTTTGGTGTGCCTCCGGGTTCGATTCCCGATGAGGACACTAGGTTGAAAAGTGTAAATGCTTTTTCAGAGCAGCCATCTCGAGCAAGGTTTTCCTGGGTTTTCTTCATTCATACCAGGCAAATACCAGGATATCTAACATATAGGTCCAAGGTCGCTTCCTTTCTTATTTTTTCTCGGATAGTGTGGCGTAATGGGCTAACATGACCGGAGATGCCGAAAGCCCAGAAACTTAATTCCTAAATTCCCTAAACTAAGAGAGTTCTATGTAACCTCTTAAGCACAGGCAACATTTTTTTTTTAAATGTATAGAAATTTGTGTAAATAATGTTAAAAGTTTCTGGTAACCATAATTTTCGAAACTATTAAAGTCGTAATATCCTGAAATATACAAGTATGGTTACACTGGACATGTTTTCTGCAGAGGAAGAATACGTTTTGTAAAGTGCATCGTCGTGGTTAGGGTATGAACAACCAGACATTGACCGAATTCGTCCTTTACTCATAAAATAACGTATAATTTTGAGTAATTCCATGACATGTGCAAAACATGCCTTTCAAAGTCTTACCACAATGTTGAAAGTCGTTAGTTCATATAGGTAATTAAAAACGACGACAAGGAAGAAACCAAAGTTTTAAGAGTACGTATACGCCTCTACAATTACCGCAGCATCTCTTGCATTCGCTCCTGCTCTCTCGCTCTCTCTCTTTCTCTTTTTTCTCTCGTGTGAGTAATGTACTGCGGTGAACTTAATGCTTGTAACTAAGTGTGTCCATGAAAATGGTTTTATAGTTCGGTTAAGATGCGCCGCCTACCGTTTAGTGCATATAACAGCCATGCAAAACAATAGAATGCGCGTCGGAAGTGGAGGAAAAGATATTCCGAAGATGCTTTTGCTTCGCTCTGTTGTGATTCCGACCAACTTGTAACAATGAGAAACAACATCCAAAAAACAACTAACAACAACGGAGCAATTTTAAACATAACTCTCATTATTATTCTTCAATTTTAGTCAGCCAATAAAAAGAAATCAATGACAAGAAACTATCAAGTACCAGTGTTATAATTATTTTGTTTATTGCAGTAAAGATTTCAAATACCCAAACACAGTTTTGACGAATCTCCCTACATTTAATTATTGCATTAATTTCTTCCGAAAATATTTCTCAAAGTAATTTTCAACATTTTAAAAATTACAAAGGAAGACCAGAACACTTCTGAACTTTAGACTGGAAAGCCAGATATAACAGCAATTGATCACGGTGTCTTAACAAATCAATTAAAAGCGTTTGGCAAGCCATAGTCCTTTGAAAACTCTAACACCAATAAGTTAAATTTAGGCGTTTGGTAGACTGTAGTTCATCGAGGACTGTAACTTAATTTTGGTGTTTGTTTCAAGCCTATACTCTCTGGAGTTTAGTTTACGCGTTGGCAGACCATGGTCTAAAAGCATAAACGCCTTCAAATTTGTTATATAGGCGCTTGGTAGGCCATGTTCCGAAGGCTTAAATGTCTTGGATTTTTTTTTTTTTTTTTTTTTTTTTTTTTTTTTTTTTTTTTTTAGGCATTTGGCAAGCTTAAACACAGTGAAGTTTCGTTTAGATACTTGAAGGTTCATACTCCAAGAACTAATGCTGTAGAGTTTAGTTTAAGCGTTTGGTAGATCATGGTCGCCAAACTGTAACGCTATGGAATTGGATTTAGACATTCAGTAAGACATAGATCAAGACCTATAACACCGTGGAATTATAGCATTTTCAAGGCTATAGTCTTCTGAAAACTATAACCTAGTTTTGGTGTTTGACTAGTCATCCTCCAAGGGTTGTAACGCCATGGAGCGAGAAATGTCATTCTGATAGAGACAGTGTTAGAAATGCTATTCTTATACGTATTCATGGTTCCAAGAGTAGATTTTCACCGTCGCCTTTATCCTTTTGTGAAGGATGAGAAGCAAGTGTCATATTCTAAGAACTGCTACGTCGCTGAGTTCAGGTGTTTCATAGGCCATAATTCAAGGAATGTAAGAGTTCAGTTTACGCGCTTGGTAGTTCATAGCCGTTCGAAAACATGTGAATTACCGTTTCGCATTGTGAAACTATAGTAGATTTTGGACTACAAAAATCAAATTTCGAAACCGGAGATGGATTCTACGTATAATGGAACCCTGGATCAAAATTGATGGGTAGAAGTTACACTGGTGTAAATAATTTTGTCCAGAAAAATAAAGACGTAGACACAAAAACCAGATCTAAATAAGTCAATCTGTTAAGAGAAAATGTGGAATAGTCCAATGGTCTGAGGGCCCAGGAGAATGATGAGTAAACTACATCCCGCGAGCCAGATGCATCCCGCTGAAAGGCTCTACCCAGACCGCGACACGATTCCTAATCTGTCGAATGAAAAGCAGAAAAGAATTATTTCGAAAGACTCGTTTTAGAAACAGACTGGTAGATAAGCATTTATTTTCACATCGGAGAACCAGAACATTCCAGTTGGCCCTACAGTTTCTCCATCACTGGCTTAAGCTAATGATCATGAGGCAAATATCTCTCGGGAATTCAAGTACCGGAACTGGTTGGAATTAACAAGTACTTCCGGTTTCTTACTTATTTCCATAGAGCAGAAACGGTAAAGAATAAGAAAGAAAAAAGCTTTCGATACAGATTAGAGCCCGAAGAAAGAATTTGTCTCGACTTGTTCCGAATTAGGTGAAAATCTACGTATATTCAATTACAACACTGATCACATGATGCTTAAAACACAAATAGATAACGACAAGCATATTTTTGATATGGATTCAGTAACAAGAATAATTTTCATCTCTGGTTTTATTCTTTTCATGGCAACCAGAAGTGATAGACATCAATTACCACGTCCGGTTTTAATGTTAATCCGCATAGAGAAAAAAACAGTAAGAAATAGTAAGTAATGCACGGAGAAAAATGCATAATCCAGTCGGCATGTAAATGCTGTTTTTACCAGGTTACGCGAGTCACCACATTAAGTAATGTTGTTTCATCAGTAGTACGATCTACACCACCGTCCAGCGAAAATTTTGTATTGTGGGACCACCATTTCAAATCTAGAATTAACGCCATACCCATTCCGACGGTGGTAACTTAGGTATGTTACTACCTTCCTACAAGTAACCCCTCTTGGTTCTTTCTAAATCTGACTCTCTACCTTACGAGAGTAATAGTTTTTAACACGAAATCAATCATGTGAATAAAATTATCCAATCACAGCGAGTCTAGTTCGACGCCGAACTCCAGACTTGGCATGGTGTTCCCACCTGCTGTACTTTTATACATGAAATTACATTACTTAAGGAGAGCACCCGCGTAAATACGAGGTATCCACACGGAAATCTTAGTCCTTTTTTTCTCAGTGTGGCTTTTTGATGTGGATTCAACGTCCGAGGAATAGACTCTACCTTTGATCTTATTAATCTATTGCAACCAAAAGCTATAGATGTACTACTTCAAGTTTGAGTATTGAATTCACATAGTTTGGAAGTTTACCGTAATTTTACACTGTGAAATGAAACTCATTATTACTATTATAATTATTATAGAAATTCTGCTTACTATTTAGCCTCAACTAATTTAAAGTAAGAACTAACGGTTTTAAGAAGCTTAATTTTCAGCACATATGTTATCATCTTGTATTTCATATGAAGGCAATATTATTTTGATGCTTTAACCTTACATTTAAACGGTTCATACATCATAAAGCAGAACGTAATACTTCCTTAACAAAGGGATCCGATACTAAAAGGAAAAACTACATAGCAATAATAACAGTACATGTTCCCTTTAATTATACTATACATATGTTTCTCGTCTGTCTGGTGACTAAGTTACCTTTCAACTCCTGAGTGACCGTTTAACTTCATCACATATCACAACTCTAATGGAGACGTTAAGGAAACCATATTGTCGGTGGAACATTCTGGTTCCTAGTAACTTTTAATCCTTCTGCATTGCTTTGCGCTAACAACTTATCTTCATCGTGCATGTGCACATAAACATATACATAATATACGCTCATATAGAAGACGTGAGAATAACATGTATACATATATATAAACAAATAAGCATGAATATGTAGAATTGTACGTCTCTTGTTCTTTTTTTGTGGGGGGAGGCTGTTTGAGAGAACTCGGACCTACTGCATATCTCACCCCCTCCTTGGTCTCTCTCTCTCTCGTGTTATTATTGGTCCCCGTAGAGAAACCAGCATAATATCCGGGGACAGGGGGAGGGGATGGATCCATCTTAAACGACTCCACGTAAAGTTTACTTCTATGTGTCCCATGAGGCATTGCTCACCTGGTTTTATTGGTAATGACGATCTCATCTAGTAGTGACGTGTTTATGCAAGTGGATAACACCTCTGTTTACATCTGAAATAGGAGGCAAACATTCACAACAGGATATATGGATAACACCGCATCACATACGCTGCAGATATATATATATGTATAGATATAAAAATTTGTTTTGGTATCGTTCCGACACGCGAAATGAGGTGAAAACCACTCTATATTTATTTTTAAGTCTTGTTTATGCATACTTTCATTATTATAAAGCTGTTTGATAAGAATTTGATAATAGAATCAGAGCCGAGGTTAGGCGCCCAACTAGCAAGTAGGTGTCCCGAGTTCGATATCTAGTGAAGATAGGAATTATTTCTCGTTCTACCCTGTTTCTAATGCGGGTCACAGTTTCAGTCAGCCTCTGTAAAAGACGGATACCTGGGAGATAAAGGCTATCGGAGTCTGATACAGAGAGAGAGAGAGAGAGATATGGAATGAGTCACGTATTTAATGACTCGTGACCCCAGTGGCGGATCTAGCCCAGGGCCGGAGACCTAGGCCCCCCACTTTTTTTCAGTAACAAAAACCATTTAAGCTATTATTTAGAATATTTTTGAAAGTTTATAGTAAACTCATGATACCTATCATAGTCTGCGTTCTGGGTGACCCTCCCAGTTTTTACCTTCTAGATCCATCTCTGCGTGACCCAGAAAAATCCATGATACAGAGTGACCCGTTTCGTCACTGAATACAGATTACATCATTTGTGCCAAAGTTTAGAAAGTGTGCAACCCAGTCCTTGGGATTCATAGGGTTTGTCCCGCTTAGCTGAAGGAGAACAATGGCTTCTACTTCTAATGAGAAGGGTCCCTAGTTCGAGTTTGTTCTTAATAACATCTTGTCCGTGGATTTTTGGAGGATATTCCGTTTTCTCCCACATTCTCGTTCCACTATTTTCTTCATAATCGTTCACTTGTGCTTGAAATGGACTCCTGTGGATTGCTCAGAAGCAGAAAAGGACATCTGGATTTTTATCTTCTGGCGTTAGTACCTGTGAATGGGAATTTTGAGTCGTCTACTTAGGTATTGCATAAGAATTGATTTTCTTATGGATTTGTGAAATACTGAAAAAGAGAAAGAAAAAGAAAAAGAAAGAAATATTTGGATTCTGAGATATTCTATCCAAAATATTCAGTCGAATGCCTATCTAATATAAATAAAATAGAGTTTGTGTGTGTGTCTGTCTGTCTGTCTCTGTGTGTGTTTATTACAATATACTATTTTGTTTATTACAAACTAAATACAACTAGACCTATTAATTAAAAAGTAGTTCACAAGAGACCAAAACAACATGATACGCAAACAAATGCAGTTGAGTTCGTTCCGCTAGACGCTGACTTAACTTAGATTTTGGGGGAAATGCTATTCTGACAACACTGTAATTTCTATGAATGGCAACTCTGAAATTTGTTCCGCTTCATATTTTCTGTTGTAGAATAACATTATCTATGATTGTGGGAAGTTGCATTTCATTATTTCCTTTCACTTATGAAAAACAAGCAAAAGAAAAATTGCAAATTTTGGGTTATTTTTAGTAAGGCAAACTCTTAACGTGGCCTCATAAGCTTCCACTGGGAATCGAACCGGGACTCCCACGTAAAGACGCGTAAGCTAACCGCTTAGCCACGAAGTAGAGTTACAGTGCGAGTTCTAAATGTCTATGGAATGTTTGACGGCAAATTTGTAGTTTCTCATATTTAATTAAAAATTATATTGAAAGCTATAGTTCGGAGTCTGCTTTTATTGAATTTTCTCTAATAATAATAATAATAATAATAATAATAATAATAATAATAATAATAATAATAATAATAATAATAATAATAATAATAATAATAAACTGCTGCATAAACCCTGAATAAACGTGAAGTACTTACCTTCATACTTTTAACAGTGTTCTTTACTCATTTTATTTTAACAATGGAAACCCACAATGTATGATCAAACATTGTTAACATATTATTAAGGTCTAATTGTTGTTAAAATATTTGACAAATTTTATAAACAATGCTGAATAACTTCTGAATGTAAGCAAACGACTTAAATACATACATTTTTCTGTCTTTTAATTGGAATGGATGTGTGGGCAACACACGTGGAAAATGGGTTGAACATTTCTTCCCATGAAAACTGTCTACTGTATGCAAAGAGATCTTTTTTTTCTGTAGTCATATATGGTGCGTGACATGTGAGTATGTTGTTCCTAAACAGACAGAAAGAGAGAGAGAGAGAGAAAAGCCAAAAACACAAAACCATAGACTCACTTGCCTCCTGGCTGTCCAATCAGAATATAACTGTACTGAATTTGTTCTAACATGATGTGAATTTTTTTAAAAGTAATGTCTAAAAAAGAAAAATAATAAAATAATTGTCAGATTATTTTGGTAAAAAGCCTTTTGTTTGTAAATTTCAATTTTATTAGTACTTGAATTACATTTTCTCTTCACAAAATTTGAAAATACAAAAATCGCACATTAAGAGGCGAGGACCCATCGCGGCAAAATTAAAATACTGCTAATTTTACATTAATTATGTGATATCTTCAAATAGATAAAAGATAATCGAAATGCGGAACAAGAACACCGTAGACAATATTATTTTGTATGAGATACCGTTATCACGACTCACCTATCTGCTTTCGATTCCAAGCCATTTAGAAAATCGGTATTTATTTTCACGTTCCTAAATGGTTACAAACGGAAAGCTACTAGGTGACTCGTGATAACGGTATCCCATGCAAAATAATATTGTCTAGTGCGCTGTTGTTCCACATTTTGATTATCTTTTTATCTATTTGAAGATATCACATAATTACTGTAAAAATTAGCGGTATTATAATTTCGCAGTGATCAGGCCTCTTGAAGAGATTTTGCGAGAATAGGAGTGGGGGCAACCGTCAAGGTGGGAATTTTCTCTCTCTTCGTCTCTTTCTCTTTTTTTTCCAGAACGATTGAATATCGCATGCCTCGAGGTGTAATAAAACGTTTAACTTAAAAACCAGGCGGAAAACCTCAATTGCATGACGGGTAATAATGTCTCAAGCACGCATTTGTCATATAATAATCTACTCTGGTTGACATAAAGATATTTTTTATTCTTTTTTCTTTTGTTCCTCTCCTTTTTTTCCTTTTTTGCTTAACATACTTGAGTTTGTTCAATTTTTGTTCTTCCTAAATGTTAAAAAATTGTTTAGGCATTGTTATCAGTATTTTTTTTTTTGTTCTTGTTTCTCTTGCATTCTGTTCACGCTATTAAGAAGGGGGAGGGAATGTGCGTATAAGTATTTATTGCCTTTTGCTGTGAATTCTTGGATTCAAGAAGCACAGGCTAATCTAAATACGTTAGAATTTCAGCCAATATCCTATTGTCTTTTTCTCATACTATTACTACTACTACTACTACTACTACTATTACTACTACTTTTTCTATTAGGGCTGCTTTGTGGCTAAGTGATTAGCGTGCTCACCTCTGGCATAGAAGACTCGGGTTCGATTCAAGATGGGAGGTCATGTAGTTCGGATTCCACGTTAATTAGTAGTCCACATCTTATATAACCACGCTGCTGAAAGGGACGTTAAACTCAAATTGACCTCTACTAGTACTAGTACTACTACTACTACTACTACTACTACTACTACTACTAATAATAATAATAATAATAATAATAATAATAATAATAATAATAATAATAATAATAACTTTATCGTCAATGCTGTGAACAGCTCATTAGCAAAAATACAGCACTATGTTAATCAAACCAGAAAATTTGTGGTATAGAATGAAAAGCCCTTGTCAGGAGGTTAATATATTCAAATAATAAGAGGGGGCCACGGTGGCTCAGTGGTAGAGCGTTCACCTCTGGTGCTAGGGGTCTCGGGTTCAAACCCTGCTCCCGCCAAGTGAACTTTGTGGTGGACAAACACCGTGTGCGTGGGTTTTCTCGGGGTTCTCCCGTTTCCTCCCACTTTCTTCATTCCACCATTTCATTCATTACTCATCATCACCGTCTCCTTTAGCCTAACCGGCATAACCGTGGGACGTAAAACTCAAAGATTTCATTTCATTTCATTTCAAATAATAAGATTGAAACGGATTTATAAAACAAGATTAAAATAGAAACAGTTCATTTCATAATATACCAGTTACATAACTACGAAAATTAAAGCTCCATTTAACTATCATTTAAAGACTGCCAACTTTGCTTACACTGAGAAAAATCCGTTCTCCGGACAGCTGCAGGCTTATATTGTATATACAAATATACGGAATCTTTGTGTTTACTACAGAAATCAGTAAGGAGCATACTTTATCCATATGCTACATACGCACTGTCCTTATTCCCGCTTAGATGTTACGTCATGCCACTGCAAGATGTCTGACACCTAACAATCTTCCGTATATTACACACGTATACGTATGTTACATACGTCCATCTGTATTGAGATTCTGATCGCCTATGTACAGTTCTTTTGTTCTTACGGAAAGTACGTTTACTCGGAACACTTATATGAAAAGTACGTATAAAATATACTTTTTTCACTTATATGGTTCCTGTACGTTAAGTCCAAACACTAGGATTTACACAGGTAACTTACATTTTTACAAATGCTACATACGTTTTTTTTTCTCAGTGTAGAATTGAATATCTGACATGAAAAAGATCCTGGATACTTATTATCATATTTAAATAAAAAAGATTGGTTCTTTGAATAAAAGATTATAACTAAAGGTATTCTGAACATACATAATAAACAATGAAATCAAAGGTCATAAAGGTAAAACAGTTATATTTTTGTAAAAATTACTCTGTTATTTCTCCCAACATATATTCGTTTTAAATTTTTATAAGACATTGCCACTCTTATCAATATTTCACGTTTTGAACTTAGTGCTACCAATGTCGATTGCCTCCTTACACTATAAATCGGCCCTCTTATTCTTATATTTTTCAGATAGTAATCACTACTATATTTGTTTTTTCAATATCATTTGAAAATATTTATCAATAAATTTCCTTTCTGATAGAGATTGAACTCCCCAAAAACTTAACCAATATTCGTACTCATAACCAATAATAATAATAATAATAATAATAATAATAATAATAATAATAATAATAATAATAATAATAATAATAATAATAATAATAATAATAATAATAATAATAATATGATAATAATTTGTTTCGTCTTCTATTGTAAATTTATGTGCAAAATTTATGCCCTGGATTTTCTCTCTAACTTTATCGAGAAACTACCAAAATTTATCCGCGTCACGACTGTTCTACAAAGGGAGTGATATAACATTTAAAAAACATGTATTATTAAAGTATATGGTGTAATGGATTGTGTATCTTTAAACGTTGATAAATGGTCGTGCAATCACTTTATCAATTCAGACTTTTGATGCTACACTGAGAAAAATCCGTTCTCCGGACAGCGATAAATTCTACAAATATACGGAATTCTCTTGCTTACTACTAGGGATGCGCACGAGACGAGCCGAGACAGGATTTTCCTGACAAAATTCGAGTCAAGACACGACTCTTCCAATAGAGAAATATACATTTTTCGAGTCGAGACATCACTTTTACAGCACATTTTCGAGACGAGACAGCCACAAATCTTGTCTCGTGCGCATCCCTACTTACTATAGAAATCAGTATGGAGCATACTTTATCCATATGCTGCATACACACTGTCCTTAGATGTTACATCATGCCGTTGCAGGATGTCTGACATCTAACAGTTTTCTGTATATCACATGCATAGATTTGTGTTACATTCCTTAGCTATATGTTATGTACGTCCATTTGTATGTGAGATCCTGACCGTCTATATTATTTCATACGGAAAGTAGGCTACTATAAATGGAACACTTATACAGAAAGTATTATGAAACATGCGTTTACAGTTATACGTCTGCTGTATGTTAAGTCCAAAAGATACAGGAATTATGCATGTAACCTATCTTTTTAAGTACGCCACCTACAATTTTTTTTTCTCAGCGTATGGGTCATGTAACAGTAAAACCCTTTTTGAGATCTAATACTTGGGTGAACATGGTAGCTCACGAGATTCGAGAATAGTCTCTTCTCGTCTCGATTCTTGTCTCGAAAATGAGACGAGATTTGCCTCGTTTCTCGACTCGAAGGTGGTAGAGTGCTTATCTCTGGTGGGAGAGATCCTACGTTCGATCCCCGACCAAGTAATTTGTGTCCATGCGTTTCCTCAGGTTATTCCCATTTCCTCCAACATTCTCATTCCATCAATTTTTCCATTATCATTCACTTGCACCTCTGGTGCTTGGGGTCCCGGGTTCGATCCCAGCCCCCGAGGTTCTCCCGTTTCCTCCCACTTCCTTCATTCCACCATTTCATTTATTACTCATCATCACCGTCTCCTTTAGCCTAACCGGCTTAAGCGTTTGACGTAAAAGATTTCATTTTTTCATCACTTGCGTTAATCATCCCTCTCCCTTAGCCTAACGGGTATAATTTTGGGACATAAAACTAAATTTTCATTCTCGTCCCGTTTTTTCGAGTCGAGAAATTAATGTCTCGTAGGCGACACTAGTGAAATGAACTTTCGCAAAGATAGTAGATTTGATTTGATTTGACTTCAGTGTAGCATCCCTTTCAGCAGCGAGACTATTTGAGACCTGGACCTCCAGCTTGGAGGATCAAGCAAAGTATTTCCATGTTCGGGATATGTTCTATAAATAGCCACTCTTAAATTCTCGTTATCCATTAATCTGTTAACGAATTGTCTATTAACGAGGCGTATTCAATCCCTTATTATCGACTGATTCCAACTCCTAGCTGTGAAGACGATTGAGAATTAGTAAAATGACTCGTTAAGAACTTCAACAAAAAGCAGTTTTTTTTCGGTACAACGGCATTGCTCAAATTTTTGTAAGGATTAGATTGTTGATGTCTATATCTGATTAACGAGGAGCAGAAAGTGCTGAAATTACACAATATTCCACGGCGACGTTGCCAACAACAGGATTCAGGATATTGTGTGAAATTTTGCACCGAAATAAAATGTATAAACGCCATTCCTTTGTGAGATATACTTGTATTACATTCAAATATTTACAAAACAAAATATACATTTACAGAATATTTCACGTTTACAGTTTGTATCCTTGGAATTTAAATCCTGCAGCTTTTAAAAATGTCATATGTGCCTTCTCATTATTTGCCTGTGAATTCGTAAACACAGCTTATTTTCTCATGACAAAATCACTTCTTTAGACTTCTGTTGGTCTTTGGGCTTTTGAAATTTTCTTTTGCCCATTGAAATATCAACGCCAGTTTCCGTTTGGATCCCTAGCAAAATAGATGCTAGAGATACTAAATATGTAAACCAATGCTTGTTTCTGATTAGCCAAAACTGGAAAATGTAAACAAATCCTTGTCTGATTGGTCGAACGCCTATTCACATAATTAAAGGGAACTTCTAGAAATATTTTTGTTGTTGTTTAGTTTATATAAATTTATTTTCCTTACAGTTTTCCAATAACAATTTTCTTACAGTTTTAATCTTACAGGCAATCTTACAGCTTGACATGACACACAAAATTACTGACTGGGACATATTCTCCCGTCCTCCTACCTGACGACGCCCGTGCACATGCACACATACATATAATAGCGGTAACTGAAAATGCTATTGTCATCCATTACTTTGTATTTTTTCCCTAAAACGACTAACTTTTCGGTGACTGATTTTATTAGTCGAATGGCCACGTTACATATTTTTTGCGCAATTTCCATTTTGTTGCCTTCTCATTAAGGCTTCATCTGTGTCAACAGATAAGGGAGTGAAAGTTTGCGCAATTTCAGTGTTTTTATTTTTTTTAAAAGGAAGTTACTTTTCATTTTCTTTTTAATCGGGGAAGGGGATGCTATTCATCCTATATTACGGACCTAAATTCGTAGTTTATTCGTGACGGATTTTAATCCCAAGTGCTAAGGACTATGGGAAAGCCTGAAGCAAAATATAAAAATGTTATCAAACTCGAATATTATTTTTTACGTAACTTATCGTGCAACTTTAATTAGGCGTACACCCAGAAATGTTTTGGGAGGGGTCCAAGTTTTGGGAGGTGCGGGTCCAATACTACAAGCCACTCCATCTACACTGAGAAAAAAATTGTAGGTGGCGTACTTAAAAAGATAGGTTACATGCGTAATTCCTGTAGTTTTTGGACTTAACGTACAGCAGACGTATAACTGAAAACTCATGTTTTATAATACCTTCTGTATAAGTGTTCCATCTATATATACTTTCCGTATGAAACAATGTAGGCGGTCAGGATCTCACATACAAATGGACGTATATAACATGTAGCTGACGAAGGTAACGTAAGTATATGTATGTGATATACAGAAAACTGTTATATGTCAGACATCCTGCAACGGCATGATGTAACATCTAAGGGCAGTGCCTATGTAGCGTACGGATAACGTATGCTCCGTACTGATTTCTATAGTAAGCAAGAGGATTCCCTATATTTGTACAATATACCGCTGTCCGGAGAACGGATTTTTCTCTGTGTAAGTGCTTTTGAACGGTATTATACTGCACCCGAAAAGACGGTAAGTAATTCTAAGTACTTCCACTTATATTTTCAGCAAAAAATGATAGAACTAGATTGTTTTTATAAGAGAAAGGGTACAAAAGAAAGTATAAGATCAAATTACATCAACTAATTTCAAACTACATCAATCATTTCCCTGTTAAACAAGTAAAGTTTTACAAGTGTACAAATGTATGTTGAGTTAAGAAGTATTTTGGGGTCCGGACCGGCTCCTTTCCCGTTGGTGGGCCCCGGATTTCAATACAAAATCAGGACTCGGAAGAGAGTAGTTCATCTCTTGTATTTTTCGTTGATTTTAGCTCCACTCAGACAGAGTAATTCGGGAACTTGAAAGAAATATATTTCATATTCAATCAAAATCAAACTTTTTAGACAAAAATTGTAGTCGAACATATTTTTTAAATACGAAAGGGGAATTCACACTTTCGTTCTTGGCAGATCTTAACCCTAAGTTATAGAGATTCCTAAAGAAACTATACACTTTGTTGTGAACCCTAAGCAGTATGGATATATTTTAATGTGACCTTGCATAGCTCAGAGATTTGGTACTTAAAGTCTCATTCTATGCAGTCCTTTACATTACGCACAATTAGATGTAGATACATTACTAATATAAATAGCACAAGAACTGTATGTTGATTTCCAGATATGGTAAAACAAAATAATGAATATTAGATTTAGCTGACATTCCAATCTCTTGTTGAGGACTCTTTTGTTCAGCCTATTTTCTATGTAACGTAATGATTTTTACAGGTTATCATGGAATGTTTTTCAGAGAGAAGGAAAATCGAAAAAATAAGAGGAAAGTCACTATTATTCTCATCACCACACTACCAAGGCGTGACAGCCCTTTGCGGGCCTCAGCCGCTAAAACACCATCAGTTAGCAACCAGTTGAACTACATCGAACCTAGCGACAAGTACTTGGTCAGCCATCACCACCTAGATTTAGTTCAAATCTAGGTGGTGTTGGGTCAGCGCGCTGCGTCACCCTGACTCTAATAGAAGTATCAGCAGGTTTCTAGACTTAGTGGCCGTCATGACTTTTATTCACGTGACTTCCCAGTTTGTGGGGATGCGCACGAGTCGAGTCGAGTCGACATTTAAGCCTGTCCTCACTCGTCTCGAGAAAATGTCTCGACTCGACAGTTTCTGTCTCGACTCGACTCGATTTCGAGACGAGACAAAATATATGCGTTAAAATATATGCACACATCAACCAAGAGTGAAAGTTGAAGTTCAATATGTCATGAACAATCCATATTTCTTTTTATGTTGGGAACCAAAACCATAATTACTGTAAGTAGTTTATTGTTTTATTTTTATAATTTATTGTTTACAAAAGTCCTTTTAAAATACCTATCTATACAAGTGAAAGGTACCTATCTGTACTAATTCTTGGCATCCAAGTAGTCCATTTATTGTAATATACTATATAAAATAGTCTCGTATCATAATATGTGTTGTACAACAAATGTTACATTATATATTATCCGTAACTCGTGATATGCTGCAACACATTAAAGCCTCAAAATAATTGGGGAAGCGAATAATCTAGAAGTTATGTAGCCCTATTGCGCTCATGGGAACGAAAACACAATCATTATAACTATGCAAAATTACTATAGATTGCCAATTGCTCATTCAGAGAATTTATGAAGTTCACGTTATCGCAATAGTTTTAAACAAACTAGATAATCAATAATAATAATAATAATAATAATAATAATAATAATAATAATAATAATTATTATTATTATTATTATTATTATTATTATTATTATTATTATTATTATTACAGTGAAACCTCCCTTAACGGACACCTATAATACGGACAAATTATTTTGTCCAGGCAAAAATATATGTTCTCTTACGGAACAAGACCCTCCCTTTTACGGACACTCTCAGATAAGGACGCGGACAGTCCATTTTCCCCGCAAATGTATTCAATAACCTCTTCCTAACGGACAGGAATTATTTTCGGTTTTGCGATATATTACAGTAGACAGAAAAGTCTGTTCCCGACAAGTGTATCTATCATGAGTCTAGACCTGGTGAAGCATCAAACAGAACATCTTCAAACTTAACTTGAAATTCTTGTTTTCTTCTCGCAATAAACTGCTTTCTAGTGGAAATCCTAGAAAACCTTCAATAAGCAATAACATTCATGCAGGGGCAGTCATATGGCCAAGAATTCTATGAGAAAGATCTTCCCTTCCCTTTTAGGGAAGAAATTTGCTTTTTCTTCTGCGTCCTGCGTCTTTCCCGACAATTTCATGCATAACAATACAAACATTTGTATTGGTATGAAAATGTTTTACAACAACATTTTCAACATGAGTTTTATTACCCTTGTAGAGGAAAAAGCATGCCTTTTTCGCTAAATAAAAGAGTTTAGTCGGTTAGTTGATTCGTAACACATCTTTTGAGAAGGTTCTGAGAATTTGAAATGAATGAAATACAAATATATTAACACGTCCTCCAGCAATAATATTATTTAGCTGAAATGAATTTCTCTTCAATCCTCCCAGTAATTCAAATACTGTACGTACTAAAATAGAGTATTTTCATATTGAATTTTACGTATTTACGCTCATACATAACGTATTTACTGTATATTACTGTATACAATTACCGTTGTGAGAAATTAAATTTCTGTAACCTCTCGGTAACGGACAAAAATTCATGTCCCACTGGTGTCCGTTATTCAGAGATTTAACTGTATTATTATTATTATTATTATTATTATTATTATTATTATTATTATTATTATTATTATTATTATTATTATTATTATTATTATTATTATATTTGAAATACAATCAAATATCACAACATTAATCATTAGATTTAATTAACTGAATTGAGCTGAAAATTAAATCTTGATCTCAAAAGATTAACTATTAAGTTTATGCGTTCTGTACCTTTCTAAAGTAATAAATGCTCTGGAATTGGTTTCTAGGCTGTTTCTGAGAGAATATTTTCTTCAAAATAATATTTAAAATTATAGAAAGATTTCGAGTTGAGACACACATTGTCCCAATTCGAGTTGAGACACACATTGTAAAATTCGAGACGAGTCAAGACAAACTTATTTCCCAATATATATCTGGACTCATGCGCATCCCTAACAGTTTGCCTCACCACACTTAGAGGACGTCGAAAATTTGGAAGCACCGTCCCGGGAATCGAACCCAGGACCACGCGGACGTAAGTCCAACGCTTTAACCACTAAACTACGGTGCCCCTTCACTATCATTCTCACCTGGTTTTAATCCGAAGAAATGGGGACAACTAGAAAGTCCCTTAATATACAGTATATCACACTTACATAACAACATCAAATTTAAATATATTCGCTGAACCATCTATTGGCTCTTCCCACTGGTCTAGTATTTAGCGCTTCCTCCTTTGATGCACATAGTCACGAGTTCGATTCCCACTGGAATAACACTGTAATTTGAACGCATTACGATATTCGAATTCCACTTTAAACTGTAGGTTCACGTCCCGTGTAACAACGGTGCTGACAAGAGACACTAAACTTCTAAAAGCAACAAATACTCGATCTTCGAAGCGGCAATATAGGTAGCGCAGCGTGAAAAGATTAAAATTTATTCCATCTTGCACAGGACCGGATCGAATATCCAGAAATACCCGAAGAGAAGTCAAGTTTAGGTAAAGCTCGAATTATACAATGATCGCCAATTGAAATTAGCTCCGTATAATATTGTTTCAAAACTGCTCTTTTGATGTTCCAATCTCGGCGGAATTAGGAACAGTTAATTGAAAATTATTGTCTTTTATTAAGAAATATAGAAAATTAGATTAATTAAATCTTGTTGATTGGATCCTAGGCAAGAAATTAGAAGAGACATCAATGAGTAGTCATGGGTTCAGATGCCATGACTATAGAGGTCAAGAAACGTAAATCGTAGAGGTGAAGAGCTCCTTTGTGGCTAAGCGGTTAGCGTACACGCCTTTGGAGTGGGAGACCTGGGTTCGATTTCCGGCGCGGGCTCATGTGGTTCGGATTCCATGTCAATCAGTAGGTCCCGTCTCATATAGCCTCGCTGCTGAAAGAGATGTTAAACTCAAAATCAACTCAACTCAACTCGTAGAGGTGAAGGCGATACGGTGGTTCAGTGGTAAAGTACTTACCTCTGTTGTGTCGGGGATCTGGTTCAATTCCCGACCAAGTAAGTTTGTGGTGGACAACATCGTGCCCGTGATTTTTCCCGGGTACTCTCGTTTCCTCCCAGAGCTCCTCCGTGGCTAAGCGGTTAGCGTACGCGCCTTTTCCGTAGGAGGCCCGGGTTCGATTCCCGGCGGGGGCTCATGTGGTTCGGATTCCACGTTAATCAGTAGGTCCACGTCTCATATAGCCTCGCTGCTGAACGGGACTTTAAACTCAAAATCAACTCAACTCGTTTCCTCCCGCTTTCTCATTCCACCAATTCTTCCATCATCATTCATTTGCCTTAATTATCGTCTCCCTTAGCCTAAAGGACGTAAGCGTGGGACGTTAAACTCAAAGATTTCATTTCATTTCATGAGTTCTGCGTCAGAAACTTTGCGTTCTAGGGCCTATGAACCCTAGAGGTCACAAGGCAAGACTGTTAGGAGCTAGTAACCATTGCGTCTAGGAAGGTCACTTGGGCCACGGATCTCAATCAGTGGCCATGAGCCCGAGGTGGTTCATGGACTACGACCCTAGGATCCCAAATCGCACAGACCCTAAAGGCCAGCATTTTACGAGATTCAGGTTTCACAGTAACCCTTCATTTTGAATTGTATGTGAATATTCAGTTTTTGTTGTATTTTAATTTTTCTTGTACATCAATCTGCAGTATTTCATCAGTTTCATTTCTTTTACTCCAATTATCTTTTTTAAAATGATTTTTTATTTATTTAATATTCTCCGCTCTACTTGACACAGAAACAAAAATGTCTTTGACAACGAGAAATTCAAAATAATGATTAGAAATTATTTTTTCTGGTATTATTATTATTCTAATTCCATCTCTGTCTGCTACCCCTTATGACCTGAGCCACAGGTTGATAAACCCCGGAGTATATTGTAATTTGTGTGTCTTATTATATCTTCAGGTATTTACAATATTATTTTGTACGAAGTGATTCTCACTAGATGGGGGAGATTTTGGAAAATTTCATTGTAAAAATTTGTTAATATTTTTTATCTTTTTTATTGTATTGTGGCAAACTTTTAATTTACAACTTTTAAGATGTGTTAAAAGTATGTTTAGTATTTCAAATCCTTGAAGTTTGTTCAAAATAATTTGAATAATCTTTTATTTCCTGGTAAAATATAAGAAGATAATTACTAAAAATCGATGCTTAATATGATTCGTTGAGTGCAAAGAAGTTAGTGTAGAACTACTAGGCTGTGCGTTTGTGTGTGGTGTTTGTGGTGCTAAGAGTAGCGTCGTTAACATGTTTAACAAAACCAAACAAGACGATGCAAATGTGAATAATAAGTTCGATTTGTACAAATGTAATCAAGTGTCAAAGTACGAAAATTGGACTAAGATTGGCCATGGGTCTTTTGGACAAGTCTTCAAAGCACAAGATAAGAAGACGAAAAAGTTAGTGGCTTTGAAGAAAGTGACGAAAGATGGACCACCCATGGTTCTTCCCAGAGAAGTAAGCATTATACAAACATTGCAGCATAAAAACGTTGTGAAATTAATCGAAATATGTCGAGAGACAGGTAAGTTTTCGCCATCATTGTATGTTGTGTTTGAATTCTGTGACCATGATTTGGCTGGACTGATTGCTGACGTTAAGATCAAATTCACTTTGGGACAAATTAAAAATATAGTACATCAGTTGTTAACGGGTTTGCAATATATTCACAAAGAGAAAATAATGCACCGCGATGTGAAAAGTTCAAACATTCTTATTTCAAAGGACGGGGTGATTAAAATTGCAGATTTTGGACTAGCAAGGAGTTTTGATGACAAGGAAACCACCATCGAGTACACCAATCAGGTAGTGTCTTTGTGGTACCGTGCACCAGAGTTGCTGTTAGGTGAAAAGAAATACAGTTCTTCAATTGATATGTGGGGTGCCGGGTGCGTCATGGCTGAACTTTGGATGCGGAGTCCCATCATGCAAGGCTACACTGAACAACAACAATTGGGTTTAATATCAATATTGTGCGGTTCGATTAATGGTTCAGTGTGGCCAGGTGTTGAAAGACTTGAGCTTTACAGAAAATTTGATCTTCCACAAGACCGCGGTCGCAAACTGCGCCTTAAGCTGAGCCCATTTGTGAAAGATGATTTAGCCTTGGATTTACTCGATAAGCTGTTGATCCTGGATCCAAGCAAACGAGCTGATAGTGACGCAGCACTGAAGCATGAGTTTTTTGGGAGGGAACCTTTGGTTTGTGACCTCTCTCCTATGCTGTCAGAGCACAACCAGTACCTGTTCGAGTACTTCGCTCCTCCACGAATGGTCGGGGAATTGCGTCAACACGATGGTTAAATGTAAGAGAGCTGTTATTAACATGATACGTATAAACATTCTAGTTTCATAGATTATTGAATGTTTTACAACATACAAGTAATTCTTTGCAGAAGATATTCCCTTGTAATCAACACAAGTTTTGGTTTTATCGAAATAACAATTATAATATAACTCTTCAGCATAAACATTAAGACCCTGACATACTGAAAGTAATACAAAATTTACCAGTTTTCTTTTGCTTGTTTTACATAAGTGAAAGGAAGTAATGAAATGCAACTTACCATAATCACAGATAATGTTATTCTACAACAGAAAATATGAACCTCAAGAATTTGTAGTGTTGCCATCTATAGAAATTACAGTGTTACCAGAATAATATTTCCCCCAAAAATCTTAGTTAAGGCAGCGACTAGAGGAACGAACTCAACTGCATTTAATCACGCATCATGTTTTGGAATCCTGTGAACTACTTTTTAAATAACAGTATTATTTAAATTTAATAACTGTATGTTAAAACTATTTTGTTTATTACAAACTAAATACATTTATTATTTTAAAAAGCAGTTTACTGGATAACAAAACAACATGATACGGAATCAAATGCCGTTGAGTTCGTTTCTCTAGTCGCTTCTCTAACTTAGATTTTGGGGGGAAATGTTATTCTGGCAACACTGTAATTTTTATGGATGGCAGCTCTGAAAATTCTTGAAGTTCATATTTTCTGTTGTAGAATAACATTATCTATGATTGTGGTAAGTTGCATATCATTACCTCCTTTCACTTACGAAAAACAAGAGAAAGAAACTTGATAGATTTTATTATTTTTACTATGTCAGTCTCTTTAAGATTTTGTAAAAGTTTTTTTTTTTTTTTTTTTTTTTGCAACAAAACAGATTCATGTTTACGTTTAGTGACGGTTTTCTGCAATCTAAATACTGGAATATAATAAATCAATACTTATATAGTGCTCCATTGTTGTAAATGAAGAAATTAGATACTTTTGTTTTTCGTATCACAATTATTACTATTAATACTTCGCTCAATATACGAAACACTACATTCGGCTGTCACGATATTCGCATTATAGTAACTTAATATAAATACAAAGTGAAAAAGTATCGAACTTTTACGTTTAAACTAATAGGGTATTGAATAAGTGTTGATATAATTAATTTTAATATTTGAATATATATCGGGTGTCCGAAAGATCAAGATTCTTTTCTTCTTTTATCACAGAAATAATTGATATTTAGGAAAATTTTGAAATTCATGATCCATTAATTTACGTGGTCGAAATTTTGAGATAACATTATTGAATCAGAGGTAAAGAGGGTAAAGATCGCTAAAGGGGGTAAAAAGGGACAACCTTAAAATTTTAAATGGCAATGAAGACCGAGAAATGTATCGTTTGGAAAGCCTTTTCAAGGTAAATATCTTAGTAAAACTACTATTTTTTTTAATGGTATTTATCCAAAATGCCGGGGCTATAGGTCAAATTTTGAAATTTCCTTACCCACGATTTTGAATTTAAGTCGCACATAAGTGATATAGTCTTGCAAATATTTTACAAATGACATGCTACCCGTCTCCATTTGGTATTTAAAATTTTTAAGTTGTCCTGGCGACGTCCTTGGTAAAGTTTTATTAGTTCAAAATGTCGACTACTCAAATTAAGGGATCACGAGTTTCAACATATTCACAAATGTAAATTGTTTCGCTACTTTTGGACTCCCGATATACAGTGCGTTCAGAAAGTCTCGTCACAGTGGATGTATGTATTTGTTATTGTGAGAACAATATTGAAACATACTTTTGCCTTTGTTTATGTGCATGCGTATGTTGTGGAAATATCTGACACAGACATCAACGAAGCTAAGCTTTAATCTTACGTATGCTTCAAAACAAAGACGATCCACTACTCAGAGAATTTTTAAACGCACTATATATAATGTAGTGGTAATATATACGGTGTGCATTCTAGCATCTAATATTATGAACCTCAAATATTTTCAAAACGAAACAAATTACTAAAATGACCGCCCATTTGAGGACATACCCATATGAGGGGCTCGCAATGTAAGAGAATATGACCGATCAGGCAAATTTAAAAAAAAAAAAATACTACAAATTTTCCATCAATTCAAAAATATTTGAGATCGACCTAACCGAAAGTACTCGAGGTTAGATGGAATGTTCTGTGTATATACTGTACAATGTTAATCTGTAAGCCTTCAATATTAATTATTACTTGAAAATGTGCAACGCTCTGAGCAAAATAAGTTGTTTCTAGGGTTTATGTACAGTTAGATCATTTTTCTTGAAGCTCCCTCGTAACTTTTGAACTAATCCAAAAAAAAAAAAAAAAAAAAAAACCCGCTAAAATTTTGTGTGATGCAAGTATCGACAAGGAAACATTGTTTCACGTATTCTGCAATACCACCAGGTTAATAGAGTTGCTAATCAAGAAAATTTGTAACCTTCAAACACCATTACGTCAGATTATTGCATAAAACAATCTACTTATTAAACGCAAACTTACAACAGCATTCTAATAAAGGGCCGAGGTGGCTCAGTGGTAAAGAGTGTACCTCTGGTGCATGGGGACCTTGGTTCGATGCACGCTTGCGCCAAGTGAGCTTTCTTGTGAACAAATACTTTGTGCGTGGGTTTTCTCGGGGTTGTCCCGTTTTGTCCCACTTTCTTCATTCCACCATTTCATTCATTTCTCATAATCACCGTATTCTTTAACCTAGCCGGCATAACCGTTGGACGTAAAACTTAGATTTCATTTCATTTTTTACCATTATAATAGTCCAGTATTGCAAACTAAGGACGCTAGAATATCAAAATCTGGAGGCACCCATAGTAATAATAACAGAAGTTAGATGAATGAGGCAATCTACAGAAAGAGTACCTTAATGTCGAATGCTGTCAGCATAATATGATGTACTTCAAATAAACGCGAAGGAAGTTATAAAGGATTTAAAATTTTACTTTTTAGAAAGTCTTTAGTTCGAAAAGGTGTGTAGATAACTATCACATTCAAATATATAGATATTTTTCGGAGGATAAAGATCGTAATGCAGTTTACATCAATATACAGTGTGTTTCAAAACAACTCCGACAACATTTGGGAGGTTATTCCTAACACCAAGATAAGACAAAAAGTATAGACCAACCTGGGTGCACAAATTCTTCCTTCTGGAGTTATGGACTGCCGAAAACATGAGAAAATGAACTTTAAAGGTTTACAGCTCCAAAAATTATGGGACCTACCGTAGTCGGATTAAGACTTCAATTAGGAACTAATATATGTCCTATCTACATACACAAGTTTCAGAATCCTGCAATACTTCCGCAACAACTTTTTAAGAGGTAGTTAGTGAGTACTTTAAATTATATGCCCATAAGCAAACGCCTTCTGTAAAAATTGTTGCGTGAGTACATTAGGATTCTGAAAGATGTATTTTTGGATAGGGCACATATTGTTTCCTAAATGAAGTCTTAACCCGACTACAATAGGTCCCATAGTATTGTAGCTATTGACCTTTAAATTTCATTTTTCTTCATGTTTTCGACAGCCGAAGGCAGTCGAAAGGAAGCATTTGTGCACCCAGGTTGGTCTATACTTTTTGTCTTATTTTGGTGTCAGGCATCACCTCCCAAACGTTGTCGGTGTTGTTTTGAGATACCCTGTATAATTTGAAATTACTCCGGAGACATGAAAAATGGGTAGCAATTGTTCTACTGCATAAAAAGACGTAGAAGATAATTGCGAGCAAAAGTTTAAAATGATTGTTGTTTTCCTTTCTTTGTGTAACTTTACAGCAATTTTTTTTTTTTTTTTTTTTTTTTTGTAGTAATAATTATAAGATCTCGAAATTAATATAACTTTAAGCAGTATTGGAACTACCAAGGTTTGTCATATCTACGGGATGGTTTGAGACATCAAATTTCTGTAAATAACATCACAATTTTTACGTGTATTGAATACCATGTTTATAATTGGATGTAAAGCTTACGTAAGCAGTTCTTCGAAATAAGGTCATTTGAAAAAAATAAAATTTTTAATCTTTTGTAATATTTGTTCCTATTTATTTGACATAGGAGTACGTTATTTCATGTACATGGTATTAGTGACTAGGGTACTGTTCGTTGCCCCGCTCCTCCCATTTTTGTTATTTTACTGTTGTAGAAAGTTCCAAAATCAGAATGTTTGGGATATTGTAGCGTCTCCAGTTTGTAACACTGAACAATAAATTATTCGGGTATTGTAACTTTGCGTTTGACATGTGGATTTGAAACAAGTAATAATCTGACGTGGAATTTGAAAAAAAAATGTTCAATTGGCAATACTGTTTATCTGGTGGTACTTTACAGTACGCAAAATGATTTCCACTTCTTGGTATTTACATCATATAAGAGTATTTTATCTATTTGTTTACAATTACAAGTGCGTTTAAAAATAAAGGATCGGAAAAGTTAGCCTGTTCTAGCATTTATGTAAGTTACAAAACATTTAAAATGAAACATTCGTGTTTATTTTTATTATTAGTTGACTCTCTATCTTCAAAATGCATATTTAAAATTTGTGGTTTGTATGTCCAGTGAATAACGTTTTCTTTGTCCAAACACATGTAAATAGGGAACATCAAGGAAATATCCATATAATAGCACTGGCGTCGTAGGCTTTTTATATCTAGGGGGTTGGATAAATCAAAATCACAATCCTCTTTTCAACAAAAGTTATATATACAAAGTTGTCTTAGTTTTTTAAAATATATTTGACTAAAATCTGTGGGAGACGCGTCCCCCCGACCTCCCGCAAACGACGCCAGTGATAATAGCACCAAATATATAAGAACATGAAATGGTCTCCTAACACATCATGTAGACCTCATCTAGTGGACATTTTTTTTTTAGTAGGAACAAAATGTAACTTTTTGACAAAAAAAAAAAAAAAATCACATACTCCATTGTAATATTGAATTTTGTATCTATAATTTTTGTTTCTGGAATTTGATTTCCCAACTTGTTTTACGCTTTTTGAATTTTAAAAGTGTTGTTCAAGTTTTAAAACAACCTGAAAATTATAACTTGCTGGATAAAGTATTATTGTATTCATGGTTGTTCGGAAAGTGAAATAAAAGGAAGCAATTGTACCTTTCTGAGATTTTGAAGTAATGAATGAAAATATTGATTTTAATGAATGAAGTAGCATTACATCATGTTGTTTTTACATTAATATTTGTCTTTCTCTTGTAAAGTTTTGTCTCTCTTTAAAAAAATGGTTTCTGTGGTCACATGAAAAGTTACTTTCAACAAACCAACATATAGGCCTAGGTATTTCTGAAATCTATTCTGTTCAGCAATAAAGATACATTTCTTTAAATTTCAAAAAGTTACTGTACTTTTGGTTGTTTCATTATAAAGAAAATACGAATTTTTAGTAATTCATGCTAAACTGTCGTTCCAGATTTAAGACATATAGTGCAATTATTGCTTGAAAAATCATGACAGTTTGTAGTAGATAATAAATATCTTTTGTTATAACTTATAATTATTAGTACTTGTATTACTATTTTTATGTGATTGAATATTAAAAATAAAATACACATTGTTTTCAGTTTGAAATATTGGTTGGTGACGACTTTTTGACTTTTTTCGAGTTTTGAAATTCATAGTTCTATTATTCGACTCTACAAGTATAGATTACTTTACACCCCAAATTTCAATTTGCACCAACTAAGGAATCAAAAATTATTTAGATCTTTAGATTTGAAGCTCTGAAAGCATATATATTTTCGGCAAAAGCTTTGACCCCTCATAACTTTTGACCACTTAGTTTTCACAAGTTGAAATTTCGTGTGTAGATTAATTGTGAAGTGTAGAATTGAATGACATGTAATTCGAACTTAAAAATCAAAAGTCCTATAGAGCCCGCGGTGGTTCAATGTAGAGGCTTTATCCCTCGTGCATGAGGTCCTTGGTTCAATCCCAGCTCGCACCAAGTGAGCTTTCTGGTGGACAAATACCGTGTGCGTGTTTTTCTCGAGGTTCTCCCGTTTCCTCCCACTTTTTGATTCCACCATTTCATTCATTTCTCATCATCACCGTCTCCATAGCCTAGCCAGAATAATCGTGGGATGTAAAACTTAAAGATTTCATTTCACTTTTTTTTTTCCAAAAAGCCTATAATTTGTCACCGACCTTTCTTAATTAATTAGTACCAGTGCAACGTCTTTCATAGAACAACAAATAAGTAAGCTGTTATTGGTTCATAAATGTTTTTCTTTTCTGTATAGAAATAGTTTCTTTATTTTTTCTTTAATATTGGCAAGAAGCCATGACACGGTCATTAATTTTCCATTATAAATCATTAAAAAAAAAAAAAAAACATTAGCCCTCCTTTCAGCAGAGAGCAGTTATATTTTCCGCGTAAGTAAAGCCAGACAAATTTTAGTAATAATGTTAAGTATTGAACATTTGACGCACAGAGGCTATGTATTGTTGTAGTTGGATAAGTACATACTTGAATAGCTTTATTTTTTTCAAGACCGAGGTTCTAAGAGGTGGACCTTCAGTTCAAGGTGGAATACGAACCATCAAAATGCGTTCAAATTCCAAATGTTCTCCCACCAGAAATCGAACCCGGCACCACGTGTAATAAAGGCGCACGTTCTAGCCGCTAGAGCAGCGGAGAAAGCCAGAGACTATATAAGACCTGAACCTAGTTAAAGGTTCCCTTTTAAGCACCAAGATTGATAAAGAGGTGAACCTACAGTGTAATTGTGGAATCAAATGATTTGTACTAAATGTTTAATTTAGACCCCTTTATCGAGATTGAAAATACACAGACTCAGTGCAGGAGGCCTGGGTTCGATTCCAGATATGACGTCATTGATAGTCGAATATAACGGACAGTAAACCCTACATTGCCATCCCCGGTGGTCTGAAAGCTAGCACACGGGCCTTCGGTGCACTAGGTTCTATGTTTGATTTCAAGTGGAAAATGGTTCAAATTTGAACGCTTTACGATGATTGGGATTCCATTTCAAACGTAGATCCTCGTATAGCCTCGGTGTTAAAATGGACCCACAACTTCAATAAACAATATCGTGGACCTACAGCTTAACCCTACGTACGTGATGCGTCTAAATGTAAATAGTCTTCCTTCGAGAATCGAAACCGGGATCACGTGCATCCAAGGCACTAGGACTACATCAGCAAAGAAGGCATAGGCAGAGATAATAAAAACGTGACTTTCTGCGTAAAGCCTAAACAGGTTAGGAAACGGTGATGGTCATATATTTGTCATAATTTTTGGAATGATAATACCTGAACAACTTCTATTTGCGAAGGAGTGATCACTGCATAATTACGAGGTACTTCCACAAAATAAGTGTAGTAGGGCCTTCACGGGAAGAGAGATTTTGTTATGGTCATGTTGGTCACACTGACGTGTAGCTTAGTTTCTACCCTTTTCAGCGAGCCCAATCACGCGTCAGTACGACCAAAATTGTGACCACAGTAAAGTCTCCCGTAAAAGATGTCGATAAAATCTTCCGCCAAGTGCGAAATTCGCAGCGTTACCTGTTATCTCGTTGTGAAGGGAAAAATCTTCGTCTGAAAGTTTTAACGAGATCTAATCAGTTTATGACGAAGGAATTATGAATCGTACGAGTGTGTGTTAAATGGTGTCGTGAATTAAAAAAAAAAAAAAGAGTCGTAGTGATGCGCACGATGAGCAAAGGAGTGGAAGACCGTCGATTTTGACTGATATGCACATTCTCCTGACCTGGCGCCTTCAGACCATCATCTGTTCACCTCCCTGAAGATGCACATGGGTAGGAAAAAAATTTTCAACTGACGAGGAAGTGAAGGTAGAGATGAAGAATTGGGCAAAAGAGTTGGGGACAGACTTCTTTGACCAAGGCATTAAAAAAATGATTCTTCGTCTCACTAAGTGCATCGAAAGGGATGGCGACTACGTGGAAAAATAGTTCACATATGTACTGATGTAACCATGTAAAAGTTTTGTTTTAAATATATATATATAAATATATATTAAACAAAAATCTAGTACACTTATGCCTCCTATGTTTTACGTTTTCCTTCAGCGTATTGGGTATTATCATTAGGTACTAATTTAAAATAAACAAATGAAATAAACATTACAATTAGTCACTATTTGTGCGATAATTGTTTCAGAAACAGTACAGAAAAGTGTAATTATGTTTCTTTTCCTTTATTTTCTGTTTGCGCTAATTGCACCTGTTATTCTACAACAAATTATAGCGGGAAGAGAGATCGTAAAAAAAAAAAAAAAAAAAAAAAAAAAGAAAGAAAGAAAAAAAAAGAAAAAATGATACTGTTACAAACAGAAGGAATAGGAAATCAACTGCTTACACTTTTTTTTCTTTCTTTAAGAAAGATTTATACCTTAAGCGTTTAATTGAATTTAAAAAATACTTAATGACGACGCATGCATCGTGAGGGTCGCTTACGAAGGACATGAGAAAACTCGCGTTCCGTCACATCACATTGCTGTTGCGTAACAGCTTCTGCAGCTAACAATGCTACCTACACCTTTGCTGTGCTTCACAAGAAAAACAGCGTTGCCAAGTTTTAGAAGTTGATCAAAAATTTTATTATTTGTATTGCATTGTTTAACGCCGTTACAAGAATCGATTTTACTATGAATTATTTGGTTTCAGGGCTGTGTTACTTAACGTTATAGTTTCAGAAAATCATTCATGGCTGCAGAAACAAAACCTCTAAGTACTAATTATGTTCAATCAGGAAATTCTCTACTGGATGCCCGCAGTGGCAGATCTAACCCAGGGCCGGGGGGATCTAGGAACCCGATTTTTGAGTGACAAAATAATTTAGGCTATTATTTATATATTTTTTAAAGTTTATAGTAAGCTCATGATTTAAATATCATAGCCTGGGTTCTGACTGTTCCCTCCCAGTTTTTACTTTCTAGATGCGCCACTGGATGCACGGTTACTGTATGCGCCTTTGGCGCTCAAGACTCAGGTTGAATGCCCAATAAAAGCTCATATGGTTCGCAACGGCGCCGACTATCCAAAATTTATGTGAATGCATATCAATGGCGTGACATGTTATATGTTTCCAGGGAAGTCTCGATATTTTTTGATTTATTTCCTTTTAGTTAAAATCTTTTATAAACACTGTCATAAAAGGGCTGTGTTCGATCCTATTCACAATCTAGTTTCATTTCTTATTGTGTGCCTTTGATTAGGCCTCAGATAGGCAAGGAAAGGGGTAATGTATTGCATGGTTGCCTTTGCACAAATACGTTTGAAACAAACAATTATGTTTTAGAGATTCAGAAATTTTAACTTCCATCTCAATGTTTTAATTGCTTGTTATTTTTTGATAATGGCAAGTAAAAAGTAGCCTATTTTTGTTTCTATTAAAAAAAAAAAAAAAAAAAAAAAACTTGTGGGTGCAGCGCACCCACATTATTTGTGTGTTTGCTGAGTCCTCGGAGCACCCACGTAGTCGGTGCGCATGATGGTTCTAGAGGTCCGCACGGGCCGCAATTTTTAGCCCGCCCGTGAATTTATAATGTGATGCCCAACCCGAGTCCGATATATGCTTTAACATTTAGGCCCGAGCCCGGCTCGAACTCGTTTTACAATCAAATAACCCCGGAAAAAGCCCGAATTACATAAATTTAATTTTTAAGACAAAATTGTATTTTTATTTACAGCAATTGGGTCTAATTCTGCAATGGTGCTTTAAAAATTCTCCAGAAAGAACAGTCCAACAAACATCACTGTACACTATATTTTCGAAGTTAGGCCCGAAAAGGCCCAAGAAATATGGTTATATATTTAAAAATTCACGGCCCGAGCCCGGCCCGGGCCCGAAGTATTATACCTTGTAAGCCCAAGTCCAGCCCACGGGCCAGGTCGGGCTTAAGCCCACGGACTCAGCCCGAGCCCGTGCAGACCTATAGATGGTTCGGGTCCCACATAAAGCTGTAGTTTGTCTCTTATAGCCTGGGTTCAAACTAACCAAACAATCCAATCAGGGTTGTTGGGTCGGATTGTATTGGATCAGGTGCACGCCCACGTGGATATATATATAAACAGTACACTTTATCGAAACTTATTGTCCAGAATTACAAATACTACGATCAGTTAAACATTATATAGAAAATTATGGGCCACTCTGTATATCCCGTTTTTATTAGTTAGCGATACTCAACTGAGAGAAGTAATCTCTTCTCTGTCACTCAACGAGATTGTATGTCTGAATACTTCTGCAACGTGTATTTGATTCATACTCATTAGACATTCCGGGAGCTTCAGCGGTAACAGTTATTATAGTAAAAATGTTCATATTTCCGAAACTCTGGTGGCCCCGTGTAGCACTGTCCCTAACGTTCTCGCCTTCGGTGCGAGCTGCCCCGGATTCAGTTCCCGGTGGGGGCAATCGGTTGAAAACGTGTAAAACGCTTTTCCAAGCCAGCCATCCTGAATGAGGGTTCCCTGGGTTTTCCTGATTCACACCAGGCAAATGACAGGGTAGTAGGTCCATCTAGCTTATAGGTCCCAGGCCACTTCCTTCCTTCCCTTTCCCCGGATAGTGTGTTCGCCGAGGGACATCATCCCTCAAACGTTACGGGCTAAATGGCCATAGATGCCGAGAGCTTAAAAATCTAAAAATATCTTAAATATCAGAAACTCGGAACGGTAGACACATGAAATTTGATATATGGACTTTTCATTTAAAATAAATACGTACATGCTTCAGTTTTTTTTTTTTTTTAACCAATAAGGAAAGAAAAACAGGTAGATAAAAGAGTGGGAGTAGTGATGAGCGCAAAAGTCTTGGCCTTGCAGTTTGTGCAAGAGTATTGCATGCAAGACCAAGACCAATGCTCTTGCGCAAGAGTCTTGCCCATGTACCAGTACTACTTGAAGTTTTTTATAGAACGTAAAAAGGAAGGGTAAAAAGTCGTTACGTCTTTCACTCGAATTTCTTGGGTTCAGTAAAAATGCCGCTGGAGTGAGTGTATTTCCAGTAGTTTATGCAATCAATGTGAGTCGATATGCCCCTGTAGCATATAGCTACAGTATGTCGTTTTCTGAATTAGTTGTACGCGTTTTCTGTAGATATTGCTCGCTTTCAAGCTACACAGATGCTATTTTGCTCTATGTGAACTTTCTGGTGGACAAACCCCGTGTGCGTGGGTTTTCTCGGAGGTTTTCCGTTTCTTCCTACTTTCTTCATTCCACCATTTTATTCATTTTTCATCATCACCGTCTCCTTTGGCTTCGATGCATAATCGTGGGGCGTTAAACTAGATATTTAACTGCGTTCACCTCTGGTGCATGGAGTCCTTGGTTCGATCCCAGCTCCCGCCAAGTGAGCTTTGTCCTGGACAGACACCGTGTGTGTGAGTTTTCTCGGGATTGTCCCGTTTCCTCCCACTTTCTTCTCTCCACCATTTCATTCATTTCTTATCATTACCATTTGTTTTAGCCTAGCCGACATAATCGTGGGACGTAAACTTAAAGATTTCATTTCATTTCATTTTAGATATTTAATTTCATTTCAAAACATATTAGTGGTGTTCTTCCAAAACTAAAGAGAAATGTAAAATCGGTAATTCCGTCCACCATAGGTACCGACTACATGGGTATGGTCTTAGCTTCGAGACTCAAGCATCCGTTGGAAATTTTTTAACGTGGGCTCATAAAATTAATATCAAAATAACATTTTCATGAGAATAGCATACGCGCCTTTGGCGTGGGAGACCCGGGTTCGATTCCCGGCGGGAGCTTATGTGGTTCGGATTCCACGTTAATCAGTAGGTCCACGTCTCATATAGCCTCGCTGCTGAACGGGACGTTAAACTCAACTCAACTCAAGACCAAGACCGAGGGTTTCAGTGCAAGACCGAGACCAAGACTGGATGTGCAAGACCAAGACCACCCCGGGCCTTGCTCTTTTGTCTTGCATTTGCTCATCGCTAAGTGGGAGTTGCAATTGTTCAAATAAGATGGCCATATCTCGTAATCCGTTAAGATTAGAGACATTACATTTGATATATTAACTTTTCAAAGGCTAAAGGTAACAGGTGCGAGACAGTAGGGTGAGCAAATGCACAATCTGGAAGTGAAGTACTCAGCCAGCCAAAGGCTATTTTATTATATACAATATTATTTACATGTTTATATATATATATATAACGAAGCCGGAAGTCTGAAAGTTCCTTTACGTCATACATAATAACAATGGGAACTTCTGCATTCAATTCTACCGTTGCTGACATGTAGATAAATATCTCTCTTTATATACAGGGTAGATATATAATTTCTCAGCATTATTTGCGGGAGTACAAACAAGACGCAAACTTTTTTTTTTTTGTAAAGATAATAATCAAGCGGTTTTAAAAATAACAGTTTTGGCTGGTGTTTCATTGTTGTTTATAATAATAGTTGTCATTTTGTTCAACAATATAATTTATTACAAAGCTTATAATTATCAACTTTGAGAGTTTAAAACTACCTGTCATGCGACGATGAAAAATACGTTCTATTATGATGTTAAGTACCTTAGTGATTCCTAGTGGCGTGGGGCCGCGGTAGCTCAGTGGTACAGCGTTCACCTCTGCTGTTTGGGGTTCCAGCTCGCGCCAACTGAACTTTGTGATGGACAAACACTGTGAACACCGTGTGCGAGGGTTTTCTCAAGGTTCTTCTCTTTCCTCCCACTTTCCTCATTTCATTCATTTCTCATCGTCTCGTTTAGTCTAGCCCGCATAATTGTGGGACGTAGAACTTAAAAATTTCATTTCATTTTTTCCTAGCGACTTATGCAAAGGAATTCAGGGTTTAACTAGGGATGGCCACAAAGTTCCGGTTCCGGCGGAACCGGTTCCGCGAGGAACCGGTTCTCGGAGATCCGGTTTTCAGAACCGGTTCCAGACTGGATCCGAAAACCCGGTTCCAGAACCGGATCTTTGGAACCGCTTCCAGACCTGGATCCGAAAACCCGGTTCCAGAACCGGATCTTAGGAACCGGTTCCAGACCTGGATCCGAAAGCCCCCAAAGACCCGTAAAGAAGGCACAAAGTTCACCTTCAAAAAAAATGCTGAGGACCATGCGCTTGTGCCTTCCCCGCCCAGACCCGTTTGTGCCCCCCCCAAATGTTGGTCCACCAGTGGGTGTTTAGCCAAATGAGTTTCCCACTTTGCGTGTTTAACCAATGAGTTTGCCAGTTACCCAGTTTATTTAGCCAAATGAGACAAGCGGCCGCCACCTGGGCGCCTGCCTTTCGCTTCCACTATTTCATCTAGCACACTGTTCACAGAATGCTCGGGTTTAGCGTAGGGATGGTCACAAAGTTTCGGTTCCCGCGAAACCGGTTCCGCGAAGAACCGGTTCCAGACCTGGATCCGAAGAACCGGTTCTAGACCTGGATCCGAAGAACCGGTTCTGGAACCGGATCTTCTAGAACCGGATCCGTTCAGACCCGAAAACCGGTTTCATCAGGAACCGGTTCTGGCCATCCCTAGGTTTAACACCCTTCTTAAACAAGATATTATGAACAAACTAAACATTTATTGTGTTAAATCATGTATACAAAAATCCTCAAACGATGTAAACTTGGAAGTTTGAACCTTCCTTTGATGAAATTCTGGGTACACCAATAGTGACCTCACCTGCTACACTAGGTAAAGAAAATGAATCTCACCTTTGTGTAGCTAACAAATCAAATAGAACTACAGCAGAAGCGATGTATTTAATCAGAAATTTGAAATAATAAAAAGCAGGGGCGGATCCAGGGGACGCTCGGGACGATAGCCCTCCCAGAAGAGGAAACTTTCTCATTTTACATATAAATTAAACCTATCCCAGAGTTTGGGGCTCTCTAAAGTAGCTCTAAGTAGCAGTATTACAACCCACCGCCCCCCAGAAATCCGTCCTGCATCAGCCCCTGATAAAAAGTATACTAGTATTCTAGCAAAGGACATGAAACTATGTTAGACATGCAACATTGTATGCATTTGTTTTCGTTTGCTCATGATATGAAAAATTATAAAACAACAACATCAACAAAACGAAATTTAGTGGCAACACTGTTCCCTCGGAAGATGTTCTCTGTTTAGCGCGAAAGACAACATTGGCAAAATTTCGTGGTTGGAGGTTGACAACTGAGACAAATGATCTTGTGTTCTATTGGGTGCAGAAATTGGTAGATCTAAGTCAAGCTTCACGACTCTTTGCGATCACTTTGGACAGAGCTCTTCTAATAGAAACATACACGTATACTTTCTGAGACGAGACATCTTGAAAGACACATTTTGGAGACACAATCCAAGCTCTTAAACTTCACAGCATACTTAGTTCGGAAATTTAAATGATCCATTTAGTACGTACTTGCATTTCAACCTTTAATACGAGAATAGGAAAAACAAGAGAAAACACGGTCTGTTTTAGCCATTAACCAAACATGTTTTTAACGTTCCTGCTAACATATTACAAAAAGTAAGCTGAACCATTAGAATAAATTGAAAGTTTTTTTTTTTTTTTTTTTTTTTGTATGCAAACAAGTTAACATAATGTGTAAACAACGTGCCTACTGAAAGAAGAAGTTTCGTTAACGATCTTTCATTATTACAATTCTTCTAATGAATTGGTTTTACAATAAGGTGCTAATTCTCTCGTTAGGAAATGATTAACATCTTAAACACCGAAGCAGCTCCTCATTCGAATAATTACCAATTCAAACAGGAATGTTATATTCAGAATTATATACGATAATCAGGGCGTCTTAATTTATAGTTGAATCGTTTTTTGTTAAAGGGATGTATGTGCAATAAAAAAATTGTCGGTAAATGACAAAAACTGTTTTCTTACGAGACGGTTTGGTTTATGAAAAAAAGGAATATGTCTTATATTTATAACACGTTTCATGAAAAACACACCCTTTTAACATAAATTGTTACATTTACCTCTAAAGTATTCATTTCTTTAAAAAATTTAAAATTGTGAAAAATGTTACATACGCCCTTTTAACAGAAAGCGATTCACTTCTGATGATGACTTGCTTGGAAGCCCCACGAGCAGAATTATATATTTTAATTACATGTATCATCTAGTCTTAGGGGCCAGTGACAACGCTAACTTTATTTCCTTCAAGAGGAGGGGAGAGGCTTTTGGGGGACACCAATTTTTGAATACTGAAATTAAGTTTTACATTACTTTACCTATATTAAAATACAACTTGTCTGGGGAACAGTCAGAGGGGCGGACGACACAACCAGGGGCACCTGCCCCTTGCTCCCTCTAGCGTCGTCATTAGTAGAGGCAGAGATGGAATGGGTCAACAGGACGTGACCCACTGCGACCCACTACATATTATGACCCACTACAACTCACCAACCCACTCTACTCAGTACATTGGGAGGCGCGGTGGCTCAGTGGTAGAGCGTTCACCTCGAGCGTGCTTGGGGTCCCTGGTTCGATCCCAGCTCGCGCCGTGTGGACTTTGTGGTAGACAAACACCGTGCTCGTGGGTTTTATCGAAATTCTCCCGTTTTCTCCCACTTTCTTCATTCCACCGTTTCATTCATCTCTCATCATCACCGTCTCCTTTAGCCTAGCCGGCATAACTGTGGGACGTAAAACTTAAAGATTTAATTTCATTTTTTACTCAGTACATTGTATACAGCATCTTCTGAACACTGATGAATTTGTTTGTTTTACTTTCAAGGCCTCTATTTTTCTCTTTTTCATTTGTTTCTATTTACTTACCTGAAATGAGTATATCTAAGTGAAAAAAGGACTTAAGGCACTTTTGGATATTGATATTTGTAGTTGTAACAATAGCAATAGTACTTGGCTTTCGAGAGACAGTCGAATTTTACACTTTTTTCCTGCACGTTGGCCTACTACTTTCAAATATCATCGTATTTTCCATTGGAAAGTATCTATAATTCAACAAGGAAATAATTATATATGATAAATTAAAATTCATCTTAATATGGGTCATGCTAAACATTTCACTATTTTATATCGTAAAGCCCAGATCCACCGGTATTGTAACAGAGCGGTGCTTGAGCGATTGACCGTAGAAATTCAAACTCCGAGTGATAATTTCACAGCTTTGTTTTATTACAAGTGTAAACTCTTTAGTCAGTGCAGAGGAGAGCGTAGATCATGGGTCAGAGTTGATGACGATGGGTTTTGACGGTGGATCATAGTGGATCATAGTGGGTAGTGGGTCTGAGTTGTTCACAGTGTGTCATGGTTCATAGTGGGTGGTGGCTGACATTGGGTCAGAGTGGTCATGGTGGAAAGGGGGTCAGAGTGGGTCACTGTGAGTTCAGTGGGTGGTGGGGCAGTGGGTCATGGGTCAAGTTTTCATTGACTCACGCCATCTCTGGTAGAGACCCCAGCACAGAGTGGTTTGATCAGGGGCCCATAGTGCTGTTAAAAATGAAATGAAATGAAATCTTTAAGTTTAACGTCCCGCGGTTATGCCGGTTAGGCTAAAGGAGACGGTGATGATGAGGAATGAGTGAAATGGTGGAATGAAGAAAGTGGGAGGAAACGGGAGAACCCCGAGAAAACCCACGAGCACGGTGTTTGTCAACCACAAAGTCCACACGGCGCGAGCTGGGATCGAACCAAGGACCCCAAGCACCGGAGGTGAACGCATAGTGCTGTTAAAATCGCACTGCATGTTAATGAAGTCGGTATTTCAATTTGTAGTTTACTGTCGCTTTTCTTTACTAAACATATGAGAGACGTTAACCTAACGTGTAACATGGAATTCGAACCACATTAGCTCTCACAGAATCGAACGTAGGTCTCCTGTGTGGAAGTTCGTATGATTGGGATTTAGAAGTCAGAAGATTAAACTGTTTATGCCTTGCAGATGTTATGGCCGTTCTTTAAAAATATGAGTTGAAGAAAAAAAAACACTTGTTGATTGGTTTTTGTGTGTGTGTGTGTGTTTAAATCCTTTGTCGGCAACGAGACCTACCGTTTAAAACGAAATCTCTGCCCTCCCTCCTGGACTAATGGCTAACACGCGTGATTCGGGTTCGATTTCTGCTGGTAAAACATCAAAAATTGAAACTTTAGGATATTACGAATTCCACAAACACTGTAGATCCATCTCATATAGCCGCAGTATTGAAAATGGACGTTAAAATTGAAATCAATCAATGCTTCCTTGACTGGTCACGCATTCAGTGCGATGTTTCAGCGGGTCAACTCACACCTAAAAAAAATCTCCACAGTTCGTAATATTTTTATATATAAAAAAGGGGCATTTATATTGCTAGCTTGTGGCCCCGTGTAGTGTAGTCGCTAACGCTTTCGTCTTTGATGCGAACGGTCCCGGGTTCAGTTCCAGGTGGAGACATTCAGTCGAAAAAGTGTCAAAGCTTTTCCAGGTGTCATCCTGAATGAGGTTTTCCTGGGTTTTCCTCATTGACACCAAGCAAATGTCGGGATGGTATCTAACATAAGATCCCAGGCCGTTTCTTTCCTTCCCCTTTCTCGGATAGTGTGATCGCCGAGGGACGTCACCCCTGACACGTAACGGGCTAACATGGTCCTAGTATCTGAAAGCCCAGACATCTAATTCCTAAAAGGACTGACGTGGCTCGGTGGTAGAGCGTTCACCTCTGGTGCTTGGGGTCCCTGGTTCGATCCCAGCCTCCACCACGTGAGCTTTGTGGTAGACAAATACTGTGCGCGTGGGGTCTCCCGTTCCATTCCATTCATTTCTCACCATCACCGACTCCTTTAGCTTAACCAATATAATCGTGGGACGTAAAACTCAAAGATTTCATTTCATTTTTTAATTTCTAAAACTAAAACTGCTAGCTTCTATTATTTTAGCAAAATCACAGAACTGAAAAAAAAAAATGTTATTCATGTTGATCGACATATATCCTTTACAGAACTTAAATGAAGAGATTGCTTAACAAGCAAAAAATGTTTTCATTTTGCTCCATTCCTTGCAAACGCGTGTTTAATATTGAATATTCGACTTTAAAAAAGAAAAAGTTTCAAAATGCCTCATAAGTTTCGTACTTTTGGCTATTAGCCACAATACTCCCAGCAAATGCTGTTAGTATGAAATTCTATAGTATCCCAAGAATTTGCTCTGTGTATTTCAGATCTAAGAAAGATTTTTTTTTTTTTTTTTTTTTTTTTTTTTAATAATGGAAGTGGTCATTCGTTTATTCTGGATTCGGATCGGTACGTTCACATAGTTAATTTTTGTCCCTTGAACTGGTGACGTTCTCGTTGATTTAATTTACTTGATCTTGCAAGAAGTTGTTCGGAAACCACATCATTTCCAGAAACGGTTATATCTATTGCGTGGCGAGATCAGCAGATCTTGCTGCGTGTGGCTTCTTTTCTATGAGGATTTCTAGAAAGTAGTGTTTGCAGCGTCGCCTTTTCAACATTAATGAATTGAAAAACAACATTCTTGAAGAAATAACTTGATTTCAGTTGAGGTGTTCCAACTTGTTATGGGGAATCTGCGTTCGAGAAAGTAACAATGCGTCCGCAGATTTGATTAGATTTCAGTTTTGCGTTACTTCCAGCAGCGAAGCCATATGAGACGTGGCCCTACAGCTTAACATGGGATTCGAACCACATGAACTCCCACCGGGAATCGAACCTGGGTTTCCCACCCTAAAGGCGAGTACGCCAACTACTTAGCTACGAGGGAACTCAATGCGTCCTTAGCAGTTACGTATCTTAGAGAAATGACAAGTGATAAATGGCTTATTTTTAACAGGTAACTGTCTTTTATGAACATTCGATTTAAGATATTTAGATCATTATACGGTTATTGAAACCTTCCGTTACTCCTCGCCACCTCATATAGTGCTCTGTTTTGTTTGTGTGCCCGAGAAGTTATGCAATCCCAAAGAAAGTTATCAATAACACAGTGGTGCCCACCCCCCCTCATGTCCATGACGCACCCCCCCTCAATTGTCTATCCGTAGGTGTTCTTCCATGAAAAAAAATCTTTTCGATTAATTTTTACACTCCCTCACACATATTTATATAGATTTTCAACCCCCCCAAATATTTCAATGACGCAGTTTGCGTCATACCCCCCCTTGTGGGCACCCCTGATATAACAGGTTAGATTATATTAACAAAAGAGACAGTGACCAAAGCTTAAAACCCACTTTATTTTAAATTATAATTTGTAACTGTTTCGGATATCTAGCATATCCTTCTTCAGATACTATTGAAAATAAAAAAAAATTTAAAAAAAACAGTTACAAATTATAATTTAAAATAAAGTGGGTTTTAAGCTTTGGTCAGTGTCTCTTTTGTTAAAATAATCAATCCAAAGCCATGAATAATAGTCTTAGATTATATCTTCGGAATATACTCAATTGTTCATATCCATATTAGCGTTTTTAAAAAATTAAAAGCTTGAATATAATTGCATTAACTCGATAATTGTCTGTTTGAAACATAAAATCAAACTTTCAAGTCTGTGGAAGACGTGAATAACACGGTTTCAGTTTCCTTAAATCGCAACAATTTTCATAGAGGTAGCTGGTGAATACTTCAAATTATATGCCCGTATCCAACGTCCCTCTATAAAATTACTTCGTGAGTACCTTAGGATTCTGAAACATTCATTTTTGGATAGGACACATAGTTGTTCACAAGTGAAGTCTTGACTGGACCACGGTAGGTCCCATAATTTTGGAGCTATGGACCTTTAAAGTTCAATTTTTTGTTTTCGAAATAAAGCATTTGTGCACCCAGGTTAGTCTATACTTTTTGTCTTAACTTGGTGTCAGGAATTACCTCCCAAATGTGTCGGTGTTGTTTTGAAATACCCTATATATATATATATATATATATATATATATATATATATATATATATATATATATATATATATATATAACATATATACATACCAAGAAGTTAAATTTTAATGTTAAGTTTAGTCATATCAACATTACTTGAAGATAAAGTCTGTTTAGCGAATTCTAAACTAGTTGATACACAATAGAGTTATAGACGGGATCTACCATATAAACGTGTTTATTCTTTTCTACATTTTTTTTCAGATAACTAATTTTATACGAAACGATTTCAGTAGTGTGAAAGAGGCAGGTGAAGAGTATTGCAACTAAATAGAGAGAGAGAGAAAAAAGTATTTGATTTGGTTGTCCCACTCTCCCTGTGTTGTTATCTGGCGTCCCCAGTTAGTGCTGTTGATATCTCTGTTTCGAAATCCCCTGCGGAGCCTTTTCACTACACAAGATAACGGCTATAAAACGCAAATATGGTTCGATACCAATCACATTAAACCGTGCAACAAACAGTGCACTATTGAGGCGTTGCTAGACAAATCCTGCCGCTCTATCTGGCAATAGAACGTGTGCAGGTGTTTCTAGACAATGCACACATGAGACCCGTCAGGTAAAAAAAGATCAACTGGAAGGTGCTCTTTTCCAAGATTTTAATATTTATTATTTATTTTGTAGTTTATAACTCTTAGAAATTTCCCAAATTAAGTGCTAGACGAACATACTTTGTAAAAAGAAGCGGAAATTAAATGCGTTTAACAGTACTGTTAATAAACCGACAGGGTTATCGCCACAGAAATAGACCCTAATACCTCGCCATTATATCATGTCCTATGTACTTGTCAATACTCTACTGTTCTTCTTAACCAATTCCCGGAGAACCTCTTTTATATTACCCTCTAGCAGGGTAGTACACAGTGAGGGGGGCCCTGAGGTTCCCCCAAAATCGCAAGTTTTCTGTAAATTTAGTCAAATTGTAAGAATGGTTTTACAAATTTTATTATAATTTATCCCCATATTCAATTTGGACCTGTCTCCTCCGCCCCCGAAAAGTTTTGGACGTCCTCAAAATAAACTCCTGTTGACCCACAACCCACTTGACCCTTCGTGAAGTCTTCTTTAAAAATATAGTTAAAAAACAACAAAGATTTAGCATTCCTTCCAAACGAGGCTATATGAGACATAAACTTACAGCGTAATTTGGGATCCGAACCACATTGGCTCTAATCGGGAATCGTAATATACTTACTTGTGTTTTACGTGTTCGAATTATTGTTAATAAAACTGTTCCACTTTCCAATCAAAATTACTCTACGTTACTATGTTAAAGCTCTATGTGTTCGTTAAGTACACATTCTGACATCACCTATCTTTATATATCAGATATCTGATATCACATTATCACTAGCTTTATTCGCCTAAAAATCGTAAAACCTTTCTTCTATAAAAAATCTGGGAATCCTATTTTCCTCCCGACTTTTTCATAATTTACGCAAAGACCTATTTTCCAGAAGTCATCCTACCAGAAGTATTTATGCTTAACAAAAATTATACATTGAAGTGTGTACTCTCACAATTATGCTATCCTTAATGCAAATTATGGAGCGGAAACATGCATATTACGCAAAAATGATGAAAAATGACTGGAGGCTTTCAAAATGTGGGTGTGGAGAAGAAAGGATAGAATTAGCTTGGTCGAGCAGAAAACGAATGAGAGAGTCCTAGAAATGGTAGAGGAGAAAAGAACAATTTTAGATATTATTAAGAAGAGGAAGAGAAGCTGGTTGGGACATTGGATAAGAAGGAACTGTATCATGAGGGACTTCTACAGACTATTAGAAATGGTGGAGGGGAAAAGAACAATTTTAGATATTATTAAGAAGAGGAAGAGAAGCTGGTTGGGACATTGGATAAGAAGGAACTGTATCATGAGGGACTTCTACAGACTATTAGAAATGGTGGAGGGGAAAAGAACAATTTTAGATATTATTAAGAAGAGGAAGAGAAGCTGGTTGGGACATTGGATAAGAAGGAACTGTATCATGAGGGACTTCTACAGACTATTAGAAATGGTGGAGGGGAAAAGAACAATTTTAGATATTATTAAGAAGAGGAAGAGAAACTGGTTGGGACATTGGATAAGAAGGAACTGTATCATGAGGGACTTCTACAGACTATTAGAAATGGTGGAGGGGAAAAGAACAATTTTAGATATTATTAAGAAGAGGAAGAGAAGCTGGTTGGGACATTGGATAAGAAGGAACTGTATCATGAGGGACTTCTACAGACTATTAGAAATGGTGGAGGGGAAAAGAACAATTTGAGATATTATTAAGAAGAGGAAGAGAAACTGGTTGGGACATTGGATAAGAAGAAACTGTATCATGAGGGACTTCTACAGACTATTAGAAATGGTGGAGGGGAAAAGAACAATTTTAGATATTATTAAGAAGAGGAAGAGAAGCTGGTTGGGACATTGGATAAGAAGGAACTGTATCATGAGGGACTTCTACAGACTATTAGAAATGGTGGAGGGGAAAAGAACAATTTTAGATATTATTAAGAAGAGGAAGAGAAGCTGGTTGGGACATTGGATAAGAAGGAACTGTATCATGAGGGACTTCTACAGACTATTAGAAATGGTGGAGGGGAAAAGAACAATTTTAGATATTATTAAGAAGAGGAAGAGAAGCTGGTTGGGACATTGGATAAGAAGAAACTGTATCATGAGGGACTTCTACAGACTATTAGAAATGGTGGAGGGGAAAAGAACAATTTTAGATATTATTAAGAAGAGGAAGAGAAACTGGTTGGGACATTGGATAAGAAGGAACTGTATCATGAGGGACTTCTACAGACTATTAGAAATGGTGGAGGGGAAAAGAACAATTTTAGATATTATTAAGAAGAGGAAGAGAAGCTGGTTGGGACATTGGATAAGAAGGAACTGTATCATGAGGGACTTCTACAGACTATTAGAAATGGTGGAGGGGAAAAGAACAATTTTAGATATTATTAAGAAGAGGAAGAGAAGCTGGTTGGGACATTGGATAAGAAGGAACTGTATCATGAGGGACTTCTACAGACTATTAGAAATGGTGGAGGGGAAAAGAACAATTTTAGATATTATTAAGAAGAGGAAGAGAAGCTGGTTGGGACATTGGATAAGAAGAAACTGTATCATGAGGGACTTCTACAGACTATTAGAAATGGTGGAGGGGAAAAGAACAATTTTAGATATTATTAAGAAGAGGAAGAGAAACTGGTTGGGACATTGGATAAGAAGGAACTGTATCATGAGGGACTTCTACAGACTATTAGAAATGGTAGAGGAGAAAAGAACAATTTTAGATATTATTAAGAAGAGGAAGAGAAGCTGGTTGGGACATTGGATAAGAAGGAACTGTATCATGAGGGACTTCTACAGACTATTAGAAATGGTGGAGGGGAAAAGAACAATTTTAGATATTATTAAGAAGAGGAAGAGAAGCTGGTTGGGACATTGGATAAGAAGGAACTGTATCATGAGGGACTTCTACAGACTATTAGAAATGGTGGAGGGGAAAAGAACAATTTTAGATATTATTAAGAAGAGGAAGAGAAGCTGGTTGGGACATTGGATAAGAAGGAACTGTATCATGAGGGACTTCTACAGACTATTAGAAATGGTGGAGGGGAAAAGAACAATTTTAGATATTATTAAGAAGAGGAAGAGAAGCTGGTTGGGACATTGGATAAGAAGGAACTGTATCATGAGGGACTTCTACAGACTATTAGAAATGGTGGAGGGGAAAAGAACAATTTTAGATATTATTAAGAAGAGGAAGAGAAGCTGGTAGGGACATTGGATAAGAAGGAACTGTATCATGAGGGACTTCTACAGACTCTTAGAAATGGTGGAGGGGAAAAGAACAATTTTAGATATTATTAAGAAGAGGAAGAGAAGCTGGTTGGGACATTGGATAAGAAGGAACTGTATCATGAGGGACTTCTACAGACTATTAGAAATGGTGGAGGGGAAAAGAACAATTTTAGATATTATTAAGAAGAGGAAGAGAAGCTGGTTGGGACATTGGATAAGAAGGAACTGTATCATGAGGGACTTCTACAGACTATTAGAAATGGTGGAGGGGAAAAGAACAATTTTAGATATTATTAAGAAGAGGAAGAGAAACTGGTTGGGACATTGGATAAGAAGGAACTGTATCATGAGGGACTTCTACAGACTATTAGAAATGGTAGAGGAGAAAAGAACAATTTTAGATATTATTAAGAAGAGGAAGAGAAGCTGGTTGGGACATTGGATAAGAAGGAACTGTATCATGAGGGACTTCTACAGACTATTAGAAATGGTGGAGGGGAAAAGAACAATTTTAGATATTATTAAGAAGAGGAAGAGAAGCTGGTTGGGACATTGGATAAGAAGGAACTGTATCATGAGGGACTTCTACAGACTATTAGAAATGGTGGAGGGGAAAAGAACAATTTTAGATATTATTAAGAAGAGGAAGAGAAGCTGGTTGGGACATTGGATAAGAAGGAACTGTATCATGAGGGACTTCTACAGACTATTAGAAATGGTGGAGGGGAAAAGAACAATTTTAGATATTATTAAGAAGAGGAAGAGAAGCTGGTTGGGACATTGGATAAGAAGGAACTGTATCATGAGGGACTTCTACAGACTATTAGAAATGGTGGAGGGGAAAAGAACAATTTTAGATATTATTAAGAAGAGGAAGAGAAGCTGGTTGGGACATTGGATAAGAAGGAACTGTATCATGAGGGACTTCTACAGACTATTAGAAATGGTGGAGGGGAAAAGAACAATTTTAGATATTATTAAGAAGAGGAAGAGAAACTGGTTGGGACATTGGATAAGAAGGAACTGTATCATGAGGGACTTCTACAGACTATTAGAAATGGTAGAGGAGAAAAGAACAATTTTAGATATTATTAAGAAGAGGAAGAGAAGCTGGTTGGGACATTGGATAAGAAGGAACTGTATCATGAGGGACTTCTACAGACTATTAGAAATGGTGGAGGGGAAAAGAACAATTTTAGATATTATTAAGAAGAGGAAGAGAAGCTGGTTGGGACATTGGATAAGAAGGAACTGTATCATGAGGGACTTCTACAGACTATTAGAAATGGTGGAGGGGAAAAGAACAATTTTAGATATTATTAAGAAGAGGAAGAGAAACTGGTTGGGACATTGGATAAGAAGGAACTGTATCATGAGGGACTTCTACAGACTATTAGAAATGGTGGAGGGGAAAAGAACAATTTTAGATATTATTAAGAAGAGGAAGAGAAACTGGTTGGGACATTGGATAAGAAGGAACTGTATCATGAGGGACTTCTACAGACTATTAGAAATGGTAGAGGAGAAAAGAACAATTTTAGATATTATTAAGAAGAGGAAGAGAAGCTGGTTGGGACATTGGATAAGAAGGAACTGTATCATGAGGGACTTCTACAGACTATTAGAAATGGTGGAGGGGAAAAGAACAATTTTAGATATTATTAAGAAGAGGAAGAGAAGCTGGTTGGGACATTGGATAAGAAGGAACTGTATCATGAGGGACTTCTACAGACTATTAGAAATGGTGGAGGGGAAAAGAACAATTTTAGATATTATTAAGAAGAGGAAGAGAAGCTGGTTGGGACATTGGATAAGAAGGAACTGTATCATGAGGGACTTCTACAGACTATTAGAAATGGTGGAGGGGAAAAGAACAATTTTAGATATTATTAAGAAGAGGAAGAGAAGCTGGTTGGGACATTGGATAAGAAGGAACTGTATCATGAGGGACTTCTACAGACTATTAGAAATGGTGGAGGGGAAAAGAACAATTTTAGATATTATTAAGAAGAGGAAGAGAAGCTGGTTGGGACATTGGATAAGAAGGAACTGTATCATGAGGGACTTCTACAGACTATTAGAAATGGTGGAGGGGAAAAGAACAATTTTAGATATTATTAAGAAGAGGAAGAGAAGCTGGTTGGGACATTGGATAAGAAGGAACTGTATCATGAGGGACTTCTACAGACTATTAGAAATGGTGGAGGGGAAAAGAACAATTTTAGATATTATTAAGAAGAGGAAGAGAAACTGGTTGGGACATTGGATAAGAAGGAACTGTATCATGAGGGACTTCTACAGACTATTAGAAATGGTAGAGGAGAAAAGAACAATTTTAGATATTATTAAGAAGAGGAAGAGAAGCTGGTTGGGACATTGGATAAGAAGGAACTGTATCATGAGGGACTTCTACAGACTATTAGAAATGGTGGAGGGGAAAAGAACAATTTTAGATATTATTAAGAAGAGGAAGAGAAGCTGGTTGGGACATTGGATAAGAAGGAACTGTATCATGAGGGACTTCTACAGACTATTAGAAATGGTGGAGGGGAAAAGAACAATTTTAGATATTATTAAGAAGAGGAAGAGAAGCTGGTTGGGACATTGGATAAGAAGGAACTGTATCATGAGGGACTTCTACAGACTATTAGAAATGGTGGAGGGGAAAAGAACAATTTTAGATATTATTAAGAAGAGGAAGAGAAGCTGGTTGGGACATTGGATAAGAAGGAACTGTATCATGAGGGACTTCTACAGACTATTAGAAATGGTGGAGGGGAAAAGAACAATTTTAGATATTATTAAGAAGAGGAAGAGAAGCTGGTTGGGACATTGGATAAGAAGGAACTGTATCATGAGGGACTTCTACAGACTATTAGAAATGGTGGAGGGGAAAAGAACAATTTTAGATATTATTAAGAAGAGGAAGAGAAACTGGTTGGGACATTGGATAAGAAGGAACTGTATCATGAGGGACTTCTACAGACTATTAGAAATGGTAGAGGAGAAAAGAACAATTTTAGATATTATTAAGAAGAGGAAGAGAAGCTGGTTGGGACATTGGATAAGAAGGAACTGTATCATGAGGGACTTCTACAGACTATTAGAAATGGTGGAGGGGAAAAGAACAATTTTAGATATTATTAAGAAGAGGAAGAGAAGCTGGTTGGGACATTGGATAAGAAGGAACTGTATCATGAGGGACTTCTACAGACTATTAGAAATGGTGGAGGGGAAAAGAACAATTTTAGATATTATTAAGAAGAGGAAGAGAAACTGGTTGGGACATTGGATAAGAAGGAACTGTATCATGAGGGACTTCTACAGACTATTAGAAATGGTGGAGGGGAAAAGAACAATTTTAGATATTATTAAGAAGAGGAAGAGAAACTGGTTGGGACATTGGATAAGAAGGAACTGTATCATGAGGGACTTCTACAGACTATTAGAAATGGTAGAGGAGAAAAGAACAATTTTAGATATTATTAAGAAGAGGAAGAGAAGCTGGTTGGGACATTGGATAAGAAGGAACTGTATCATGAGGGACTTCTACAGACTATTAGAAATGGTGGAGGGGAAAAGAACAATTTTAGATATTATTAAGAAGAGGAAGAGAAACTGGTTGGGACATTGGATAAGAAGGAACTGTATCATGAGGGACTTCTACAGACTATTAGAAATGGTGGAGGGGAAAAGAACAATTTTAGATATTATTAAGAAGAGGAAGAGAAGCTGGTTGGGACATTGGATAAGAAGGAACTGTATCATGAGGGACTTCTACAGACTATTAGAAATGGTGGAGGGGAAAAGAACAATTTTAGATATTATTAAGAAGAGAAAGAGAAACTGGTTGGGACATTGGATAAGAAGGAATTTTATCATGAGACACGTTTTAGATGGTATGGTGGCAGGAAAGAGAGGGAGGGGGCGAAGGACACTACAATTAATGGACGATATCAAAACAGAAAAATCGTATGCGAAGACGAAGTGGTTAGCGGAGGACCGTGGAACATAGAAGCTTCTCAATTGTGGCAAATGACCTGCCAATAATGTCAGAATACCTATGATGATGGTAATATCAAGAATACCTTATAGAATTTACAGGAGAAATATAGGTCGTATGGTCAACATCGTGCTGCGGCCACAAGTGTTGTCCAAGAGATGGGAAATTTCTCGAGAAACATTATTCGAAGCGTGAAACATTATTCGTAAAACAAGATGAGAAACACATTTTAAAATTCGAGAAGAGAAATTTCTCGAATCTCGTGGGAAACATTACTTCACTCCAGTCTTCACACAGAGCCCGAAGCGACTCAAAAATGCATGTCTTCAAATTTGGAAATACTTTAATGTGTACAAATGAATTGCATAAGGACATAAGGAAATGTGTCGATTTTTTTACATTACGGATATGTCCGCCATGAACATAAAAAATGTGAGCAACTATAGTGTCAAAATGATCTACTGCCTTGTTTTCATTAGTTTTGACGGATTAGTATGTTATGTTTTGATCATTGGCGCAATTATATCATTGTTTGAGATGATATAATTCTACGTCAAAAATTTATACACATGCGCGGAAGCGTAAGGCGGTTGTCGTTTGTCTCTTGTTATCAGTGTTACCAATGTAGCACTTTGTCGCTTGATATAGAAATTTTAAGGAGATTTTTATCAAAAACATTTGGTTCATTTATATTGTTAGAATAGAAATTTAACACCTTTCAAATGTTTCCTATTGACTAAACTAGCATTATTTCCACTAAAATTCACATTGTTGGCAGTGTGTTTAGTATCAATACGACATGTGCGTGTGCCCTATTACGGACAGGTTTGACATATATTTTTATGCCATATCAATGTCTTCGGGCTCTGTGTGTTAGATTAGTGTTGAGCTCCTTCGTAGCGTACGTGCCTTTGTGAGATCCCCAGCTGGAGCTCATGTGGTTGGGATCCCAAGTTAACCTGCTGGTCCACGTCTCATATAGCCTTGCTGCTGAAAGCCACGCTAAACTAAAAATCAAATCAAATCAAAATCAACTATTTTAGTGTTTATATGGTTCATATAAAAGATACTGTAAATCGTGAACGTGATTGTACGAACACAATGAAACCATTTATCAACGTTTAAAGATACCCAAGTGATTATACAATACACTCCAACCAAAAATATAATTTGAATGTTAGTCATATCCTTCGTGGACCTCTTGTGATGCGAAAGGATTCTAATAACTTCTAGATGGAAATCAGAAAACATCAGGACATACATTTTATACGTAAATTTAAGCTAAGTAGACTATACAATAATTGCAAATTTGGAGTGAAGCGATTGACGTTTATTGATTACTCATAGAATTTTTTAGTGCATCAATCGTTTTCGTGAACGAACATGACGTGCAAATAGTTGAATTTGGCATATTAGCAAAAACGCATAATGCCTTTGAAAAATTGTGTTCACAGAATGAAACGAAACGGATTTCTAATGCTAAAATTCTGTTTTCCATTGTTTACAATGAGAATTCGGGGGCCAAATACTTCTCCATGGTAAAGTTTATAGACATTCCATTTTTCGGTGATTATTCCTCAATGGAATGTCCAATCTTGACATGTAACGCCTTACGACACTTGGCGCGTCCTCTCAAATCACCATGTCAAACTTGGTTAAGATTCAGGCGTCTTGGAGGAGTACAGTGTTGCCAATTTGGGGGAAAAGTCGCTAAATCTAAGGGATTCGCCTTCCAGGATAGCGACAAAAAATAATTTTTCCGAGTAGCGACTTTTTTGGTGATTTTGGAATGACGATTTGGCGACTTACTTACAAATCTAGCAACTTTTGCGTTGCTAACAACTTGTCCTAAAATAAGTAATATTAACTCGAATCAGTTCAGATATACAAGTCTTTTGCTTATTTGGATCAGTACAGATGTTGACGAGCTGGGAAAGTACGTAATATTTATCTCTATATTCCCGCTTTGATTGTTATCTTTTACCTTCTAACGGGGACGAACTCCAGCTTTTAATGTCCTTTAGTTTACAGAGCTTCTATTTAGAGGCACAAATAATACATTAACGATAGCAAACAGATTATCTGTAGAAGCGTGAGTAGAAGTGAAGTGTGTAAGATTTTTGCTAGACCTTGAATTCTGTTCGTTTTTTAAAATTCATTTTTGATTTTGTTGAAGCAAAATTGATCATAAAGTTAAAAGTGAAATTATTGTTTGTTATATATGAGTCTTTGAATCTTTCATATATGTTCTTATAGCGTAGATAGTACTATGGCTTGAATTGATCACGTATCTTACACACACACACACACACATATATATATATATATATATATATATATATATATATATATATATATATATATATATATATACAGGGCCGCCCACAGGGGGGATGTATGGCGCAAGCTGCGCCATTGAGAAAAATTTGGGGGGGGATTTTAATCTACTTTCGAACTAGCAATTTTACTGTCGGAATAGCATTAAAACACGATTTTGAGAAGCTAATTTTCAAAAATTTTCCGGGGTGAACCCCCGTACCCCCTGTTTCGATACTCGATGAATGAAGTACCGCGCAAGTAACCGTATGAAAGGAAAGGTTGGTTCGTTTTAAGATAGAAGGGCCGCCCACAGAGGGATGAATGGCGCAAGTTGTGCCATCTAGAAAAAAATGGGGGGGAATAAAAAAATTTGGGAAGAATTTTACTCTAATGTCGAATAAGTAAGGCCATTTTTATAATTACTACTGCCCCTACTACTACTACAAGCATTCTCTAATACTACTACAGGAAATAAAAACAACAACAAAAACAACAATTACTAGCACTATAAAAACTACTGCTACATTGGGCAATTGTTTTAGAGGACTTGAGTTTTGAGAAGGGAAGAGATTATTAGTTTTTGGGGGGAGTGCGCCATCAGCTTTGGGGGGGATGGGCACCCCTGTATATATATATATATATATATATATATATGAAAGAGGCAAAATTCCACGAAATTTTTTTTAGCGACTTTTCACCCAAAATTGGAGTCATTTCATTTCCGATTTAGCGACTTTTTGTATCAACTTGTTGGCAACACTGGAGGAGTATCCCGGCCAAATGAACGCCTAAGTCAAGTAAATAGAAGCTTCGCTCCAAAAATGAGACGAGACGAGACCATAAAACATTATTTCTCGTCTCATGGGACGTTTTTTTCTTCAAGTGTCCGTTTGACAGAGCATTTGGTAAACCCAGGACCTGCATTTTGGCTAGGGTAACACAAAGGAGTCAGGAACCAGAGATCGAACTCGGGCTGTATGGTAGGTGGTAGATACCTTACAAACTAAAACATTTTGGTTTTGTTGTTGACAGTACAAAAATTAATTTTTCCTTCCCGTGGAGACAGAGTTTTAATGTTGCGTGATGCAGGTTTTGTCAAGGGTCAGTGACAAAGATAAGATGTCACTCGTAGCATGCGCGTTTTTGTCATTGTTTTTTTTTAAAATTTAATCTCTTTTAAACATCGAGATACAAATATCGCTATACGTTTCCTCTCTGTGTGTTTCTTTCTCCTTTGTTACCAGCCAGGCAATTCATCATCGTCTCTGCAACTGTCATATTATTTTTTGCCTTCTATTTCCCCTCGAGATTCTATGCAATGGAGAAACTAGAAAATCCCATAAGGCATTGCAGGATAAAACAATGTGATAATTGTTCATAATAGCAATGAGTCTACTTAGTTATGTCATATGTAATGGAGTGAACTTGAAGTGTAGGACGGTTGTGTTGGTTGTCATGCTGATGCAAGTGTTGATGTTATGTTTTGGAATTATGGTATCAAACAAACACAGAAAACTCATTTTTATTTTTGATTGACTAATTCACAGTAAAATTTTTGTTGTGCTAAAGTATTATTTTTTCTGAAATATGTACCGGTAAGTTGCTACTTAAGTATATATATATATTGTATATTATTATTCGTTAATTTTCTTAAATAACATTAGCCTAATTAGGTACGGATTATAAATTGTGTGCTTACAAATTAACCCTCTATAGCACGCGTGGTCAATTGTAACATCAAGGCACTCCGCAATATTTATTTATCTTGCTTTAATGCGTATTTTGTTTTGAAGCGATATTAAACTCTTTTCTTTCCAACCTTTTTGACAATTGCGCATGTATATTTTGCAGCACAAACAGTTCTAAGAAAACTAAAATTTCTCTATCCGCGGAGTGTGACTCCGCGGCGCGTGCGACGGTGGGTTAAATTTACTGTGACAGTGTTTAAAAATGCATTAGAGACAGAAAAAAATGAAATGAAATCTTTCAGTTTAACGTCTCACAATTATACAATAAAGGAGAAGGGAGACGATGATTAAAGAAAGTGAATGATGATGGAAGAATTGGTGGAATGAGAAAGTGGGAGGAAAATGGAGAAAATCCATTGACACGATGTCAGTCGATGTCACGTATCATTTATTTTGAAAATAATGGTGGCAAAGCTGGAACATATAGAAAATTATATTCTTTTTAATATATTGAAAACTACTCACACTGTCCTTTCATTCTGTAGTTATTTACGAAAGTAATTCCATCAAACGGAAAGAACTTTTGTCTCTGACTGTACACATATATATCGAGTTACCAACTTTATGGGGGCTGGACCCGATTGACCCCCCTCCCCCGTGGTCGTGCCCGTGACAGTGCTACTCAATTTTTTTAAAACCTGATCTCGTTGATCCTGATAGTCATGATTGAGATCAGCAGAACAGGTAGGAGAAGACGAAATCCCGAACAGGGCCGGATTTAGCATTTTGGCGCCCCTAGGCCCAATATTTTTTCCGCCCCCTAGTCTGGTTAAAGTTACTTTCCTAAAAATCTTTATTAAAAAATTATATCAGGCCTATATGTTAATTGCTTAAACACCACTCCACGATGCAATTTTATCTTTAACTTTACCAACAATTATTTGTTCCAATGAACTTCAAAATCAGAATGCTTTATTAGCCTGATTTTTTAAAATCAATTCAAAAAGTATGTTAAGTTATGGCTATTTATTTTTTATTTCTAGATACTTTTTATTTTTTTCTCTCGGCCTTGCGACCCCTGGGAGCTTGCGTCCATAGGCCCGGGCCTACCGGGCCTATTGGGAAATCCGGCCCTGATCCCGAAATGCATTTTCTGAAAAAATAAATGGAGCTCCTATCCCTAACGCTCGCTTTGTTCCAATTATTTCAATATTCATCCGATTTAACAGTGTTGAATACTCGTCATCCTTACTTTTTTTGTTCCATTGATGTCTGAATCGAATTATTTTTCTATTTTCTTTCAAATTTATAGCAATTTTAATAAATTGATTTTACCGATTTTTTAAAATTTATTTAATCGTGTTTTACATCGTAAAAATTAAGTTTTGTTTTTCATAATTTTGATTTTTAATAATAAAACTTAAATAATATTAAAATTATACAGGATGATACGCTAAGGCCCTCGAAGAAAAAGTAACGAAAATTCTTTACCAATACATATACATACATTCCGGAGATACACACGGTCTTACTTGATTTGATTTGATTTTGGGTTTAGCATCCTTTTCAGCAGCGAGGCTATATGAGACGTGGACCTATCGCTTAACTTGCGATTCAAACCACATGAAATCGCTCCAGGAAACGAACACTAGCCTCCCATCCGGTCTTACAAGATGGTAGGACGTCCGTCACAGATGAAATCTGTCACAATTTTACGCTTGAGGCTATCTCAAAAGTCTTTACTATTCCTTGACCGTTGAGGATATTTAGGATCTGAAGATACTTATCGTTGTAGGTTATACCACTATTCAAGCAACACCAAGTGTTTTTGAACATATATATGTACTCAGGGCCGGATCCAGGATTCTTTAGGGGGGGGGCTGCAAAAATAACTACCAAAATATCCAATCATACTGACTTCAAAGTGACATGTGACAATATTCTTTTTCTCTGACAACACTGATGCATAGAACGGAGGAAAGTATTTTAAAGAGGGTCGCAAGTGGAATGCATGACAAAAATGTCCTTCTCTACTCCTGCCTTCTGTTTTCTTCCCTACTTGACAAATGTTATATTATTTTGCTTGGTTAACCTTTTTCCTTCAACCTTATAACGACTAACCAAGGGTAGTCGTTAACCTGGTTCGGCTAAGTGAGATATACAAATTTCGAGTGGTAGTATTTCTTTGCATGTAAAAATTAGCTTCAATAATTACTTACTATTATTCTCACCTTTTCTATCTGAATAATAACGTATATGAACGGTGCTAAAAATGGTTTATTAGTTGATATACTTTAGAATATCTTTTCCTTAAAACTGTCAAGCACACAAACTTGCTGACTAGGTATCCATAAACATGTACATAGCAACCACTATCCCATAATATTAATTTACATATCTTAAAAACATTCTTCTTCTGTTATTATTAAATTAACATTCTATGAAGTATAGTGCACATGTATGAGCACTTTCTGCCCAAGGTACAGGTAATTATTACTCAATCCAAAGTATTTTGTTATATAAAAATGTCGCCCGACAATTGGACTGAATATAAAAGTCATGAGTAAGCTTGGCTTTTATCTTCAAGAACCACTGGTCCGTTTACAATAGTGTTCTTACATTGCATATGTCCATCACATTTTGATCGCACCTCGTATATCTCTTCATTACATTTCACATATATATATTTTTAACAAATCTTACACTTCATCAATACTTATCTTTTATTACAATAATTATATTTATTTCATTATTATTCACTATATTATTATTATATTTTCTTATTAAAAATATCGTCGCTCATTTAATTAATCGTTGAAGGGTGCGAATTCAAAAATCGTAAAGGACAAACGTGAGTTACAAATAGTCAGGGCGCATTATATAATAAATAAGTTAGATGTTTTAAAATAAACATTGGATTCCTAAGGTATCAAAACATAGAAGAATCTCATTCAAGATAGTCGTTGAATAATTAGTTTTATAGAATGGATCTTATTCTTAACATAATCTTTGACAATTAAGTTTTCAACACAAATCAATCTAATATAAATAATCTTTGCTTTTAATTAATTATAAATCGAATTATGATTCTTAACATTAACAAGAAAGAATAAAAATCATTTGAAAATTAGCTTTTCAGTCTACCTAAAACTCTATTTAAGCACTTCAAGTATTTATAAGAATCGTTTTCATTATTGATATTAACACATAAACTTAAAAATAAAAATTCACAAGAATCTATAACTGATATAAATTTAACTTAATTTCATTAACGGTAATCAGGTTACATTCGTACTTGCATACGATTCTAACAAAGTACATTGTACTGCGCAATCATGATTAGGTTGTACAATATGTTGTACATGTATTTCATCGTGATTCTGATTTTGATATGAAATGCCATCTCTTGATCTTCAATTACGTCTATCCACGTAGTTCGTTGTATTCCTGTAATTTCGCTCAGTACTTCGATTGTTTTTATATCTACTGCTGTTGGGTGATCTGACATCATGATTACCATGATTAGTTAGGTTAGGCGGATTCCCTACATAACTTTGTCTATTTTGCTCATTTTGATTGCTAGAATTTACTCGGCTTAGGTTAGGTTTCGTATTATTCACACTCCGGATATTCAAATTCCGAACAGGCACAAAATGATCTGAATTATTCTTATTTTTACCCATTCCTGCTTGTTGATTCATAGCATGGTATTGAGTTTCATAGCATTGGACAAGCATTAATAAATGGTTGAAACTCATACACTGGGTGGAAAATAAGATCTGTTGTAACTTAAATGGAAGCAAATTTCGAATCGATGCTATTATTCTCGATTCCGATTGCAATGGATTAACGACCTTTAATTCGTTGTATGTATTTACAACAAACTCTACAACAGATTTATGCAATCGAGGATTGAAGTGTTGATTTCTAATGGTGGCATCTCTATTCGCCAGCAAAAAGTCATTTTCATAATTGGCGATTAGTGCCGCTTTGAATTCTTCATAAGTACTGATGTGATCACGTACTGCTTTAAACCATAATGAACAAGGTGGGAGTAATACATGAGGGATTAATTTCATATATTGTGATCTATCTATACACATTATATTGCACTCATCCTGGAATTTCTCTAAGAAAGAAGTAGCATTCTCGTTACACTTACCACTGAATTTGCTCATAGCTCGTATTTCACTCATCTTAACACTTAATTTTACCTTCCTTTTATCATTCCGTGTACTTGTTGAGTGATAGTTCCTATCCATGACGTGATGTGTCGTTACACCATCTATGTTTCGCCCATCTGCACTCTTCGGATGTATTTCTTCCAATATAATATCCTCATCAGACACCGGCGAAGGTGAGTTCATCACTGGTGAGTGGGGAAACTCGAAGCGATCACTACCCAAGTTATTACGGTATGTGTTGTCCTTAACCTGTAGCGTTCTAATCTCTTCCTGTATAGTAGCTAACAATTGCGTATTTACACGTATGTTGTTAGAATTATTGATGACCTGGATCTTTTGCTGTTGAACGGAAGACTCTATTACTTCTAAATCTTTTTTTACAGCACTGATTTCTTGGTTTTGGTGATTGTGCTTCTCCTGACAATCATCGGATATTGTTTTTAACTTTTCCTCGAACTGTGAGGAGATGTCATTCACCACCTGGACAATTGTCTGTTTCGTTTCATCTGACTTCTGTTCTATCCGTCTACTTAATTCTTCATATTGCTTGTTAGATTCGTCAAACTTCTGTTCTATCTTCTGTTCTATCGTCTGCTTCAATTCTTCGTATTGCTTGTTAGATTCATCAGACTTCTGTTCTATTCGTCTACTTAATTCTTCATATTGCTTGTTAGATTCGTCGATCTTCTGTTCTATCGTCTGCTTCAATTCTTCATATTGCTTGTTGGATTCTTCAGAGTTATGCTTCATCGTCTGCTTTAACTCGGTAGACATCTGAATCAATTGCTGCTGTAATACTAGCAAGATTCGGTCTTCTGATGTCAATCCAGGTGTTACACTAGGTCCACCGTTGTCACTATTATGGGATTCATTCTCCATTGTTTCGTTGTCCATTTTTCTTATAATTATTCTACCACTTCGCAATATGGTCAAATTCGTATTCATTAACTATAGTACAAAAGTAAATTCAACCTTACTCTCCTTCGGGATATGAATTTACAGCAAGTCCCGGGTGAGGTAAACCAAAATTTTTACAACGACTAACCAAGGGTAGTCGTTAACCTGGTTCGGCTAAGTGAGATATACAAATTTCGAGTGGTAGTATTTCTTTGCATGTAAAAATTAGCTTCAATAATTACTTACTATTATTCTCACCTTTTCTATCTGAATAATAACGTATATGAACGGTGCTAAAAATGGTTTATTAGTTGATATACTTTAGAATATCTTTTCGTTAAAACTGTCAAGCACACAAACTTGCTGACTAGGTATCCATAAACATGTACATAGCAACCACTATCCCATAATATTAATTTACATATCTTAAAAACATTCTTCTTCTGTTATTATTAAATTAACATTCTATGAAGTATAGTGCACATGTATGAGCACTTTCTGCCCAAGGTACAGGTAATTATTACTCAATCCAAAGTATTTTGTTATAACCTTTCGAAAATTGACTTAAACTATTGCTTTTGCAAAACTCTGCTTTCTTTTAAGCCCCAAACGGAAACATGATGGCAGAAAGTTTCGGAATATGTTGCCATTTCCACGGTTAGCTTCTCATTTTAGATTTGTATATTTACAACGAAGGGGGATACACGTGGACCTTTGCACCCCTCCCCCTAAATCCGGCCCTGCGTGTACTCATCATTCGTCGTGTCTGCGCAGATCACGGTCATTTCTTTATCAATACTGAGCCCACTGCCCAAACAGTGTGCTAGCATGTTCCTCCCTCCTCCCGAGAGGTGCGTGTCATTCCCAAAGTTGCGTTAATTAAATATTTCTCTGGTGTTCGTTATTATACCATCTGACCCTTTACTTGTGTGTACGATATGCTGATAACTGTTACAACTGTTTCCACAGTAGCGATTTATCTCTCAGATTCACTAATGGTATGTTCATGTCCAAGGGCGCCCATCAGGGGAGGGCAAGGTGGGGCGCTTACCCCCTAGAGGAAATTGTACTTCAGAATATCAAAAATCCAATAGAATTTTTACATTAGTTACAGCAAAATTTGAAACTATTTTTGAAACATCATTTATACATGCCCCGCTTGGAAACCACAACATGGGCGCCCTTGTTCATGTCTACTTCCATACTGTGCGCCGTGGATCGTATCTGTTGGTTCACCCTGTATATCTCCCCCAACAGTGCTTTATCACGCATGTATTGATATACTCTTTTGTTTCTTGTGCGTAGAAGAATCGCCCATTGAAGTTTGGATATACCTAAGCGTACCACCCTGTATATAATACAAATTCGTTTTGAGAAAGTAAGACTACTAACTAGACTCGAAGAATAAATCAGTAAACAAAGATGACAGAGGTACACAGCGCCGTTAAAACTTGCTGTCATCTTAGATGTCAACTGAACAGATACTTCGTACAATATCCCTTTTTGAGAAGCACAGTAATAAGTAAATGTGTTTTATAACTGTTCCAAACTTTTAGAACTATTGGTATGGGTATTTGTGAATGAAAACCTTGCTTCGTATGTCATCACAATGTAAATCACAATGACTAATGAGAATTTCAAAGTGGATTTCTATTGGAAGAAAGTAAGATGGACAATCGTTCCCCGTGTCGTCTTAAAATTTGTTCAACTAAAAACTGTTCATATCTTCTATCACCAATTCTATCAAAATCAAGACATCACGTGTAACATCTTTGTAAAAGGTGTTCAGTTACAACAGCGCCATTTTGTATTAAGAAAGGGATTGAATACAATGTACACAAAAAGAAAAGTAATGTCGTAAATATTGTGTCGTAAGAAGACGGCGTGTAGTGACCGGTTACGTTGCTCAATGTTATAGGGAAGAGAGGGGACTGAATCTCCCACGTGTAGAATGTATTCTGTTATTATTTTTTTTAACTTGAACGTAATTTACTAAGGAATCATAATAACGGGAGCTGCAAGTATAAAATAAACATGCAAAAAAAACTCGTCGGTTATTGGTTATCATAGTTCAATGAACATGAAAGGAAATTTCTGATAAATGAGGTGATGAAATACGCCCAAATAAATTCTAATAAGACAAGGAGATGACGATAAGAATCGTGACGCCATCTTTAGCTGACACATGTGAACTAATAAAATAATATTATATATTTATATGTCGTATGTGCGCGCGCTTATATATATCCATGTGGTAATTCGCAGATCCGTCTGTCTTTTGTATGCGCTTTTTTATCCAATGATTCTATTCGTAGATCCTAAGGGGGGAAGGGGTAGTTAGGGGAGAGAGAATGAATTGGGTTATTGCTTCCCGCCATTAAAAGCTCTTGACTGGCAAAGAAGCAAAACAAAGGGAGCTTTATAGAAGTTAGTGCTGTTGGTATGGTCCTCTAGCGAACAGTTTTTTTTTTTTTTTTGCGTACGTATATAGGATGGAGGGGGGGGAGAAGAAGCTATGGTGCGCGTCAAAAGAAAAAAAAGAAAAGGGCTTCTGCCGAAATTACATTGTAAGCATTGGCATCCTGGAAAGAGCAAAGACGTAAGGAGGTTGAGGGGGAAGAGGGAGACCGTATTCAGCTAGCATCAAATCAGTTGCCGAATGGGACTCCTTTGATTTTTACATCATAGTACATACACATCGGGAAAATGAAACAAAAAATTAATCGTGGTAGCATGAGAGTGATCCTTCAGTTGGGACTATTGCACTTGTTTTGGGATCCCGTGTTCCTTTCTTTGATTTAACTATCTTTCCTTCAACAATCTTTGCTAAGTTTCAATAAATACTCCTCTTTTAAGATTTAAGCAATCCCTAGAAATCAAATCCGGAGAGATGTGAGGACTAAAGAATTACTAATGCTTCGAATACTGAACACAAGGTTGTATCGAAGAACAAATGAAAAATTGAAGATAAACAGTTCGGGTTCAGGAGAGGTAAGGGCACAAGGGATGCAATTGCCTTGTTAAGGATAATCGGTGAAATGTTTAAATGAAAAAGGAAAAAAGTATATGTTGTAGTTATTGATCTAGAAAAGGATTTTGAAGGCGTCAACTGGGAATTGTTGGGAGTTCTAAAAAAGTTTGCGTTGATATGGAAAGATAAAAGAGTCATAAGAAACTTATATATGAACCAACAAGCTAAGTGTTAGAACATGTGTGGAATTAACAGAGAAGAGTGCAAGTGGAAGAAGAGATCGACAGGGATTTTGTTTCTCGCCGAGGTTATTCAATACACATCTAGAAGAGACAGTAAAAAAAAAAAAAAAAAAAAAAAAAAAAGCAAAACGGTATTTCGTTAGGAGGTAGAATGATTAGATTTGGTTTGCAGATGATGTGGGGTTTGTTGGGGAATCTGAAAAAAGAATGCATAAAATTTAGAAAACTTGAGGAAGAGTTGTAAAGAATATGGGGTGAAAATAAATGTTAGAAAGACAAAACCCATGGTGATTGGAACAAAGTCAGTGTCAAATAGAGAAGTAAAAGGTGAGAAAATAGAACAGGTGACTACTTTTCAATACCTGCTGGATAATATTATTAATGATGATATGAAATGCGAACGTGAAATAAAAGCCAGGGTAGGAATGGTGAAAGAAGCCTTTAGGAGGAAGAAAAGTCTGTTTTGTGGGACCTTGAATAGAGAGTTGAGAAAAGACTCATAAAATGCTTCGTGTGGAGTGTTGTACTGTATGGGCAGAAACATGGACAGTACACAAAAATAATGAATAACGATTGGATTGGAAGCTTTCGAAATATGAGTGTGGAGAAGAATGGAGAGAATTAACGGGACCGAGCGGAAAACGAATGAGAGGATGGAGAAATGGTGGAGGGAAAGAACAGTTTTAGATATTATTGAGAAGAAGAAGAAGGGAAACTGAATAGAACATTGCTAAGAAAGAACTGTATCGTGAGGGACGTACTAGAGGATGTAGTGGCAGGAAAGAAAGGGAGAGGTCGAAGGAGACTACAATTAATGGACGATATCAAAACAGAAAAATCACGTATAGTGTACGTGAAGACGAAGAGGTTAGCGGAAGACCATGGAGCATGGAAGCGTCTCAGCTGCGGCCAATGATGGCCTATGATTATGACGAACATACCAGAATTCTTTTTGGGGGTATAAGGAAAATTCTAAAAACCCATCTGGAAAATATTATATAAATCTTAAACTTAGGTACTGATACGTCGAAAGATAGGATCTCCAAGTAAGCGCACATGCATCGAGATGGACAAACAGACATCCAAAAATAAGTTTTTTGGCATGTAGGGACTGTGAAGCGAGCAGATTTATTGCAATTCAAAGTTCGATCTTTCTTTCTCCACGTTCAACATGCTTTACTCTTTCTCTTTCACCTTCGTTCGAAAGTAGTGTTGTGCACGAGACAAGAAATTTCTCAATTCGTCTCGAAAACAGCACGAGAAGTACCTTTTAAAATTCGAGACGAGACTAGATACATCACCATTCTCCTCTCGAAAAGGATACGAGATGAGAGATTTCACAAATCTCTTGGGCCAAATTAGTTCACCGAAGACTTGGATCTGAAACAGTGTTTTAGCACTACATGATCCATAGTAGAAAAAACTATAAATTGATAAAGTTACTGTACGAACACAATGAAAAACGTTTACCAACGCTTAAAGATGCACAAGTCATTATATTGATTTCTTACTCCTGCAGTTGATTTTCTCTTCTCTTCTTTATACTCACATTTTGAAGGCTTCTAATCATCTTTCTTCTACGTATTTTCTTAATACTCATACTTTTGTTGAAAATATGGTTCACAACTCTACATCTACTCAAATTGTTTGATATTTCCATAAATCTTTATTAACTGATTCATAAAATAAGTTTTTTCTTTTTCCTAAACGTCTTCTTTATTCTTCCTATACCTGTTTTTGTTTCCTCTTCACACTTCACATTTTTACTATTACAAATAATATTTCTTAAATACCGAAAATGAATCATCTGGTATACTCTTCCCTTTTAACATTTATAATTACCACAATTGTTTAAACTCGTGTTGGATAATAAATATTGTTTAGAGATTGTTATATATAATTAAAAGTATTTTATAAATGTAATTATATAATTAGGGAATTAATAGTTGTTAGATGTTGAATCTGTGAATCTTCAAGAACTAGTAGAAGATTAAGATGTTCTGTAGATTGAATTATAAAATATTGCTTTCTGGTTGAAGATTTATTCTACTCAGAAACAGTTCTATGTAAAGTCATTAAGACGGCCTACACACGAGAAGGTATGTAGCCAAGATATACAGGCTGTTACTTAACCCTATGTCATAATTTTAGGTTGTTATTCCTTACATCAAATGAAAGGTAAAAAATATCTAATAGACATGGTCGGAAAAAACTTCCTTTCAGAGTTGAAAGCAGCGAAATTGTGAAACAACATGTTCTAAAGCTCTCTAGCCTGAAAATTATGTTTCACAATCTCCCAGACTGACGTAGCGAATTGTATCAAATAAGTTGGGGTACGGAAATAACTCGTTGCGTAGACACAAGAGAATTGTGTAACATAGATATTTAGATAGACTGCACAGTAATTCCTATGTAATTCCACAAACCTCCTGTGAGAAATCTCATGATTTTGAAGACGTTTCAAATCATCTAATAAATTTTTGCCACAGAGTTCATTAACTCCCCATATACAAGATTCGTAAATAAACCGTAATTGTAGTAGAGTCAATGGGATAAACTCATTTAAGGTTACTATATAAAAAAATATCGGTAATACTTAATATATAACAGTTCCAATCAACACTACTTGCATCATGTTATAATTATTTTTATTCCATGTTCTTCACAACCTTTGGATTGGTGATATTGTCAGGGGATCTAAGGCACCAAACTGACCATCGGAAAATCTATCTATATCGGGTACGAATCCTATTCAGAGCATGGATATTATTTATTGTCTTTTCGCCCTCTGTTTCATCATCATCACAATAATTCATCTCCTCTGACCTAAAGGGTAGACATGTGTAATGTAAAATGAAATAAGTAATATATTCACAACTTTTAATCTAGTTTTCTATTGTCATGTTCATTTTTGATTTTTAGTTCGTAAATATATGGTGAAATCTGCATTTATCTCTAGAGTCAGCAGATAGTTAAAAAAAAATCTCGGAGTTGTTTAAAATAATTCACAACAAAAAATCAAAGCATGACTTCGTCTTACGGAAGGTATTCTCAAATACATGCTCATATCCTCAAAGTATTGACTCTATAGCGCCTGTTGTGGCCCGGGTTCGATCCCAGCCCCCGCCAGGTGAACTTTGTGGTGGACAAACACCGTGTGCGTGGGTTTCCTCGGGGTTCTCCCTTTTCCTCCCATATCCTTCATTCCATCATTTCATTAATTACTCATCATCACCGTCTCCTTTAGCCTAACCGGCATACCGTGGGACTTAAAACTCAAATATTTCGTTTTCATTTTCTATAGCTCCTGAAGTATATACAACCAACAATACATCTTTGTCTAATTGGGTTTATACTTTCAAGGGTGATACAATAGTTTTATTTTCGGAAAGCAGTAGGGAAGGGATGTCAGTAGGAGGAGACGATATTGTCTACCTACCAACTGAGCGCCCCTGGTGCGACTTTTTTTTTTTTTTTTTTTGTCCTACCTTTGTTGTGAATATTGTTCACGATACGATACGAGAAGTACATTTTCAAATTCGAAAATAAAATGAAACGTGGTAATTCTCGTCTCGATGAGAAATTTCTCGAGTCGCTTGGGCAACACTAGTTCATCCAAATTTTATAGATCTCAAGATTCTAGTGTTAGATGATTTATAGTACAAAAAAATATATATTGATAAAGTGATTATGTGAACACCTGCATTTATCAACGTTTAAACTTACATGATCCACTCAAATATAGTGAATATATTCATTACACGATCTACTTTAATAATAAATATGGTTTAAAAGTTGTTATATCATAGCCTTCGTGAATCTTTCATGGTGCGAAATGACTGTGATAACTTATTCATGAACTTTTAATAAAATGACAGGATAAATTTACTAATCGAGACGAGGAAAGATTTCCGATAATCCAAAGAATTATTCGAACATCGAGACGAGATTTCTATTAAATTTACAAAGGAAGATGAGAAAACCTCATTTCCCCTCTCATCTTGCCTAGCATGTAACTGTAGTTTCTCAGAGACTCACCGAAACTATAAAAGTGGGCAGCTGGGGGAACCTAGTGGTTAGAAGTGCCGGAGTGCTGTACCTACTACAATGCAAATAAGCAACAAAATTTTACTCGCCCCCAAGAAGAAAGCTACTAGCCCACATTCCACAACAGAAATCATTTACTTACCTTCGGTATGATATTAAATACTCGACCGCACTGATAAACCGCTCGCCCCGGGCGAGTGGGGGAATGGTTATTTGCATCCCTGGACTACACTGTTAAAAATACTTTCTTAAATCTGAGAAACCTTTTCTTATCTGTGCACTTAAAATATCTTTTCTTAGAAACAAGAGCTTGAAACTCTCATTAATAAGAAATGAAGAAAAGTAGATGAGGTTGTATAAAGCGGAACGAGAAAATATATTGTTACTTTCCTTACGAATAAGAATTGCTAAATCTCATTTCTAAGAAAATATTGTCTCGGTGCACAGATAAGAAACGGTTTTTCAAATTTAAGAGATTATTTTTAACAGTGTAATATCACTTTCAGTATATGCCAAAGTCAAGTAAATATTAAAAATGTGGATTGCTCATGGGCTTTCTCAGCTTGGGAAGGCACCTTTTACCATTTTTTTTTCAGCTGGAGAATTTAAGAATATTATGGGTTGCAGGGAGGTCGTCTTCGATGAATCAAGACAACGGCTTCCTTCTTGTTTACTTTATAATTAACGCCATGATTCTCACATAATTTGACAATAATATTGCTAGTCTATGGAATTTGGTTTATGTAAACTAAGCAAAAATCTTATACATGTTTTTTTTTTTTTTTTTTTTTTTAATGTTCACCATTATATATTTAATTTGAAGGAAATAACCGAACTGTTGAAAATACTTATAAGAACTGATAGCATACCGCACTTCGATGACGCGAAAAAGGACTGCAAGAAAATGGTGGAAAAAGGGCAAAGCGAATGGAATAAAAAAATCAGCCATTGACACTTTCCCGAATCTCTTCGGCTTACATTTTGAGCGTATCGAGACTTGTTAGGTGGAGGAGGGGAGAAATGAAAATTGGTCCTGGAAGGGGGAGGGAGAGAAGGTCTTACCATTAACTTTTGCTGTTTTCATCTTCCCTTCACCTCACAGTCGCTGGGGGATTAAGCGGCAGAGGGTAAGGAAAAACCTTGTATCGCTTACAACCAGAGTTTCATGAGAGCAGCTTGCAAAAAGACATTTAATACTAAGCAATAATAGGGAAGAGGGGTAGTTTTACGAAAAAATCCTCTTTCGTCTTCGGATGCCTCAAACTACAAGGGAGGAATAAAAGCTGTTAGTTGAGGGAGGAAAGGGGCTGAAATATCGAAGGTTTTTCTCTTTGTCGCCCTCCCCTGATGATTAGCCTATTCACCAAGCCTTGCCCACCTACTTCCGAGTTAGTTGCAATGTTTGCTAGTGAGGAATATGTTTTCGTTTGTGTGACCTCCTTGTTGATGTTTGTTATGTTTGTTATATTGAGTTTGTTTTGTTTCATAGTGTTAAAAGAATGGGAGTATTGACTATACAGTTTGTTGGTAATGTATTTGTCAAGTTTCGATTTTTAGACTTAGTTTTATAGATGTGATACATTTAGCAGTTGCTCAACCATGACCACAGTCACTACAACTTACTTTGAGATTCCATCTATCGCCATATTTGCTACAGAGTTGTTCTAGCTTAATGTTTGTTATGCTTTATGTTAGGAATAGTAACGCAAATATGTTGTTTTCCTAAGCTTTCAATGAAACTTGAAATTATTATCTACAGCAGAAGAAACAGTTGAGAATGCTCGAAGAGCACTGCTAGAACAAACTTAAAAGGAATTAATTTTGTCAAAATTTATATGAAATTGTATATTAAATTTATTTGATTAAATTCAATAAATAATACACTTACATATTTAGAACCTGCGTATTAAGGGATCTATTGAATTAGGTATATTGCGCTGTCACTTTTCATCACCATAGAACTATATATATACTGAAAATGCAGACCTAACCAGTGGCCACCGGTTACTATTTGGTACCAAAATGTTCACCATTCTCTTAGGTATTGATCAACATCAATATCATCTCTGTATGACTTACGGTTCCCGAAATATGTCTCCTTAAATCTCCTCAAATCGGATCTTTTTTGGCCAATATTTCGGGAATGGTAAGGGTGACGCGAAAAATTCCATCACTTCTTTCAGACAGTTTTTGATGTATTAAATGGAGGGCTCAATTTTTTTTAAAAAAATTGCAAATAACAGACACACACACACACACACACACATATATATATATATATATATATATATATATATATATATATACAAGGGCGCCCATGTGGTTTCCAGGAGGGGCAAGTATAAGTGACATTTCAAATATAGTCTCAAATTTTGCGGTAAATATTTTAAAAATCTATTGGGTTTTCGTTCTTCCAAGTACAATTTCTTCTAGAGGGGGGCGACTGCCACACCTTGCCACCTCTGATGGGCGCCCTTGTATATATACATATATATATATATATATATATATATATATATATATATATATATATATATATATATATATATATATATATATATATATATATATATATATACAGACAGACAGACAGAGAATTCAGTAATTAACTTTTTAAAGTTCGTTGAAAATAATTTATATCAATATTGTCAAGTCAAGTTTACAGGACGTGTTTCGAGTGGGAATGTTCACTAAAATTTTCAGAAAAGTTTCGAAGACCAATGCTTCAATTTTAAGGAGAAAAACCAACAATATAAATGGTCACCTTCATTAGAAAAGTATATATATATATAAAAAAAAATAGTAGCAGGTAAGTTTCTTCTCACACTGTGTTCTAACGCTTCCGGTTTCAATTACATGACCAAAAGTTTTAGGAATGATAAAAAAAAAAAGAATCGAAAGATTGCTATCTTGGCCAATAATCAGTTTTTGGGTCAGGGGCCACAACATTTCTAAACGGCCCCTAAATCTAGTTTTTCGTATCTTCTGCGGAATAAGCACACCATACTGTGTTAGGTGATACAGTAGTTTCGGTTTGGTTACACTGTATGAAGTCCTCCAGATATAAGGCTTACAAGAAATTATTTTGATTCAAATACATTGGATCTTTCGACCCAAAAAGTACTTCCTACTTGGAATATAAGGATATAGATTCCTCCTGTTTCAACAAAGGCACATTCAATTTCAATGGAAGGATGATCAGTCAAGTTAATCTAAACTGTAATTTATTTTCATTTTTTTTTTTTAATTTTTCCTGTAAATTATCTTGAAACATTAGTGAATCTGTGAGAAAGTAATTTAGCTTAGGGCTTCACCTTTTTATGCGTAAAAATATTATTGTTTTTACTATTATTTACCTTTAAAATATTCTTTCATACGCTTTTAACCTGCTTTTCAAAACACTAATGAATATTAATAACTTAAGAGACATCTAAATTTTAGAAAATAAGTGAAGTATTAATTACAAAACAGTGTTAATATATGTTACAAAGTCTCTTCTTATCATGCAGTTTATGAAGTATAATTTTCGGTCACCAAATACTTAACTACAACATATAATATTGTGTGATTCATTTAATAATATTGTATGTTCTAAGTATGTTTCAAATATTCATTGAAACATTTACAAATAAATAAATAAATAAATAAATATAAAGATAAGCTGAAATGTGAAAACGTTTCAAATCATTTTTCTTTTAATTCTTAAAATCGTGCTTATTTTAAACGTCTTACATACAAGCTGTTTGATATTATTCATATGAATTTATTCATAAAAATACCTCAGAATTATTATTATTATTATTATTATTATTATTATTATTATTATTATTATTATTATTATTATTATTATTGAGTATTTTTTTTATTGCATTATCTCGAAAGCGGCTCTAACTAGTTTATTTTTTGGGGAAAAGTATTTTTTCGGATGATTTTCTCAAAAATATATAGAGAAAGAATTTTGCTCATGTTTTGTTAAAAACCTTGTAATATAACACAAGTGATTTCTTCTAAAACTTCAGACGTAATAGTTTACTCTTGGGGCTGAGGTATTTTCTTTTTTTTCTTTTCTTTTCTTTCTTTCCTTTTTCTTTTCTTTTCTTTCTTTTCTTTTTCTTTTCTTTTTTTGATTGGTTTCTTTTTCAGTATCTTTGGAAGATGGCTCTGTAAGTAAAAGCAAGACGAAAAGTCCTATGTCACTCATGTCCTGCAATGAATAGTAGCTATATGAGTTACAGCCTTTCGAAGTCCTCACAAAATGAACGTTCGAGCTGAATATTGCCTCATTCCGGAATTGTAACCGAAGCACACGTTTTCCGAGTTATGCAGTGGCGGCGCATGCGAGCTTCTCGTAGAGCGGAAAACCTCTCGGATGTCTCTGGTAAATGAGCATCTGCGGCAATACTGGTCACTAACAAACGATAATTTGTTTGCAAGATGTTGATATCTCATACGTTGGCTGGAGAATGAACATTACCATTTTTCGCTATTGGGTATACCATCGTAATCCTTGTCGGTTCGCCAATACGTTCAGTTATTCAATTAATATGAACAAAACTGCGCAAAGTTGACAATGAGAACATAAATTTTTGCTTTATTGCAGCAATGCAGTGACGCAACTAGATTAGTTGTCACCAGGGGCAAGAACTCATCTTAGCCCCAGTCTGACCAACCAAACCCAAACGCTCCCCGACTATACCTGATATTGGCATCACACAGTAATTCTCCTATTCCATATTTTCTTCAAATGGTAAAGCTTGATTTCAAAATTACAGTACATAATTTAATTTTTAATACAAGGTAAAACATCAAACTAAACTCCGGCTCAAACCTCTTGACGTCCGTCGAAAGCCAATGATGTGCAGGTGCAACATTGTCGGATTTCGCTTCTTTTCGCGTACAGACATAATGTGAAACATTAACGAGAGAAATTAAAATATTGAAAAACAAAATTCGTTGTTACAAACTTATTAACACTGTAGTCTCACATATTATAAGGACGCACTCTTGAAATAGCTTTCTTCTAAACCAGGAAAAAAGCTATTAGACAAACGTTTTTTTTTTTTTTTTTTTGTTATAACTTTTATATTCCATAACCAAAAATGTAAAATGAAACAAAAAAGAAAATAAAGACCAAATGAGCAAGATCATTCCAAGTCCCTTTCTAGTGAGCCATGACTCACTTCCAATATTCAAGCAAACAAATACTAAAATTAAATATTATGCTATTATCAATGCTAAAATATGAATATTAAACAAGCTTTTATTACTACAAATAACTTCGATAGATTAAGTTGTGAGTCAGGTCACAACAAGTGCATAACAAACCTTTTCGTCGAGTCGTGACTCACCTTTATCTTCGAAGCGCATCGACTCCAAAATGAGGCAATTATGTAGTACGTAAAGCCAACGAAGAGTCCAACATATTTTTTATTACTAGAAATCTCTTCGATAAATTTTGTTGTGAGTCAGGCCACGGAAGACCATTTCAAACCCTTATCAATGAGACATGATTCAAGTCTATTTTCGAAACTCTTCGAATCCAAAACGAGGCAATTATGTGCTAGGTGAGTCATGCCTCATTAAATAGGGTTTGTGATGGTCTTCCTGTGGGCTCATGGGTTATAAAAATTATACTTTAAAAAAATGGTTTTGGTTCTAACTTTTAAGACGTATTAGACAACGTCACCCAACTTGCATTAGATATTGTAAAAAGGAGGACACGCCTTCAACGTCACGAGGTTTGTGCCGGACTGTAATTAGTATTTGATTGTCAAATAATCTGGGAGTAGCATGCTTGACATATCTTTATAGTCTTATGATAATAACTGAAAATTCAATGTTTTTGGAATTATGTTGGGATGTGCATATGTTAGAATGAATCAACAGTCTGTTGCTTTAGAATATATATTTAATTATGACATTCAGTCAAGCTGTTGTCTCGAGTGTTATATTCGGACATTTTGCAAATCTCTTAAATCGATATAAGTTAAATGAAAACACAAAAAGGTAGAACTAAAATTTAACTTTTCGGGCTCTTTAGGTACAAAACATTTTACAAAGTCCTCAAAAAATAGCTTTGAAGCTAACATATGCTCTATGGATATGATCCTAAGTTTGGTGAATCTTGTTGTCCTGTTAAGTTTCTGAGGTAATTTTTCGTGTCATTTAGATTGCTAAAACTCTTTTCCTTGCTTTTTAGTGAAAATAAATATTTGCCCAGTTTTGCGCGCCCCCAATCCGGCGCCCAGGGCCCAGGCCCTTGTGCCCCTTTCCTTAGTTACGTCACTGTAGCAATGCCCCTGCTTCCTGTTTCAATAGGAACTCTGGACATTAACTCGGCTCAAGGTAATTGTTTTATAAAACTGAAATAATACAATCTTTCCTCAGATTGAAGTCTGGCTATGACATTGAACCGTTTAAGCGTTATCATAATTATACCACAAAGTTACATTTCGTTTTATTTACCAAGTAGGGAAGAAGGAAGTTTCAAGAGTTTGTTATCAGCGTTTCCTGACATCTTTGACGATTTTACCCACATCTACAAGCTGCGTTTTTCATTTTTAAAAAAAGGAAAAAAAAGAAAGAAAGAAAAGAAAAGAAGAAATCAGGAAATAGAAATATTGTGAGTGTACAGTTATTTGATGTTATTACTTGTTTTCTCAACTATACAATACGAAATGCAGTTTTCCTTTTTTAACTTTTTTATCGAAAACTATTTATGTTTTAAAACAATTATTTCTTAATCTCGTCCAAAACATAATAGATAAAAATATGGCATTCTGAAAACTGTATTTTGAACGTTCTTTGTATCAGTTTGTATGCAGTTCTTTCCCCGTTCTGTTTCGGTGCTGGTTGTGTCAAAATATTATGAGATAAATGCTTCGAAATAACAAAGGGAAAATGACACGAAGTGTGGAATCCGGAAGTGGACTGGTTGCTCTGTTTATTGTGGACAGAGTTGGAAAAGGCTTTAAAAACAATAAAAAGATTGGTCGTAAGAAAGTTCTACCTCCTTATATTCAAAGTATAAATAAACACATGTTTGTAAAAGTTGTGCGGGTAACAAGCTCAGGTAGAAAGAAATAGCCCTGTTTGTTTTTGGTGTTTTGAGGTGAAAACAAACGTCTGTAAGGGGAGAAAAAAGCATAAAATTCAGGGAATCTATATTCAAGATTTTTGTCTCAAGCACTAACAAACATTTGTATATTTCTTTTTTTTTTCGTCTTCCTTTCCTGTCGCTATACTTTTTTCAATTCTTTCCCTTTTCCCCCATTCGTTCCGTATTCTTCCTCTTATTCGCTTCTTTATTTTTATTATTTTGTATTGAGCATGAGAACTATAGAGGAAGAATTTTATTTCGTGTTCCGAAAGTCTTCCGGTTTTAAAATTTCTGCTACAGGAAAACATTTTTTTCTTTGCCCAGTGTATTTGGTATTGCCCTTTGGCTAAATTTGTTGTTTTATTTGGAGTTGAAAAGTCTCTTTCAGCACCGGGAGGCTATATGGGAATTGGAGAAACATCTTAATGTGGGATTCGAGCTCGAGTCTCCGGGGCAAAAGCTGCATACGCAGTGGCGTATTTAGTGGAGACTATCGGTTGAACCCCCCCCCCCCCCGAAATTTGCTAGTTTTTCTCATTCCATGTACGGCAATAACCCTTCTTACCATTTCTAAGAATTTCACTGACTTCCATTTTCTTATGCTCTTTGTTCAGAAATAATAATGTATTTGTAAAATTTCATTCCGTGTAAGAACTACGTTCTGTTTTCTTTCTGTCGTCCATTCTACTCTTCTGTTTCTTTTCTTTTCTTTTTTTTTAATTGTTACTTTCTTTCCTCTCTCCTATCATACTTTCGACCGTTGTTAGTTGTGATTCAAATCGGCCGTCGTCAATAACACCAAAACTAAGAGGAGCTGATAAGCGAAACTGGTGTTCCACACCAACTTGCACGGACATCAACATAACAGGACTTTAATTATTATAGTAAAGGAATATTTACATCGTTTAATTATAAGTAAAGGTAAATGTTTGAATTAAAGAAAATCAAGAGGGGGGAATAAGTAGCCCGGGGTAATTAGGTAGGCCAAGAGAATGTTTCAAGTATTATGTAAGTTATTACAAAATAAATAAGAAATATTATTTAAAAAGTAGTTAACAAGGAGTAAAGACAGCATTATAAGTCATCAATTACCGTTGAGTTCATTCTTCTAGTCGCTATCTTAACCTAGATTTTTGGGTAGTTCAAATTCTGTCACACTGTAATTTCTATGATGGCAACACTGAAAATTCTTCCGATTCGTATTTTCGGGTGTAAAATCGCATTATATATTTGTAACACTCCCCTCTTCACCACTTCTTTAAGGGTAATGTTATGTAGTTTTGTGAACACACTGTACTTGCCCAAGATGAATCGTGACGATAGTGCAGTGTTGATGTTCTAGTTGTAAACGAATTAATGAATTCGTTGGCCCAGCCGGAAGATCACAGGACTCGTGTCAGAACGACAGGACCCCTCCTTGGAAGTTAAACATCAGATTAAGCTTCGATCAATATTCGGAGAAGTAATGAAGATTTCCAACAATATAATATCATTATTATTTTTAAATAACAAATTACACCAAATATCCCATATGAATTGTCTTTATTCAATCTGAGTTTATTGAATTTGTATCAATAGGCAGCCTAAATTTAGTATAAGCTGTTTATATAATAGTTTAATAGCTAAATCCATGCACTCACTATAGACATGGTAAATAGTAATCAGGTTCTACAGTCATAAGCACAACGTAACATAGGCTACAGGACATGCAAAACAAAAGCACGGAACATTGACAGGGTAATTACATGCAATAGCAACTATAGAAACTCAGGAGCAAGATTCAGTCCATCAGTCAGAACACACACCAGGATTCGTAGTGACCAAATTGTAAACATTAACATTAATTAAATAACCATTCATTATGCATATCGTACGTAGAATTCAACATTATTCATTTCACAATTATATTGCTTTTATTTATTATAAATTCATTGACTATCACAATGTCGTAAATCTAATAATTATCTTTTTTTTTTCACAAATTGATAATTTGTCACTCGAATCAGATGATTATTTGTATTATGTTATTACGCTGAGTATCCCCGTCTTGCTTATGGTTGAAAGTAATTAGCTATTAAGAGTAAGTGCAGAACCATGAAAGTGCATAAACAGATACAAACAAACAGCTTAGGCATGTAGGAAGCAAACAATTCTCATAAACATATTTTCATGTATAAAGTTTTTAATTAATTTAATCATATTGAATTTGCATAAATTTGGATATCACGCTGTAGGTTGTATCGAATTTGGTTCTAAAGGACGAAATTTACTATTCAGTACCACATTATTTTCAACATCAATTGATCTTCAACCAAATTATAACTTTCAATGGATAGTAAAATGGTATTAGTAGTCTTTTACCTGGATTACACTTTAATTACAGATATTTATTTCGTTTCTTGTTATATTTAATGTTAAATTTCCACATTTAGTAAAAATCACACTTAGTTTTATTAGCAAACTTTTTTTCACAATCAAATTTGTTCTTCTTCTTCATGCAACGTTAGTTTTTCAGACGCAGAATTTAAGTGTTTATTTGCCACTAAACTGAATGATTCATTTAATAATTACGAATGAAATTAAATAAATTATAATAATGTAATAACAAATAAATGACCATTTAGACCAGCGTTTCCCAACCGGTGTGCCCCGGCACACTGGTGTGCCGTGAATGGGCCGCTGGTGTGCCGCGAGGAATCGAAACAAAGTTTTTAATTTTATAGCAACCAAATTGCAAAACGCAGGGAAAAATGTATAGGGCCTATTTATATTTCACATTACTATGAACCTCTACTATGAATCTACAATTTAAAGTTTCATACCGTGTTACTGTTCTGTATATTTTTTATGTTGAAAAAAGTATTTTTTATCATTGTTATGACCATTAGTGCTTCTTTATTGTTGCAGACTATTTCGTAACTTGAAAATTTAAAATATCATTCAATCCTTTCGACAAATTACCTACATTTGTGTTTTAAAAGTAAAAGAGATTTTTTTGTTCGTTCGTTATTTAGTGATCTAAGGTTGGATCAGTTTTTAAAAAGAAAGCGTATTTTTAAAAACCTGAGTTCAATATTTCATTGCAATTGTTTTCTATTTTTAAATTAGAATGAAAAATAAGCATAATGATTTACCATGGGGAAAAACAGTGAGAGAGATTTTTCCTCTGAGAAGGAGATCAATAATCACAGAAAAAATACCACTGTATTTATATTTACAAATAATATCTATTATTATTATCCAAGAGAATCCAAGTAACACCCGTAGTGTGCCGCAAGTTGAAAAAGGTTGGGAAACGCTGATTTAGACATTAATAACACAAAGAAATTTTATATTTGTAATGCCATCATGTAAGTTGATGGGGCACTATATATTATTGTGGTAAGTTGCATTTCATTATCTCTTTTCACTTACGAAAAACGGGCAAAAGAAAAATTGTTAGCTTTTGAAAAATATTTAGTAGTCTGCCCCCTTAATACATTATAGTACGATTGAAAAACAAATTATGAAAACAATGATTTCACTTTGATACACTTTATATGCATATTCCACAATTTGAAGAAAAAAATTGATGTATTTAAAATGTATTGAGTTATGTTCACCAGCTAACTTATATAATAATGTTCCATAGATTACAAGTGTTTTAATTTACTCATGAGTATAGTTCTGTATTTTACCTGGACAATATCATTTCACTGTTTTACTTTGTCCTTTCAAGTTTTATTTTCTTTTAATTTTAAAAAAATACTCAACATTTAAGAGAGCTAAAAGAGACGTAACTAACACGACAAGTTACCCTATTGACAGTACCATCTGATGCTTGTCTAGAGTTCTAAAATATTTCGTTATAAAAATGAAAAACTACACTATAAATTAGTATATAAGTCCATTGGAATGGACAGTGACTAAAAGAATTAAACAGATTATTAATTTCAATTCCAACTCCAAGTATTATTATGTCTTATGTATACAATAGGACGGAGGACAACAGTATATCGTCTTTTCAAGTTTTGCCGCGGGTAGGCCTAGATTGTCAACCGACATAAGACTTCCATGTTTTTACTTGTATAATATTACACAATTTTTTTATTTAAGAAAAAATGCATGTGCTTCCCAAACTCAGGGAAAGCAATTACTCTCCCCGTCCTCCCCAACTGCCGACACTGAACCCGAGTCTAGGGCGAGTCTCTCAGCTACCTTCTGCGAATGTTGTCGATTGCTGGTAGTGTGGAAAAATTATTCGGGCTAGCACATCGAGGAAAGAAAAGCTTTACCTGATTTTTAATGGGAATATTGTGTAATGATACTTCTCCGTCTGGCAGTGCTATTCAGGACACCGTCTACTCCGGCAGAGCACCAATATCTACAGCGTGGTCGGGAAGTGAGCGTACCCCTAATTGGTGTTTTCTGACGGTTTTAGGTTTTACCCACATATGTTTGGTAACATTGCTTGGCATTGTCTGGCAACATTGCTATTCATGTTCATTTGTTGTTCCATGTTGCACTTCGCGATTCACGTGCGCAATTACCTGAATCAGACGTTTTCTGGCCGTTGGATTGGAAGAGGTTGTTCATCTTCACCAACTCCCTTTGCCTGGCCTCCAAGAAGTCCCGATCTGTAGACACCAAACAATGCTCCCTGGAGTTTCATAAAACAACAAGCAAGAAACACTCGATATCACACAACGCAGGAATTACGAGCAGCTGTGGAACACGCCTTCACCCTCGTGACTCCGGAGTATCTCCGCAAAACATCTGCGAGAACTTGGGGCCGGATTCAGCTGTGTTACGACATGGATGGTGTTCATACCGATGTTTATGACTTAAAACTCTTAAGCCTTCAAGTTAACTATGTACAGACATTCTACCACAACTAATACTATACTGTTGAAACTAAAGGGGGACATGCCCCCTTCCGGACCACCTATGTACAGGAGTTCCTTCCAAGTATATGAAGTTCCTAACTATCTACGACTATAAACAAACCCTATCAACAAAGGATATAAAATAACACATGGGGCGTCAGTAGTTTGCAAGGAGCTCCTGCATTGTACAGTTAACAAAAACGTCAAATTTAAATGTCATATACAAGAAGACTATGGCGAACTCATCAAGTTTTGTCAAGACTTTAAAGTACAATATGCTTCGGAAATGAGTAGGAAAGATGCTGTTCTTAAAATGGTCATCGGAAACTATCTATTGATACTCAAATCGACAACATCAGGACTGACCTCATGAATCGTGGATACCCCGTTGTATCTGTTCAACGAATGAAGGGTAAAGAGCGCATTTAGAGCCCGTTATGTTTAATAACTCTGAAGAAAACATATGCATCGAAGGGCATCTACGATCTTCAATTTCTAGACTTTTATTCCATTAAATCTTTCTGCAATGTTATTGATCCCAAAGGTCGAAACACACCCAATCCTCTTGTAATGCACAACCACGATGTGTGAAGTGCCCTGAAAAATCACTTCACTCATGAGTGCACCAGAGGAACTGAGGATGCTTCTGTCACTTGCCTCAACTGAGGAAGAGGTCATGCAAAAATTTTTAAAAGGCTGTTCAATCGTACACAAGAATATCGCTCGCCGCGCCAAGCTTCAGGATGTGTCTACCGCCAAAGACTTTCTACCACTCGTTCAAGAAGAGCATTCTCTCCTAAAAGATCAAATTAAGTCTCGGCCTACTAATGCCGCTACAGCTATCTACCTTACGAAGTCACCCTCAGCTAGTCCTGAACAGAAGACGACAGAAACCATCACCTTTACCCCTTTACAGGAAATCACAGACATAATTCCAGATCTTAAACTTCCACAGATCTTTCAAACCGTACGGGAAAAAAACTACCAAAGTTACGTGCTGCAATTGATATCTTTAAGGAACTATCTCTCCTTTTGTGTAGTTGACTCCTTCTTGGAGACTTCAACCAATTAAGAAGAAATCTGAAATTCCATTGATGACGGCCCTTATGAGGACTGTTTCCTCTTCCACGCGACATCTGATTCGTTCCCTCAACCACCACTGAAATCGTCCTTCATCCTATATATATTAGACTCCGGTAGCAGACTGCACTACATCCTTCTTGCTTAGTGGCATAGCCCACGTTCACCATGCTCCTTCGCACTGGACATCACCATCATCAGCACCTCGCCAGAACTTACCATTTCTCTCTCTCTCTCTCTACGAAGGTTCCAATCATCATCATGGCAATCATAGTACTCCAAGCATCTGCGACAGGCGCAGATGTTAATACTACTTCAACTGCCGACGCTTCAGATGAATGCTCAACATCTACAAAAGGCATAAGAACTGAGTTACCCGGAACTCAAACTTCATATTTTTTAAAGACAACCTTGTAACATCTTGTATCCTGAAGATTATTTCACATTGAAGTGTACCCAATTTTCCCAATATCAATAAATGATGTGCTAATTTTCAAATGGAATTTTTAAAGATTTATTTGCTATGAATTCCGTTATCTACTTTTTTTTAAAATAATACCTGATACTTTTTTTTTTTTAGTGCTAAACTGCGAGAAAATTGAAATTTACATAGCTGCATAACCCAGAAAGGAAAATGTCAACGTATCACAAGAAACAAATCTTTTTTTTTTTTTTAAAAAAAAAAAAAAAGAGAGTCAAGATCTAAACACCTCAACAGAAGTTAAATTTTGCTCCGGAGCCGCCATTTTTAACTACTAGACAACGTTCTTACTTTTCAGTTGATTAATCCAGGTTTCGAACTCTGCAGGCACCCATCATGCTTCAAGGCAGCTGCATCAAGCAAATTCTGAGATTGTACTTTTGCTATAATGTCTCTGGACAACTTTTGGGTTTTGTATTTAATATAAATTTCTGGACTCAGAGTATAATAGTGTAATGGACGAAGTATGGTGATTTCTTCAGCAGCTGGGGATCCTTAACGAATTACATTTTCGAGACGATACGTAACGTGAAAATTGATTATAAAATTTCCCGAAATTAATTGCTTTGAGGAATTGGAATTTATTGGAAAGTATTCTTTATGCATAAGAGAGCATACAGAAAATAATTACGAAATCTTTGCGAACAAAAATTAAGAACAGTAATTCTTGCCACGTAGCATTCATATAGCAGAAATCAAATACTTGCTACTGTCGGCGCTCGTGACCGAGCATGCTAACGCTGCTGGCTAGTGATGGAAATCGCTTTTGGCATGTGTTCAAACCCAATCCAACGAAATATATTTTTTTTTAAATTTGCACAACACTTGTTTCATTAAAATAAGAATGAAAATAATACTCAAAAAGTTATTTACTTACTTTTGTGCAGATAAGAAGAAGAAGTAATAGTAATAGTAACGAGTTAGAAGCCCCGCAGTTCACCTCCATGATATAAATTTTGTGACGAACTTAAAACAGCTGGCTAGGATAGCGCGTAAAACAGCTGACTAGGGTAGCGCGCGAAAAAAACGTCTGGGAGTATTACTTTGCTGAGCGGGTCGTATGAATAGTAGTTTAATTGTTTCCCACGTACAAAAACAAAAAATAAAGTTATAATATTTAATAGTTAAAAAAAAATCCTTGTACGATGCTCGAACTAGTACCTTCAACCACATTTACTGATTGAGTTTACGTTCTCGCGCAAACCAACTGCAGTACCGATTTCTTACATGCATTACGTCTGTTCTACTACAAGACATGATTTTCATTTATGATCGTGTTCCAATTCGTCAATTTTGATAGATAATTGTAACTTTTTGCTTTATTTTTATGGAGTCTGTAGATATAAGAAATGTTAAAAAATATATGATTAAATGTTTTGTTTGTGAATTTGTATTCACATTATTCTGTCACAGACGCGGAGGTCGAAGTTGAACTACAGAATTCCCTCCCGGCCTAGAAAAATACCCTTTCCAACACAATTGGTAATTTTCATAATTTCGGCCAAATTAAGGTTTGTTTTGCTTCTAATTTCTTTATTCATTTTTCCTGCTGTGGAAACCTTCCAAAATTTCGAACATATTAAGAAAACAGAGATATTTTCAAAAAAAAAAAAAAAAAAAAAACGTCAGATTAAAGAGAAGCATCAATTATTTTGCTCGTACCTGTACATTGCCATATTATGCCCTTTCTTCTTATAAACATCTTCTGAAACGCGAACATTAAATTTAACATTTTGTTCTTATTCTCCGGGACAGAGCTACTTAAAGAGATGAAAGAGTTTATTTATTTGCATTGCAACAAGGCCAAAATTGATCCGTTATAAATATTATGTATAACTCTTACGAAGCTTGTTTTCTCTAACAAAAAGCAAAATTAAAAAAAAAAAAACAAACTGAATTTTGACATTTATTATCATGAAATGTTGATGAGTATATCATGAGTTGCTTTCTTCCCCATGACCCCATTAACCGCATTAACACTTTCCACTTGTGCACTTTGCTAGTATCGGTGAAATACCAACGAATATCTTATCCTCAGCTACACTTCCATTGCTCTTTTGACAGTGCCAATTATACTGTCATGTACTTTATCGTAAATCAGGGTTGCCAAGTATTGAGAGTTCAAAAGAAACATATTCAAATTACCAAGCGAAATTATGCGAATTACGACAGAAAAGTCTCTATATCTACAGTTTACTCTGTGAACGTTAAAACTTGGTTCCAACCAGCTTAATCCATGTTTTGCGGAAGTTTACACAAGGTATGTACGATATTTACTTTATGATAAATTATAATCTCTTGTAATAAATAAATAAATATGTAGTTCTCGTCCCATCATTATGCCTTGTTAACTAAAGGAAATGAAATGAAATCTTTGAGTTTAACGTTCCACGATTATACTCTTCAGTCTAAGGGAGACGGATAATTAAGGCAAGTGAATGATGGTGGAAAAATTGGGGGAATAATAATGTTGGAGGAGACGAGAGTACCCCGAGAAAACCCACAGACAAGATGTCCTCCATAAGCTTACTTGGCCGGGGATCGAACTTGAGATATCCCCTAACAGCACAATTACATAGCAGACATATGTCTATCATGTTCCCTCAGGTACATGGGAATGTGTCCAGTATGTGCCTTATGTACCTCTGAGAGAGAAATCACATGGATGGCAAGTAATAGTCACAATCTATGTCCGCCCCTAGGCACATGCCTGACATGTACCTGGGGAACGTGCCTAGTATGTTCTAATTATGTTCTCCATGCCGTAAGCGTCAATGAACCACAAAATTACTCCCCCAAAATATCTTAAATCGCCTATGTGCATAATGTGTTTACATTAAGATGAGTCTAAAAAACACTTTAAACAAGAAAAAAGAGAAAGTACTCCAGGGTGGGTGCGCACCACAAATCCTTGGATTACTAGCCGCGTGCTCTACCGACTTGGTCACGGAGGAATTGTAAACAATGTCGCTTGTAAAGGGATAAATTGTTGAGGTTTTATGAATTTGGCTAATCACAGTGCTCCTTCAACCGCGTATATTCGACGATAACCTTCTGGGATCAGATAAAATCTACTCGCCATGTAATTTTATAACAAAATGGCGAGTCTCTATTTACTTTATGTTATGGTTCTTCCATATTCACTTGCAACTGATCATCGACAGTTTTCATCTAATAAAGTTGATGCGTCTGTTGCTTCTAGTGCACAATCGCTTAGAAAAAGAAGCAACAAAAGCATCAAATGTGGGAGATGGATTTAGAACAGCTAAATGTAGCATGCCTAGCACATCTTGTGCTGTTAGAGTATCTGAAACAGTATGTACCTAAAGGACATACCTAAAACACGACTGTTAGAGTGAAGACATAAAAACAAATGACTGTTAGAGTGCGAAACTGAGCCAGGTATATAAAAGCTATATTTGTGGTACATAGTTGCAAGTATCAATTAGGTGTAACAAGTACCTAAAACTGTAGGTAGCTAAAGTACATACTTAGCACATGAATAGCATATGTGCCAAGTGTCGGGTACCTAAAAAGTAGCTGAGACACCTAAATGACACATGCCTAGCACATCCTGTGCTGTTATTGATCATGCACCAAAAATAAGCGCTCTACCACTGAGCTACCATATCCCCTTGTAAATTAAAGGAAATGGATAATTGAAGATAATGAAAGACTGTACAATACCGAGGTTATGAAATACAAAACCTATTATTGACGTGGGTTCCGAAACACGACCGGTACCACCATGGAGGGGCTAGAGAGGACAGAGCCCGCCCTAAATTATCTATTGCACCATCTAAAACAGGACATTCTAGTGGATTTTTAAGTTAAGGCGAAACTAGATGCGAAATTCTTGTCATTTTAATTACCAAATTCAATTCATTTTAGTGCATTTCGCTCTTTTGTGCAATACTTCTTGCTTGATTAAGCAAACATCTCGCATTGGTCCTTTTCGCAATCTAAAAATTTCGAAGTCACGTACCTTATTTTTACACTATAGTATCAAAGGTATGGAATTAGATGCACTTTCAAAGAAAAGTTGCATCAACATACAGAACGCTAGCTGCGAATATCAATAAACTGAAGAGTGAACCCGCAGCCACTCGTAGAGGGGCCTTCAACCCCTACTAAAACACTGAAATTTTAAGTTGTTTGCTTGGATAAATATACAGTACGTTCAAAAAATAAGCAGTCAAGAATAAAGATGAAATGCACCTACAACTTTGTTACATATTCCATAAATAATAAATAAATAAGCAGTTTTGTGGCCTGCCATTACCCCCTGTCTTGTAGACATGCTACGATCCTGGCCAGGGTTTAAATCTGGTGAGTTGGTTGATGCAGAGACTATGATGCAAGACCAACACTCACAGCGTAGGTCGTGTCTGGCCACATTATCTCGCCTTCCAAGAAAGTAAATTACAGAACCTCGCCACCCGGTCCAGTTGCTTATAAAAGAATTAGTGGACTTCGAACTTGAGAATAAACGGGAGAACTCGGAGAAAAACAAAAGAATACGATGTTCCCCACCACAAAGTCGCATAGCTTGGAGTCGAACTAGTGACTTCTTGGATCAGAATTGAGTACTCACTCTATCATTGAGCTACCGTGCACTTCTTTCAGTAACTCCTAATAGTTCTAAAGAGTTATTAAATATTTTTTAAGGATCGCATATTTAATAGCATGTGATGCAACAAAGATGCTTTTCTCTACCCCTCTCCTACCGCCATGTTTCCCTCGAGAAAGAAGTAACACTTTTAAACTTGGATCAGGAACATAGACATTATGCTAAAATGATGAAAAATGGTCGGAAGCTTTCGAAATGTGGGTGTGGAGAAGAAAGGAGAGAATTAGCTAGGTTGAGCGGAAAACGAATGAGAGGGTGCTGGAAATGGTGGGAGAGAAAAGATTAATTTTAGTTAATATTAAGAAGAGGAAAAGAAATTGGTTGGGACATCGGCTAAGAAGGAATTGTGTCATGAGTCACGTGCTAGAGGACATGGTGGCAACAAACAGAGGGAGGGAGCGAAGGAGACTGGAATTAAGGGTCTTCACTACAGCGAAATTAAACTACCGCTAATTTTTTTAGAGTTTTTCTGTAATATCTTAAAAACAAATAAAAATATTCGAAAAACAGAAACGTAGCGAACTAGACAAGACGATTTTGCATGTGATATCTTTACCACAATTCACCTATCTGCTTTTGGTATGCCGCTATTTACAGAATCCGCAAAAAAAATGCTAAATCTATCTACAGCTTCAAATTGAAAGCAGATAGATGAGTTGTGATAACGGTATCGTATGCAAAATCGTATTGTCTTAGTTCACTACGTTTCTGCTCTTCGAATATTTTGATATGTTTTGAAGATATTACAGAGAAACTCTAAAATTAGCGGTAGTTTAATTTCGCTGTAGTGAAGACGATATCAAAACAGAAAAATCGTACGTGAAGACGAAGAGGTTAGCGGAAGACCATTAAGCACGGAAGATTCTTAGTTGCAACAATTGACCTACCAATAATGACAGAATATATGATGATGATGATCTTGACTGGTTCCCAAATCTACCTCTGATGTTGTTAAAACATGTTTACCTGGTTTAAATATCTGAATTCTTTTTTCTCTTTCTTAAAGTTTCAAGGACACACTTGCGTCATAAACTTTCTCCTCTAGTCAGGGTACTCGTTCAATCTTTATTACTTGGACGATGAAATTACCGTACATGCATGATAAGAATAGTAAGGTTGGAAACCCTAGACAGCGTTGAGTGTCAAAGCAGTTATTTTGTTAAACGAAACTTATTTTCGTTAAAAGTAGATGGCAAAGTAGTATTTGAAAAATCTAGTGTAGTTCTTTCAAACACGTGCGGTCATTATGTATTCATATTGTATTCGGTTGTTATTTCCATTAAATAATAACAAAACTGAATTAAAAGGATATAAATAAAAGAAAAACTTACATGTGATTTGACAATGCAAGTGAGAAGAATTATTAGAGATATTTTGTCAAGTTGCAGATGATATTTGTGTGTGTGAAACTCATAAAGTAATGTGGTTGTGTTTGCATAAGATTGGTGTGAACCAAAAATTGAGAAAAACGGTGTTTAATTACTACCAGTGTAATATGTGCCAATGCTAACAGCAAGACAAAAAGAAAACTATGAATGACAACATAATGAGGTGCGAGTTATTGCAATGGGTCGGAGATTAAGTAAGGTAGGGTTTTAATGTATAAATTGTTGCATTTCTTAAGATATGGAACAGTAATTTCCGAATTTTCAATAATTACTTATTCATCTAGTTATTTATTTTACCAACAAACAATCCTGTGTTAACCGGGAACACTAGTTTATGCTGCCTTATGTCTTCATCGTCAATGATTAATTGCTGTAAAACTGCCGAAGAGACGAAACGAGATTTAATTTTCGTGACGAAAATCCAGACAAGACAAAACTTTTCCTATAAAAACAGTTACTTTTCGAGAAGATATAACATTTTCGCGACACCCTTTAAACAAGACAAAGCCTAAATTCTTTTCTCACAGAAAACCGGAAAAGAATTCTTCCATACATATATATATATATATATATATATATATATATATATATATATATATATATATCGAATTACGTGTGTGTTTTCGATTCGCAACAAATGTAAGTACGAAATCCCCTGCAATTCAGGGTGCAATTTCTATATTTAAAAAAAAAAAAAAAAAAAAAAAGCTCAGTGAGAGAGCGCTTACGTCTGATGTGTGGGTTCCCTTGTTCAATTCCCGGTCAAGTAAGTTTGTGTTGGACAACATCGTGTCTGCGGATTTTTTAAAGGTACTCCCGCTTTCCCCCACTTTCTCATTCCACCAATTCATCCATTATTCACTTGCCTTAATCGTCGTCTCTCTTAGCATAATGATGCGACGTTAATATTCTCAAAATTACACCTGAGAATTTGAACTCATGCAAACAGGACCGGATCCAGGATTTTCTGAGGGGGGTGCACCGATTACTATCAGTACATTTGAATCAAATTTATTTCTTTTAAATGCCTTTAGGCATCTGTGATGTGTATGAGGAATTGACTTAAACTATTGTGTTTAGCAAAACCGCTTTCTTTTAAGCCCGAAACGGAAACATGACATGAAATTTTAGCTATTTCCACTGCCAGTTTCTCACTTTAGATAGTGTATATTCAGAACGGAGGGGGTGCACGTGCTCCGGTGCACCCCCCTAAATCCGATTCCATCCCATCTTGCCTAATCCCATCTCGCCTAACGGTTTATCAGCCGCTGATATCTCCAAGATAAGAATGCCCGCCATTTTAGGCAAGATGAGAGTTCCCATCTTGCCTACTCCCATCTTACCTAAGATGTAAGAAGGGAATTTCTGCACTAAAGAAGGAATTTCTGTAGAGGGAATTTCTCCGTTAAAGAAGGAATCATTTTAACCAGATGTTTCAATCAATATTCGCCGTTCGAATATGTCTGCAGTACAGATACATGGAACAATTATTACATTTTCTGAAACCATCACAAATCTCGGGATAACAATTGATCCATATTTTGAGTGGAAACCCCGTTCAACGTTGTGCGTAAGAAAGCGTTCTGGTCTTTTCATTCACTCACCAGACTAAAGAAAATTCTAACCATTGACACAAAATCACTCCTTGTAAAATCTCTAATATTTTCTCACCTCGAATATTATGATGTAGCTCTATCAGACTTACAAGAAGGTGCAAGATCTGGGACTAGTTTGTAACTATAAAGGAAATGAAGAGGTTAGGAAATGGGTTCGGCGTGCAGCAGCGCTTCCCCTCGTCCCATTAGATAATGTTAGTGATGCATTCCTATACATTCAGGAAAATGCACCCGACGTTCGTAATAAAGAAGCCTTTCACGACTATCTGGTGGACACTTGGTTGGACGAATGTGGAGCATTATTTCCACCGTAAGTATTCAAGGCTTGTTTTTTCATTTGATCTAATTATGATATGTACATCAGGTTCGTTAGAGCAAGCTACTGATCATATTGATCATACAGAGTTACAATAAAGAACTGCTTAAATTATAGGAATATTATTTGATAGTTCCATATATTAATATTCATAGTTAAGTTTGTATATGACAAGAAAAATTATATCAGTCGTGACAAAGTAGACAGAGCATCTAATAGTATAAACTAGTATTGTGCACCTAAAATCCTTTATGAACTGTAATTAATCCTATGCTGTGATTTGAGTTTTTTTTTCTGCTTATATCAAATGTGTTGTTTACGTAGGTGGTAGTATGTAGCTAGTATAATTTTACTTATTTCTTATAATGCTACCACAGGGACTAGTTCTTCTAAAGGTTGTGTAATTTATTTAGGTATATACTTATGCCTATCTGTATTCAAGATTATATCATCTTTTTATTCATTCCAGCAAGATGTGGAATCATTTCAAAACTGATACTGGAAGGACGAACAATCCGGCGGAAGGATGGCATGCGAAATGGAACAGAAAATTTCCAGGACACCATCCCAACACATTTTCATATATCCAAGCCAAGAAGAGCAAGCTTCGAATGAATTAGCTATAAGAATGTTGGAGCAGGGCAATACCCCTACAAAACAAAAGAAGTGGAGAATAATTGATGAAAGGCTAAAAAACTTAAAACAAAGACTAGTGAGCGGAAATATTGATTTGTTCACTTATCTTAACGCAGTATCCCATAACGTTCACATAGGGTAGCTTCTCTCTTTCTCTGTGTGTATATACTATTTCATGGGGCAAATCATTGTGACATGAGCATTAATGTGCTTTCTTGTTGTATAGTGCTTATTATATATTCATATTGTAGTTAACAGAGATTACAAATATTCATTGAAACACACTGAAACTAGATTATTGATTTTCTTATGCAGAAAGATTAATACATAGATTATTTCTTTTCTGAAATGTGCGTATGATTTCACAATTTCTTAGTGTTGGTGGTTAATACTAGTACAGGAATTCCCTCTTTAGAGCAGAAATTCCCTTCTTACATCTTAGGCAAGATGGGAACTCCCATCTCGCCTAGAATGGCGGAGATTCTTATCTTGGAGATATCAGCGGCTGATAAATCGTTAGGCGAGATGGGATTAGGCAAGATGGGAGGACACCCTAAATCCGGCCCTGCATGTATATCATTTTCTTTATCTAAATAAGACCTTTCATTAAACATTGCTAATATTGTCGAATTTATATTAACCATTCTATTTGTTGTGCAATTGTTTAAGGCAGTGGCTCTTAACCTAATTCCAATCACGAGCCCCATTTTATCCTATCCTCTTCCCAGTGACCCCCTTATAATTTCTATTTGTAATAAGCTTGTGTGGGATATTTAATATACCTATTGCAGAGATCTTACGATATTCATCTATTTCTATAATAGTAGAATCCATTTCTTGTATATAGTGGATAGAGTAACTTTCCTAAAAGCGAATGGATTAAAACCAAATTTGGCCAGTTCATTCATATTACAAATTTTGAGTTCGATCCGTCATACTGTTTCAAAATGGAGGCCGTTTGAAAATTTTAAAACTTCATAACTCCCCTAACTTTGGGTCATATGATAAAAAAAATAAATAAAACGACTTTTAATTTTTATTTTTTAAAAAATTCGACAGTTAAAAAAAGTTATCGAGTATTTTAAATGACTTGATAATGTGCGTCACGAAGATTGAATTTGACATTGCCGCACTAGTGAAATCACACAATGCTCAGGTAAGAGCTTTCAATGTTAATTGTATTTTAATATGCAGTCTTTCTGATATTATTTTCCGCTTGTTTTCAGAGTCGCGACACCCAGACTGAGAGAGTACTAATCCTAATAGTAACATAGCATGTGTTCAATTCAATCGTCCCATATATGTGTAATGAAAACAATATATGTTAATGGGTGCTGTATAATAATTTTCAACTTTCTGAATTTATTAAAAAGAAAATTCATTTCTTCTTTGAATAGCCAGCGGCACATAAAAGGACAGAGCACAAGCTATTTCTCTCTTCTTGTCCCTTGCATGTGCTGCTTGTAAAAATTTCTTTTTATTAATTTATGGACTAAAGAGCTATCTATATTTCCGCTTATGATTTAACGACATAATTTTCCTTCTTTTTATCTCACTGTTACCTTGTTAACAACTCTTTACAACACTGTTTTTTATTCACTTCATAATTGTTTTACTTCCTTTTCGTGGTGCTAAAGATTTGCTATGGCTAACAGCCTACTTAGTGATACATTTTTTTTTTTTTAATTTATTTTACCTTGTAAAGTTTCCTGACATCTCTAAGTTGGAGGTTTAAGCACATATTAGTCCCCTTGTAATCCACGACGCATGCCATTTAAATTTCTGGGCCGCGGTGGGTCAGTGGTAGAGCGTTCACTTCTGGTGCATTGGGTTCTTGGTTCGATCCCAGCTAGCGTCAAATAAACTTTGTTGTGACCAAACACCGTGTGAGTGGGTTTACTCGGGGTTCTCCCGTTTTCTTCCATTTTGTTCATTCGAGCTCCGTTGTAGCTAAGCGCTTAGCGTACGCGCCTTTGGAGTCGGAGACTCTGGTTCCATTCCCGGCGGGAGCTCATGTGGTTCGGATTCCACGTTAATCAGTAGGTCTCGTCTGATATAGCCTCGCTGTTGAAAAGAACGTTACACTCAAAATCAACTCAACTCAACTTTCTTTATTTCACCATTTCATTCATTTCTCATCATCGCCGTCTCCTTTAGCCTAGCCGGCATAATCCTGGGACGTAAAACTTAAAGATTTCATTTCATTTCGTTTGCCTTAACATCCCTCCAGCAGGCAAACCTGGGTTTATTTTACTCTTCCAAACTAATAGGTGTCCCAAAATTCACGCATGACAGATTTCAATTTTGAGTCGTTTGTGCGGTAAGGTGTTGCCAATGACAATAAATAAATAAATAAATAAAAAACAAAAAATAAAATAAATAAATAAAAATAAATAAAAACAGTGTGACAGTTGACAATTCAGGATTATTAAAAATGGAGCACCACACGAAAGGACAATGCATTTTTATTGTTGAGGAACATTTTAAAAATAATTAAAGTTCAGCAGCTAGAAATCTCAATTTTCGTACAAACTATAGTCGGAGTGGAGATTTAAATTCATTAACTGTGAAGAGATTTATTTTTAAAAAGTTAGGGAGGCTGGATTAATTTGTAGTCTTGAACACTATAGGCCGATCTTCTCAACAAGTCGTTCAACACAAAACATCGAAATAGTTTGTGAGAGTGTTGCTGAGATTCCATTCACATCAATTTTGGACCAATAACAGTCCCGTGACATGATAAAACCACTTTCTTATACTTAAATTGCAAGATATGATGTGGACGACATACAGTTTCAACAAGGCGGTGCCATATGCCACACAGCCCGAGAAACAATTCAATTACTGCATGAGTCATTTCCTGGTTGTGTACACTCTTAAAAATTTCCTTGCTCAGAAATGAGAAAAATGCATGTTCAAAACAAAATAAGTAATGTTTACTCATATTTGAGGAAAAATGTCTCATTATTTCCAAATGTGTTTTCATTTATGAGCTCAAGGCAAATTTTCAGGTTCCCATTTATGAGATTTTCTCACTTCTTAAAAATGAGAATGGAATAGTGCGTGATTTTCAATATCATAGATGATTTAAAAAACAGCGATAACAATCTTACCGAAATAATATTACTATGTTTTACTAGGGAGTAGTATTGCTAGGGCTTAATTACTATTCAGGAAACAAGATAAAGGATTTCAGCTGTAGCAGAGTGCGAATGGATATGAGTACGCAGTAGGTGATGCAGCTGAGGTGGCGTATGAATACACGTCATGTGACAGTGGCGAGGAGCAGCATACATATCAACTTTCGAACGTAAGTTTGGGTGAATTGTAAACACTACCATAGACTAAAAGTTACTGTAGTATACTGTAGTATAGTAAAAGTACTGTAGTGTAGAACGCTGACCCCCCCCCCCTCATACAGGTTATATAGGCTATAGCAGTCAGATTGGCTCCTTTATGTATCAAAGCTCAGTACTTACATAATAACGAGTGCAGCAATAGCAAGTGAAGGCGGGTTAGAGCCCCGTAGGGCACGTTGTTTTCTATATTACAATAGAACGGGGAGGCATGTCAATGTTTTACACTCTTCGTCATTCGTTATAATGTGCGAAATAGCTTATGTACGGAAACAAAGAATACATAAGTCATCTGTGTAGTTAAAAACAGCGTTACGAATGTGTGATTTATTATGGAATTGTAATACAAAGGTACTTTGTACTGATCACCTAGCATAGATTGGCGCCTCCGTTCTTTCACTAAAAGTAATCGTTTTAATGGCATGCGTTTGCTGGTTATTTATGGCATAGTACTGTACGCATTTGCTCTTGATTTAATGTAGAGGCTGCGGTAGCTCAGTGGTAGAGCGCTAACCTCTGGTGCGATGAGGCCCTTGGTTTGATACCAGGATTCCCAGCTCGCGGCAAGTGGGCTTGCTGGTGGATAAACACAGTGTGCATGGGTTTTCTCGGGGTTCTCCCATTTCTTCCCACTTTCTTCATTCCACTATTTTTTTCATTCTCATCATAATCGTTTCCTTTAGCCTATCCAACACAACTGTGGGAAGTAAAACTCAAAGATTTCATTTATTTTTTTAACACAACGTCCCAGAATTGTGCTCCAAGGCTAAGAGAGACAGTGATAGAGATGGATAATAATGGTGTAATGAAAATGTGGACGTACGTTTCTTGGCAGTTTTTACATGGGTTTGTGACCTTGTTTCCAATCTGAATTGAATCCTAGCAGTGTTGTTTCAGCACATTTATGAGGGGCACAAACTGTCGCATTCCCCTGCAGTAATGAAGAAGGTGGAAGGTAGGGGGTGAGTCCTGGAGCTCCAGACCTTCCCCGAAATCGCTATTTTTATGTAAATTTTATCTAATTTTAGGTACAATTTTACATGTTTTAATACAATTTGTCCTCGTATTGAACTTCGAGCATCTGCGAAATAAATTCCTGCGTGCGTTTCTTGTAGGAGGAAACTGAAGAATCCTGGAAAAACCCACCAACACGGTGTTTCTCATGTAGGTAACTTTTTTATGGTAGAGAAGTAGGCACATTGGACTGCGATGACTCAGTGGTAGAACTAAACTCCGATGCATGGGGTCCCTAGTTTGATTCCACCTCCGTCAAGTGAGCAGTGTGAGTAAACATATTATGTATGTTTGCTCAGGATTCCCTCACTTTCTTCATTACAGCATTTTCTCTCATGATCATCATAACGTCTCCTTGAGCTTTGTAGCATAAGCGTGGGACGTTACACTCCAGCAGAAATTGTTGCCGTTATTCTGAAGTAGACGGATAATTCTTGAATCTGAATTATCAAGAAGTTGGTATAATGTTGGATCAAACGGGACAATCTTGAGTAAACCAGATCGATGAAAAAGAAAAGTCTTGAGAAAGTGGACAGTAATGAAAAGAAAAATGTTCAACTGTCTGATGCAGTAGGAATAAGTAACGCACCTAAAATACAAGTCATCGTTGTATTCGTGGAATTTTCTTGAGTTGAAGTGAAGATTAAAATGTTATGTTTTAAAAAATATCTATATTATTAGGTGCTTATTTAATATAAATTCTGGGTGTACTAATAGTTTGAATTTTTTTGCAGGTTTGTATTTTGTTTATATCCTTTTCCGTCTTCTCGTATTTGAGAACCCTGTTTCTGCGCATCGTTTCTCGCTTTTGAGGGAGATATTTCTCAAATCTTTTTGAGAAATGTGTTTCTCAAAATTGGGGTTATACGTCTCATTTCCTCAAATGTTACTTTCTCAATTTTAAGAAAAAATACATTTTTTCTCAAATTTGAGAAAGCATTTGCACCCTCAGAAATGAGACATAATTCCTCGCATTTGAGTCATTATTTCTCAAAATGATTTGAGAAAATCGAAATCTCACTTTTAAGAATGTATTACTCGGTGCACAGATAAGAAACGGATGTTCTCAAATACGAGGAATATTTTCTCGAATTTAAGAAACCCTTTTTAACAGTGTAATTTCCCGTTTTGGTGATCAGAATTGGCCGCCCAGATCACGCGATTTAACTCCGTTGGGCATTTTTTTTTTTTTAAGTCCAAGGTTTATGCCAGCAAGCCTACGATCTCCTGCGCCTTGAAGGAGGAAATTGAGCGCTATATCTTTGAAAAAAGTTTACAAGCTGTTTCAGGTCAGGCACCCTGAATGAGGTTTTCCTTTTTTTTTTTCGTTCACACCAGGCAAATGCGGGAATGGTATCTAACCTTATGGTTTCAGGAGCTTCCTTCCTGCCTCCCCAATTTCCGGGGCAGTTCGATTATCGAGGGACGTCATCTCTCATACGTGATGGGCTATCATGGCCATAAAATGCCGAAAGCCCCAGAAATCTAATTCGTAACCCTACTCCTATTACCAATTGATATGACAATTTTATGACGAGAACAGGGCTGTAACTTGTGGGGGACAGGGGTGCATTTCAAGACAAAATTTTCTTATTCCATTATACGGTAGGAACATGAAATTATAAGTGAAGCATCAAACAGGATCACGACATTACATAAACAAAACAACACACAAAAGGTAAATAAAACAAATATGAGTCGTGTGGCCATTTCAGTAAAAATAAACCGCCTTATGCAGAGTCGTTTTGACAAATGATTAGCGTCATGCTAAACGCCCGACTTCTGCAGTCGAACGCTTTAGTATGGTACTAATCACACGTCAGAAGGACTCTGCATATGGCCCAAAATGTCTACTATTAGGGGCCCTAGAAACAATATTTATTCGTATGGATTTGAGATTTGTCAACATTATGCCCTTAATTGTCATGTACGCAACGGGCACAGGGGCGTAACTAATGGCCCCGCAGACTTTGCCGTGCGAGAGGGTCCACAGGCTCCGGGTGGGGCATAAAAGAGTTTAAAAAAGATAGAAAGTGGGGGCTCAAGAATTAGAAAAACGATTTTTTTAGGGGTCCCAAATACGCGTATTTATGCTTCCCCCCCAGAAAAAATGTAAGTTACGGCGCTGGACGAGAGCTATTTATTTCTTGGCAATTCAACGTTTTAAGAATGAGAAGGTTAAACACAAATTCAAAAATCACGGAACAATTGAAGAGTCCAGGGGAAAAAGGGGATGTCCATTTTTACTAATTTTTCAGGAAACGATTTTTAAAGTGCAAAACATTTTATTTCCTGTCATGTGGTTCGGATTCCACGTTAATCAGTAGGTCCACGTCTCATATAGCCTCGCTGCTGAAAGGGACACTAAACTAAAATCAACTCAACTCAACTCATTTTATTTCCTGAACTAATCGTGGAAAATGTTTCAAATTTGATTTAGAAGTTCGTTATTATATTGGAAACTAACTCGCAAAATCTTAGGCTCATCGTATATTACTGTAAGTAAAAGAATACGAAAAAAAGTGACATGAGATTGGTTTGTACTGGGGAAAAAGAGGTCTAATGCAAGGCAAAACAATGAAAAAAAGAGGCGATTGTTTTTTTCATATTATAAACAATATTATTGAAAGTAGATTGTTTTCTTCCTTTGTCGTTTTCATTCTCCTTTACTCCGGTAATTACTTCTTTGGGAGTTCCATGTTGATGGTTTGAACATCTTGGCTGCATAAGACCTTCAAAGCTTACAGATCCTACCCCTTTTCTTCCGATATAGGCAACTTTCCTTTAAAAAAGAGGAAAAGATCTTGTAAATCACACCAATAATTATCGTGTTGATCATAGCATCCTATTCAAAGTGTTCTCAACTGCCTAAACCTAGTACTTTATTGTTCAACGAAAATTTTGGAAATGTACTTTTATCCTCAAACCAGTATCAAGTATGGGAGAGTGGGACAAGGAGAAAAAGTGGGGTACAAAGGTTCATTGACTTTGTTGACCTGATAATTCAACGTAGTATAAAAGACTATTTGACATTGCTTACGGAAAAGTACAGTTGCTTAAGCAAGTTGGACGACATTATAAAGTTAAAAACCAGGTTCCTGGGGCAAGAGTGATCATTTTTAATTTATTTAGTATGTAATAATTCATTGAATATAACTGTATTGCACGCATGTCCATCACAAACCAAGATGGCATGAAAATCTAAATTTTGTCCAAAAGTGGACATCCCCCTCTTTTCCACTGCAAGTGATGGCGATCTTACATTTTACAAGATTTTTTTTTAAACGGCTATAGCAGGCTAATCGTAAATATTTCCCTCCTTTTTGATATATTGAATGAAACTACCCAGTGTGCTCTGCAAGATGGCATGAAAATCTAAATTTCGCTCTAAAGTGGACATTCCCCCTTTTCCCCTTAGACCAGGTCCATAAAATTTTTGCTGCTTCCCCTAAAATTTTCACGGTAGGCTAGCAAATGAACTATAATATGGTTGGATCGGTCCCCCCTAACTTCTACCGCCCCCCCCCCTACATTTTTGGGCTGGCTACGGGCCTGCCTTGGACTCTTCAATTCTGTATCTCCAAGAATTTTGTTGGGGAACAATCCCGTAGCCAGAACACTCTGACAGGGGTATGTGGAGGAGGATGTCGATTTTGCCTTATAACCATACGTAGTATATAGTTCATAGCAACGAAACAAGCGAAGGGTGCACGGTGGCTCAGTGGAAGAACGCTTACATCTTGTGCATGGGGTTCCTGGTGCGATACCCGGACAAATAAATTTGTGGTGGACAACCTCATATCCGTGGATTTTCTCCTGACACTTCCGTTTCCTCGCACATTCTCATTCCACAAATTCTTCCATTATCATTCATTAGCCTTAAGAGTCTTCATCCCGGCGAAATTAAAATACCGCTAATTTTACGGTAATTATGTGATATTTTCAAATAGATAAAAGATAATCGAAATGTGGAACAAGAGCGCCCTAGACAATATTATTCTACATGATAAACCGTTATCACGACTCACTTATCTGCTTTCGATTTCGAGCCATTTTGAAAATCGGCATTTATTTTCGCGTTTCTAAACAGCTGAAAACGGAAAGCCACTAGATGACTTGTGATAACGGTACCTCACGCAAAATAATATTGTCTAGGGCGCTCTTGTTCCATATTTCAATTATCTTTTATCTATTTGAAGATATCACATAATTACTGTAAAATTAGCGGTATTTTAATTTCACCGGGATGAAGACTCTTAATCATTTGTCTCCTTTAGCATAACGGGCATAATCGTGGAACGTTAAACTAAAAAAAAATCATGCGGTTAAAAGTGATCGCAGAAGCTCAGCGTCTGGCCAACCCTAGCTACGGGTCTGCAGAGGCGCTGGGACATGACCTCGTAGTAAGAGACAATTTCGTAAAATACGAAACTATCGACCCACTGTTAATATTTAGACCCACTCTGATTTTATTGTTTATTTATTTATTTATTTTGATATAGTGAAAATTAAAATACAATTGCAGCGTGATAAATGCAAGATTTTCTTTTAAGATGGAAACTAAGACAAAAGTATCAAGGACGGATGAAGAGCCTTGTGAATCTCAGAAGCTGAGGAAGCGGAGGGGGGGAGGGGGAATTATTGTGTGACAAACATTGTGTGTAAGGAGCTATTTTAACCACGTGCGTGAGGTAGTGGCAAGAATACAATGCAACGCGTCACTGCACATTTGCTGCTTTTTTTTCTTTGCCTTCAATTATTATTTTTTTTAAATATAAAATTTTGAGTTCTTGCTTCAAATACGACTAAAGTGATACCGAAGAAGAGAAAAGAACAAGAAGAAAAAAAACACACGAAAAAAAAAATGTTGACAAGTCAGTGTCTTGTGATCATGAAAGACAGCTTGTAGCTCTTATAAAGAAAAAAATATATGAGCATCACACTCCGAAAGATGACTTCGGAGAGCGTGTTGTTGTTGATGTGTTCTTTGAAGCTGTGTCTCTGAAGTGTAATTTGTGTAACATGATACTTTATTTTTTTAGGTACAAAAAAAATGAATATATTGTGCAAGTTACTTGATATTTTCTGAGTGAATTTTACTAAGTATGCAATGCAAAACAACATTTTTATGTTTCAAACGAGTGGAATTTATTATTGTGTGGTTTCCAGAGAGGAATTCGCATCACAGGTATAGATTTTGTTACCACAATGTTTATCTATCTATTTTTTCTTTTTCTTTTTAAAGTGCAGTTTCATTTCCATCCAAAGATGGGCGGGCCATAGAAGGTAACGCCTTCTCTGGGACCATGAGCATTCATTTCTTGGTAGTTTCACTGGAAGATGGGTATTAGGATTTATTTATTTATTGATATATTTATCTGGCTAGGCATACAGAAGAAGGTGACCTGAGCATTGTATGTAATATGCATAATGAAACGAAGTGCAGGTAACCGAACACAAGGATATATCAGGGGCGGATCCAGGACGGACTTCTGGGGAGGGTGGTGGGTTGTAATACTTATACTTAGAGCTACTTTTAAGAGCTCCAAACTCTGGGATGGGTTTTATTTATATACAAAATTTTAAAAAGTTTCCTCGTCCCGATCGCCCCCCCCCCTGGATCTGCCACTGGGATATATGATGTTAGTTGCGACAATGGTGCTAATCTTCTGCTCTGGGACTACTCAGACCGGGTTTAGACTCTTCGAGCCCTGTTAGTTAGAAAACAAAGTTGTGCATTCATGCAATCATGTGCAATGGACGAATGAAAGGTTACAATATATACAACGACAGGTGTGTGATGGGGTATATAGATTTTGTTACCGCAATCTTTATCAATCATTTTTTTAAATTTATTTTTTAACTTTTTTTTTAAATGCAACTTCATTCCCATCCGAAAATGGGCGGAACGAAGAAGGTAACGTCTTTTCTTGGGTCATGAGTATTTATTTATTTGTAGTTTGCATTGGGAGGTGGGTAACAGGATTCATTCGTTGAATGATTTTGACTGTTTACAACACAAAATTACACAATTAAAAAAATGCAGAATGAAACAAGAAAATGTTTCCTACAAGCAATGAAGCACTGAAGCGCTGAAGTGCTGGAGTGCTGAAACGGCTTCTTGACTCTACGGTAATGGTTCAGAGAAGAAATCCATGAGAATGGTGACTTTGTTGAACAGATCTGGGGCGGCTTTCAGCTTTGGCATGTAGGTGCGTTGCGTGTGTGCTATGTTGGTCAGGTTTAAATTCTTCAAAAGTTGAAGAAGTTCTTTAATAGTTTGGATGATGTCTTCAGAGAATGAATTATCATCACAAAACGTCTTCGGTATTGAAGTTGCGATAGTGCGTGATATTGTAGGCTCAGGTCTTGAATTGGATGTTTTGAAGTTAGACAACACAAATTATTTTTCTCGAAAATGGTAACAAATAAAAAATTCTGATATATGCAAGTGGAAGGTTAGTTCATTTGCAAACATCACATGTAGAGAGATAGATGAACACACACCACCACCATAAAGATATAGCACGAGAAAAAAGACGAAAAAAATTTGGTCGTTTCAAATATGTTTTACTGTCAATTGCAACAGTACAAATTAGTTCAGGGCAGAAACACGTACCTGTAACATCTTAGAGTCCCTGCCATTTTGTGGATTCTTGGGGAGACTCCTGATGCCATGGAATGCACATAGTTTGTAATGTACTATTGTATACAGTTGCAATTGACGGTAAAACATATTTGAAACGACCAAATTTTTTTCGTCTTTTTTTCTCGTGCTATATCTTTATACTGGTGTGTGTGTGTTCATCCATCTCCCTACATGTAATGTTCATATATGAACTAACCTTCCATTTGCATATTTCAGAATTTTTTATTCTTTACCATTTTCAAGAAAAAATTAGTTGACATGACTTTTGCAATGGCCCTCGTATATATATATATATATATATATATATATATATATATATATATATATATATATATATATATATATATATCATTACATTACATTATAACAATATATATAACATTTCTTGTTCTCTTGTCGTGTTTACTTGATACCTACCGACAAACGGATAAGACAGACAGACGGACAGAGCCGTTTTTAAAGACTTCCCATACTCAGTAGATAGCATAGTTTGGAAGTATAAAAGCGAAAAATAAAAATAGTGCATCTACATTTTGCCGTGTTAATTAAACCTCAAACTTCTTTTAATATTCAAAAGCAGTAATTAAAATCGGAAGAAGTGATGAAAAAGAGAGGAAAGAACAGCAATGAAGGGTATGTTAAATTTTAGAGAAAGAGGAAGAGAGTTAAATTTTGGAGAAACGCTGGTTATAATTTCCACAAGATAATAGGTTGGGGGAAAATTTGTCAAGGTTAAAAATCCAATTAGTATTAAATTTGAAACCGAGTGTCATACCATAACTTAAAAGGAGAGAATATAGGAAGAAAAATAGAAGTGCAGAAGATGATAAAATTAAGGAGAGAAAGAGAGAGATGAATCTTAGTCGAGAAGGGAGTAGGGAAAGAATTTATATATATACCCAGGTTCTCATTTATTGTTGTAATAAATAACTTAGATGATTTTGCCCAAGCAACTTATCTTCCAACCAAAAAGCTATATAATTACAAAAGAAAATTTTCACCCTTTGCTTCCAAAAATTGCGAAAATATTATTTGTATTATTATTAATACGTATTACTATTGTTTGTGTACCTATCCTTTTAATACTGCTATTCCACATACAATTTTGTCATATATATGTGTAAAGAGAGAGGTTGTGCAATCTTCTTTCATGTTATAGTACATATGGCGTAATAGGGTGGTGGGTTAGAGAGGTGAAATTCGATTTTTTTTTCTCACCTCATTCTTCTCGTCCCCTCCCCCTGACTCCGTCCATCTTCGTCGAATGAATAAAGATTGTAATTAATTTTGCGCTTGCTCGTCTTTTCATAGTCTTCGTAAAAGACGACACAATTATAAATCTTAGAGGCTCGGGACTTTTGCAAAGAAGTACGGTACAGCTCGAGATATTAATTGAAGCCTCAGGGATAATATATGGCCCTTATAAATCTTTAAACGACCTCCTCCTTTTTTTCTTCATTTTTTTTTTTTTTTTTTTTTTTGGTCTGGGAAAGAAGAGTTCTGATTTAAGCTACTACTTTTTACTTTCTCTTTTCAACTTAAAAATAAAAGTTAGATAACGAAAAAATCAAAATGTAAGTTTTCTATGTATGATAATATTCATTAAAAATTTTGGAAACAAAACTCCTTATATTTACCCTATCTGTCCATCCCAAAGACAAAAGGAACTTCTTATATTTACCCTGTCTGTCCGTCCGAGAAACAAAAACTCCTTACATTTACCCTGTCTGTCCGTTCGAGAAACAAAAACTCCTTATATTTACCCTGTCTGTCTGTCCGGGAGAGAAAACAAACTCCTTATATTTACCCTGTCTGTCTGTCTGGGAAACAAAAACTCCTTATATTTACTCTGTCTATCCCTCAGGGAAACAAAAAAATTCTTATACTTGCCCTATCTGTCGATTCGGGAGGTAAAAAACTCTTTATATTTCTTCTGCCTGTCCGTCCGGAAGACAAAAACTGTTATACTTACGCTGTCTGTCCGTCCGGCAAACAAAATTCCTTATATTTACCCTGCCTGTCCATCCGAGAGTCAAAAACTCCTTATATTTACCCTGTCCGTCCGTCCGGGTGACAAGAAGTCCTTATATTTGCCCTCTGTCCGTCCGAGAGACAAAAGCTCTTTATATTTACACTGGTTGTCCGCATGTCAGACAAAACTCCTTATATTTATCCTGACTGTCCGTTTGGGAAACAAGCTCCTTATATTTACCCTGCCTGTCCGCCCGTGAGACAAAACTCCTTATATTTACCCTGCCTGTTCGCCCGTGAGACAAAACGCCTTATATTTATCCTGTCTGTCCGTACGAGAAACAAAAATTCCTTATATTTACCCTGTCTGTCCACCCGTGACAGTAAACTCCTTATATTTACTCTGTCTGTTCGCCCGTGAGACAAAACGCCTTATATTTACCCTGTCTGTCCGCTCGTGAGACAAAATTCCTTATATATATTTACCCTGTCTGTCCGCCCGTGACACTAAACTAATTATATTTACCCTGTCTGTCCTCCTGTGAGACAAAACTCCTTATATTTACCCTGTCTGTCTATTCGAGAAACAAAAACAAAAACTCCTTATATTTGTTCCGTCTGTCCGTCCAGGAGAAAAAAAAAAAAAACCTTCTCATATTAATCCTATCTATCTAGTTTGCTTGCTTCTGAGACAGATTCTGGATACGGCATTGCTTGTTGGCTTATGACTAATTTCCTCAGCCTTTGTACGGCAGCAAGAAAGGAAATTCAACAAATGCTTCACTTGGGAAACGCATTTAAAAAAAAAAAAAAAAAAGTTTCGGCCAAGTCAAGCAACGATTCCGTATTCTGGAAAATAAAGTAAGATTGTCAACCAGCAAAGTGCCTTCAGTGAATCTAGCCTGTTTTTTTCTGGTGAAAATAGCTAAATATCTGAAAGACGGAGATATTGACATTGTTGAGAGTGGATTGAAGAAGAAGGTGCCATTAAAGAAGATGAGAAACCGGATATGAGAGAACCAGGGCAAGAAAGAAGAAATGCAGTTGACAGGATAATCGGAGAAGGTCGAGATTTCGTGCAAAAGTCCGATCATTTTAAAATGAACTTTATTTAATATTTGAATAAAATATTAATACTGTACTCTATGCAATCCTGCGCGCACCCAGGAATTTTTGTTCGGAGGGGGCCAAAGCTTGGGACGGGATCCACTTCCAAGGGCACCGATTTCTCTGTAAATTTGGGGGGAGGGGCACTCAAACGCAGAAGGTATATATATGAGGATGTTAAGAAAAATTGTATATTCATTAATGCCAAATTGTTCAAATTATGCCAAATTGTATATTCATAAATACACTATGGGGCCCACATGAACTTTGGGGAAGGGGGGAAGGATCGGCGCCCTTGTCCACTACGTCTATGTAGTATTGAAAAGGATAATATCCTGCACCCGAAAAGACGATAAGTAATTGTAAAATACTTCTACCTATATTTTCAGGGGGGAAATGATAGAACTAGATTGTTCTTATAAAAGAAATTATACAGATGAAGTGTTAACATCAAAGGACCCCGCACTTTTCTTATGGAAAGTGGCTTTCGGCTAATGTTGTTGAAACTTCGCTGGTTGATAGTTCTTAACATGTGGATCAAAAGTCTCAATGGGCACAAAGACCGAAATCCACTCCTTCCCCCCAAAAACCGCCTCCAAGTAGCTGGGTGGATTGAACTGATTTCAGCATGTAAAACAATTTGTTGTTTTAATCAACTCAACAAGGACCCCAAACAACCACATGTTAGACTATCAAACTACCCCACTTGACACAGCCCTTTGCCCCCCACATTTCCCCCCCGCGAATTACCTTACGGATGTTCCATATTACTGTAGTTTATATTTGCGCGTATGTGTTGAAATACCTACAGTTTTGGTCTCACCGACGATATAATGGGTTTCACGTATCGCTGATTACGAATCTGAGGTGAGAGTTCTAGAATTCAAGATGGAGGATCAATATGGCGGATCAAAAACACGAAACTCCTGAATGTAGCCACAAATAGCTTTTTACTAGGGTATTTTGGGTCGTTGGTTACGAATCTGAGGTCAAAATTCTTGAATTCAAGATTGCAGATACAATATGGTGGATAAAAACGTCGAAGCCACAAACCGTAGTAGACTAGAGTGTTTTTAGATTGCTGTTTAACTACGCAACATTCCTTGATACTTCAGCCACTATGTAGAATTATTCTGCACCCTTGCCCTTTACCAAAACCCACCACAGATATCTTAATGCTGAACGGTGTTAAAATAATTCATCAATTATCTGTTCATTATTTTCATCATTTCGGTTTGCCGCATCTAATGTGGTACTTAGCAATGAGTCATCGGGATATCTAATATTCTGTAAATGTAGCCAATGATGAAGATGACCAGGATTATGATCAAAATGTTATTCAAGGTTACTACTGTACATGTCAAAGCGGTGCTCGTACATTAGGTACATGTGCGCACGTTGCAAGTGTCTTGTGGTATTTAGGTCATGCACGACTTTTACAGAATATTAGATATCCCGATGACTCATTGCTAAGTACCACATTAGATGCGGCAAACCGAAATGATGAAAATAATGAACAGATAATTGATGAATTATTTTAACACCGTTCAGCATTAAGATATCTGTGGTGGGTTTTGGTAAAGGGCAAGGGTGCAGAATAATTCTACATAGTGGCTGAAGTATCAAGGAATGTTGCGTAGTTAAACAGCAATCTAAAAACACTCTAGTCTACTACGGTTTGTGGCTTCGACGTTTTTATCCACCATATTGTATCTGCAATCTTGAATTCAAGAATTTTGACCTCAGATTCGTAACCAACGACCCAAAATACCCTAGTAAAAAGCTATTTGTGGCTACATTCAGGAGTTTCGTGTTTTTGATCCGCCATATTGATCCTCCATCTTGAATTCTAGAACTCTCACCTCAGATTCGTAATCAACGATACGTGAAACCCATTATATCGTCGGTGAGACCAAAACTGTAGGTATTTTAACACATACGCGCAAATATAAACTACAGTAATATGGAACATCCGTAAGGTAATTCGCGGGGGGGGGGGAATGTGGGGGGCAAAGGGCTGTGTCAAGTGGGGTAGTTTGATAGTCTAACATGTGGTTGTTTGGGGTCCTTGTTGAGTTGATTAAAACAACAAATTGTTTTACATGCTGAAATCAGTTCTTCCCCCCCAGCTACTTGGAGGCGGTTTCTTTGGGGGAAGGAGTGGATTTCGGTCTTTGTGCCCATTGAGACTTTTGATCCACATGTTAAGAACTATCAACCAGCGAAGTTTCAACAACATTAGCCGAAAGCCACTTTCCATAAGAAAAGTGCGGGGTCCTTTTCATACTACATGAATCATTTCCCTGTTAAACAAGTACAGCAAAAACTCGTTAATTCGCACGCACCTTACTCCGAACGCCGCGTTACTCCGAACGGCGGTAGTTTGTATACGTATTGTATTTTTAGATTTTCATGTCACAACAATGAAACCGTAAACTAATGTAAACAAAGCTGACGGAATTAGTCAGGTCAGTCCATTTTCAGATGTGTAGAGTATGTAGTACAATAGTAGGTCTTTATTATGTAATTTTTTCAATTTATGATACATACATACATACTGTCAGTAAATTTATGTATGTACTTAAGCTTATTTCTGACGTTTGTTTTAAGCATTCCTCAGTAATCCGAACGTTTTGATAATCCGAAAAGCTCGAGCAAACAAATATTAGGATTAACGAAGTTAAACTGTATTAGTGTTATTGAGATACAAATGTATGTTAGGAAGTTTTTTTGATGTGTCTGGACCCAGTGGACCCGTGGGTGCACCCCTGAGCAGGCCCGTATCCAGGGGGGTCTAGCCCCCCTAAATTTTCACTGACCACCTAAAATTTTCACGGTAGGCTTGCCAATGAACTATAATATGATGATGAAATATAATATGGTTGGATCGGGCCTCCTAACTTGATCCGCCCCCCTGCATTTTTGGGCTGGCTACCGGCCTGCCCCTGAGCCCTACTAATACTGTATTTTTGTACTTAATTCCAAATTTCGAGGGAAAGGAGTTCCGAATACCCTGGAGTCTTTCTTCACTATTGGTTCATATTTCATGCCATCTTTATTCATGCTATCGAACCTCATTCTGACCTATAGAAAGGGTTGTATCAATTATCCTAGCATCTTAATCCTTTATTTAAAAAAAAATGATAAATGTTGAATGCTTGAAATAAACACAACGCTAATTTTTTTATTATTATTATTATTCTTGTGTCTACAATTCTTAAAGTTAAAGACAATAGATGGCATTCTTGTTCTTGTTCTGGGAATCTCATACAGAGGTTGTGAAATAAAGTACGAAGTGGCCGTAATAGCTGTGGCACTGTAAAATACGAAGTGGCACTGTAAAAATTGAATTAAATAGAAAATGGCTGACACTAATTTGACACTAATAGGTGGCAGTCTGTTATGTCATGTAAAACAAATATATGTAAGGAATAAAATCTGAAGCAACGTAAGTTGTTTTAAAAGACCGTATGTAAAAATAAAGTTGCAAATTGAAATAATATGGAGTAAATGTGTCATTTTCCATTTCTTGACTAGTATTAGGCTTATCAGATAGAGCTCTTCCTTCTTATTTGAAACTTTTTTTGATTATATTCTCTCTGTTCCTGTAGAGTCCGAAGTTGTTGGATTAATAATTGTGCACAAGTATTGTTGATACCGAGAAATTTCGTCGCCAAGAAATTGACGGAGTCTGAAATCAGTTTATTTAGTCTTAAAGTGCATAATAGCTTGCGGACAAAATGCTATAGTGATAATCTGTAATATACGTTCATTAATATCAAGATATTATCAAAATTCTTTTTTATCCAGTCTTACTAAGAGAACCTTAAAAACTCAATTAATTGGGCAAGCTTGCAAGTTCAAGCATTGTTCCAATTTCATTCCTAGTAAGTTTGTATGAAGTTCAGCGTCCGTTTTCACCACCGACGCTACGTGAAAGTGGACCGGATTAAAGTTGGATCACAGCCACATGAGATCCAACTGGGAATCAAACCCGAGTCCTCTGCAACGAAGGCATGTATTTCATTTTCTGGTAGTTTGATATGATCCGTTTGAACATTTTCAGACTATTTTTTCGGGTTATGTTTAGCAGAAGGGGTTCAGAAGCACTTAAAAACAAAATTTGCAGGAGAAATGAATGATGCAAGTACTTAGACCTAACATAACGTAACCAAATCTAACCTAACCCAACCTAAAGTAAACATTAGCGCTGTCATCTTGTTTACTATCAAGATGAGATTATTTTCATAAGCAGTATTACATATAGCGCGATATTCAACTAAGTTGGTTTAATATCACAATGTTAACGTAACTAGTTACTCTGTTAGTTTTGTGATTGTTGATACTCAGGGCAGGATTTCCCAATAGGCCCGGGCCTATGGGCCCAAGCTCCCAGGGGGCGCACGGCCGAGAGAAAAAATAAAAAAAATATCTAGAAATAAAAATAAATACCCATAACTTAACATATTTTTTGAATTGATTAAAAAATCAGGCTAATAAAGCATTCTGATTTTGAAGTTAATTGGAACAAATAATTGTTGGTAAAGTTAAACTATTTTTCAACATTATGCATCAACTTCGTTACAACATTGATCTCAAAAATGTCATTTTTTATACTAGTACAATTTACAATTTGTACATATTATACAAAATATCTAGTTTTACTTTAAAACACAGTTTTTGTGTCACGTTATCAAAATACTTCATGTAAGCTATGTTTCTGAGATTAAAACTATTTTATAATGTATTACAGAGTTTTTAAATTTATTTTCCCAAATGGTTAAATTGAACAAAACCAAAGTTATTCACCAATCTTTTGTTAATACATTAACGGTATTTTGAAGCCCAGAACCAAGTAAATTCCTCAAAAAACTTGCAATGATAAAATTGCATCGTGGAGTGGTGTTTAAGCAATTAACATATAGGCCTGATATAATTTTTTAATAAAGGTTTTTAGGAAAGTAACTTTAACCAGACTAGAGGGCGGAAAAAATTATTGGGCCTAGGGGCGCCAAAATGGTAAATCCGGACCTGTTGATACTGCTTAAGTTTAAACTAAGTTTACTTTATCAGACAGATAGTTTGATCCATGTTTCAGAATCCTAAGTTAGTCAGGCAAGAATTTTTATAGAGGCAGTTTGGCTACGGGCATATAATTTGAAGTAGGCTTACTCACCAACTACCTCTATAAAAGTTGACACAGAAGTACTGCATCATTCTGAAACTTGGATATTTGGATAAGGCACATACTAGTTCCTAAGTGAAGTCTTGACCCGACTACGGTAGATCCCATAGTTTTGGAACTATGGACCTTTGAAGTTCAATTTTTCTTGTTTTCCGCAGCCTATAACTCCGAAACGAAGCGTTTGTGCACCCAGGTTGGTCTACATTTTTTGTCTTATCTTGGTGTGAGGAATCACCTCCTAAACGTTGTCGGTGTTGTTTTGAAACACCCTGTATAAGAAAAATTGTCAAACACTATTAGCTTTTTTTTTTTTTTTTTTTTTGAAATTTTTGGTTTTGAGTGTCTGCAATATGTAAGTGAAGTAACGATTTTTTTTAATCTAAATAACCAGAATCTAAAGGAGAACTTGGCAAACCATTGTATGTAACTAATAAATTCTGAACTTGACAATATTTGTTTTGTTAACAAAAGCGTGGTTTAGCTGATGGACAAGTGTATCCGTTCCACTGCTCTTTTAGGCTATTTTACATGAATTTAGATACGGGATATTTACAGTGCATCATTCAAAAAGTTTGATGTTTACGATTTACGTATTTCTAGACCAGTGATGTCAACCCGAAACTTTACAAAACCCCATCTTGAAAGGTAGAAATTCCCAGTTTGCTCTTGAGTTCCCCATGTTATACTAATTACAAAAATTTACTCTATGACACTAATTTTGTTCAATATGCGAGTGATTTATCCGTAATCTTCGATCTTCTACATAATTAATTTAGGAATGACAATTTTTCTTTGCTTGAAACTGTTGACGGAAACATGTACACTTCGTTGTCAGAATTTAGTGTTGCCATTATCTTCGTGCCATATTTCAGAAATTTCTTCTCTAGCTTTGATTAATGTAGTGAGATTTTTTCCCCCTCTTATTTTGTCTACAGGGTTAACTGTTTGTTACTCTGTTCGTTTAAGAGCTTACCTGACCGGCATGGGTTTTGGAGGAGCTATTATTCACTCTTCGTGCCATCATCTTTGTGCTATCTTCTTCTGTTCAACGTAATGACAATAGGAACATTTTATTCTTCAGTGAAGAATCTCCAGTCATTCCATGTCGGACGTTTCCGAAGTTGGTTGTTTCTCGTTTGCTTTTTTTACTTTCTTCCGTTAATTATTATTTTTTTTAAATACCACTGCATAATTTACGTTCCTTGGTGCTTGTTGTTTGAGTATACCAAGTCACTGCACAAAATCACTTCCGTACTATAGTGCTGTCAGAATGTCTTGAGCCGTGGCAAAAATGTGAATTAAGGTTCATACCCGCTACACACCCACGCGTTAAGCCAATAAGGGTTCTCTGTTGCTAAGTGAGAGAGCCTTAGCGAAAGGGAGTGGAATTCCTTCAGTCGATACCAGCGCTTGGAATGAAAGACTAGGTGTCAAGTCAGTGCGGTATATCTATAGCGTTCACATTTTGGGTAACAAAATTTGACAATGAAGACTGGTTTCAAGCTTTCTGAAGATTCTGTTTACTTTTCGACCACAGAGAATTTTGTTGACATTGAGGAAGTAAATATACAAAAAAAAAAAAATCCACATATGCTACCAATTTGGGCGGAAATCCCCATTACCCTTTTTTTGAAAAAAACGTCTGGGATTTTTTTCCCACGGTTTGACATTAGAGTTCTAGACTTGGAGCTTGTGCATCCCGCTTGTGTATACAATTTAGTTTTATCGATATTTTGCTCGTGATAATATCTTTCCAAATATATAATTCACTACTATTTGACATGCCCCACCTTTTGTACCAATGCGTTATATATACATAAGAGAACGCTGAATTTTAATATTTATTTATGAATTTATTTAAATAGATATTTAAACAAAAGTTGCTTAAAATATAGTTTGAAGAAAAAGTTTTCATTTTTATTTTCACATTAAATTAGCAAATGACTTCACTTGTTACTTCTCACTATATTTCGCGCTCACAGCTTTCTAACACAACATCTGTTGTTGTTACCTATATGAAACTCATACAAGAAAATTCGTATTTTCAAAAGTGATAAGCCTACGTAAAACTTAACGTAGTTACCTCCATATAAGTTGCCCAGAAAAGTCAATGGTTGTAGTCTATAATGCACGCGAGGCGAGATGAGTCGAGACACATTTTTCGGAAAGAGACATCAGTGAACGTAACCAACTGCAGTATGATTCAAAAAATGGGAAATTTTGAAAATTAAACAATTTCATGAAAACAAATTTTAAAAAATAGTCTATTATCTCATTTAATAGTAAAAATAATGCAGTTTAGAATACATATACGTAGTATAATTATTTTTATATAGGGTATACTATATATATTATATATTTTTCTATTATATAGTATATTATTTTTTATGATAGCTACAAGATTCTTGTAAAGTGACAACCCAACTTTACATTGTTGACGTAACTTCTCAACTGAAATTTCGGCAATTGCTTCTTCCATTGGCTTTCAATTTTTCCATTGTAGCAGGTCGACTAAGAAACTGTTTGCTTTTAAAATGTCCCCACAAAAAGAAATCACAAGCTGACAATCAGAGCATCTCGAACAGCTTGGATATTGTTTGGTGTACGAACGGTTCGCACACGGCCTGGAGGCTTATTTTTCATTGCCGCACCAGTTTGCTCCAAATTACGTATCCATGTTTTAAGTGCATGTGCTGATTCAACACGATCGTGGCGAGGGAATTTAGGATTTAGATTTTTGGGCTTTCGGCATCTATGGCCATGTTAGATCGTCACGTATGAAGGATGACGTCCCTCGGCAGTCACACTATCCGGGGAAAGAGAAGGAAGGAAGCGGCCTGGGACCTGTTTGTTACGTACCTTCAAGGTATTTATCTGGTATAAATGAAGAAAATCCAAGGAAATCTAATTCAGATGGCTGGCCTGAAAAAAGCTTTTTTCAACTTTTTCGACCGTATCCCCACCGGGAATCGAACCCAGGACTGCTCGAATCAAAGGTTAGCGACAATGCTACTCGGGAGCACACGATCGCGGCGTCCTAAATTAAAATGACGGTGGAATTGTTTACGTACCCCCTCCACACTGACGTTCTTCTTGTGAAACGCTTTGATTGCTAAAGCACGTTGTGCACCACTCAAAGCATTCATGATAACTAAATGGCAGGGTGTCGTTGACAGGATGGCATACGTTACTCTGTGTTACCAAACGCCCATTCCCGTTTCTTTGAATCACCCTGTATATAACGAAATAGATAGTGAATAACTAAACACATTATGTTTAGGTTCTGAAACATGGAAAATGGCCGCCAAATCAATCCACCTTTCTATCCATCTCTTTAACTTAAGATTCTGTTTTATATTAATCTTCCACCTTCTTCCTGGTCTACTGAAAAGTATTTCCCTCCTAGTCTTATCGATTAGGATTGTATGCTCCCTGTGCTTATTACCCATGCGAGTGCAGTGTCCAAACTCAGACTTCTTCACTTTATTATCTGGATGATATTTGGTGACGACTTTATTATCTGTATGATAGTCAGTGACAACTTTATTTCTGCATGATATTCGGTGACGACTTTATAATCTGTATAGTATTCGGTGACGATCTTAATATTCAATGACAATTTTATTATCCGTACGGTATTCATTGACGATCTCCGGGCGATCATCTGTAACAACTTTATTATCTGTATGATAGTCAGTGACAACTTTATTATCTGCATGATATTCGGTGACGACTTTATAATCTGTATAGTATTCGATGACGATCTTAATATTCAATGACGATTTTATTATCCGTACGGTATTCATTGACGATCTCCGGGCGATCATCTGTAACAACTTTATTATCTGTATGATAGTCAGTGACGACTTTATTATCTGTATGGTATTCAGTGATGACTTTATAATTTGCTTGATATTCGGTGACGACTTTATTATCTCCATGATATTCTATGACGACTTTATAACTTATTGTCTTGTGATATTCAATGATTATTTTATTATCCACATGATAGTTAATGACGTCTTTATTTTTCGTATGGTAATCGATAACGATTTTATTATCCGTATGATATTCGTTAACCATTAGCTATAATGAAATTCAACATTGTGCAGCTTTCTCTATTAATCTACTTATCGTCTGTTATTGCGCCAAATTTTTACGGACACCCTATACAGTGAACACAGTAAACACAAAGTTTCCCCGAGGCCGCAAATGTTTGTAAAGACCCTGTATATTGTAAGAATTAGACAGAAAATTTAAACAGCATAATCCCACCAAAACTCATTCCTGGGAACACAGCAAATCTTGTTCATTGCTGGAATTCGACACCTCGCGTATAAATCCGAGTGGTAGTTCGGATTTTGCTTTCATAATGGATTCCGTTCTTCAGAACCCCAGCATTGCATAAGGGATTAAAAACGAAACGACAAATCACAGATTTAACCATCCAAACCGGTAAAATAATTTTGCGGACCAGCGGTTGGAAAACACTAGTGTATTGTATGGTACTTTATCTCATGAATCGTTATTCCGTTACTTTCTATTCAAGGTAGCTTGTCAACCCGTATGTTTGTTTTAGACGGAAAATATGTTACGTATGTATACTAACCTTGAATGATGAATTTCGATGCATGGTTGTTGAGAAGCGGGGGAAGGGGAGAACGCGTCGCACTCCAGACTGCTTGTCGTCAGTGCGTTACATCATGCTTCACTAAAGTACAATTTCCGTTTCACGTACCACCGTCTAAGCATGACTGAACTTCCAACGTTCTCGGTTGCTGATAGCGTGTGTTGCTGTCCTCACGAATACCACACACCTTTGTCCAGCGACAAGGATACATATTGAAATTTACGCACCTAATTAAGAAACGACATTAGATGTAATAATTTATCATGTCCATAGATAAAGTTTCGGCTGGTCATTGTATGAACTAGCGCTTATGTAATTATGAAAGTCTTTAAAGTGGAACTGTTGCATGTGTGTCTCTCTCGTTTTCAATTGTGATCTCTATCAAAACATTTCCAGGAATAGCTGTATCGATCTTAGCACCTTCGTGAATACAAATCACAATTAACTTCTCATTGCCAGCATTTCTTCATATTCCCAGTGCGAAAGTTTTTGTTTTTTTTTCAGTGTACGTTGTGTGGTACAGTCGCGTTATAAAATGGATCCTTTCACGATTTTCTTTTTAAAGGTCTCAGAAAGAGTGAGGTTGGACTTAAAATGTAATGAAGTTAAACGACACACGATTATGTTCTTTAGGCTAAAAGAGTGAGATTACGAACAATTGGTGGAATGAGAATGTAAAAGGAATGTAAAAATCCAGAAAAAAGCCACAAACACGATGTTGTCAACTACAAAGTTATATAGTCAAGAATCGAACTAAGTTCGCTTGCACCAGAGCTCTATCACTCAAACAAGAATTTTAGGAAAATAAATAATGGATCAAAAGATTGCGATCTTGGCTAATAATTAGTTTTTGAATCAGGGACCACAAAATTTTCGAACAGCCCCTAACTCAAGTTCACGTATTTTCTACGAAGTAAGCACATTGTACTGAGTTAAATAATAGTTTGGGTTCGGCTACGGTCTATGTAGTTCTCCAGATATCAGGCGTACAAAGAAAATTTTGATTGAAATATATTGGATCTTTCGATCAAAAAAAAAAAAAAAAAAAAAGAAAAAAAGAAAAAAGGAAAAGAAAGAAAAGAAACCTATAACTGAGAACAGTTTCGTGAATTTACAATCTGAAGCACAACATGGATGCCATTCACCTCATAGAACTGCAATATAGTGGTAATTAGCCAAATCAGTCCAGAACGTTGTGGAATCGAGTGAGGGGTTGTAACTTAACATTCTTGCAATATAAATGTTTCTATTGACACTGTTAGTTGTCACAAAACAGTCTAATTTGGGTTCAACAGCGCCAGTTGTCTGCTATATTAAATATTTCATTGGGAATTTAATCACACAAGGGATCTTAAGTAGTGTACACAAGTCCCCTTGTGTTTGACAACAGAATATTCTTAACCAGGTGTTTTTTTTTTTTTTTTTTTAATAACCTTTACAATACGCTTGATATTCAAGATACAACACCCCAATTTCGTCAGATATTATTCATTAAGCTTTTGAGCGCACGATTTGCAAATAATTTCTTTCTCTTGGGACTGATCCGGTATATTTTTGAATTTGTAACTATTGCTTTAGAGTAGGCCATTGCTTAAATGCACCGAGTATGTTTTGTATGGTAATTTTCGGAATATTCAGCACTTGAATAACTTTCTCTGTGAAATGCCTGGATTTTTTTGTGTACTTGGAAATAATTAATTTTCCCTTTTTTATCTTTTTGGAGTGTCATCTTTAATAACCTTTACAATACGCTTGATATTCAAGATACAACACGCCAATTTCGTCAGATATTATTCATTAAGCTTTTGAGCGCACGATTTGCAAATAATTTCTTTCTCTTGGGACTGATCCGGTATATTTTTGAATTTGTAACTATTGCTTTAGAGTAGGCCATTGCTTAAATGCACCGAGTATGTTTTGTATGGTAATTTTCGGAATATTCAGCACTTGAATAACTTTCTCTGTGAAATGCCTGGATTTTTTGTGTACTTGGAAATAATTAATTTTCCCTTTTTTTTATCTTTTTGGAGTGTCATTTTATCTGCAAGCCCAAAAAAATAATCAGAAATATTTTACATCGTCACTACTTTACTAGTAACCAGAGATGGAGTGGGCATCTTTTGAACATTGGTAAATTTGGTTACGTTTTACTTTCAAGGCCTTCATTTTTCTTCCTTTTTCATTTGTTCCGATTTACTAACCTGAGATGAGTATATACCTATCTGTGGAAAAAAAAAAAAAAAAAAAAAAAACAGGAACTTCTGGATATTGATATTTGTGATTGTAATAGTAGCAATAGGACTTACCACTAGGCTTTCGAGACAGTCGAATTTTACACTTTTTTCCCCTTTACGTTGATTTGAAGCCTATATTACCTTCATTTGACTTTTAAATTTCATCCTATTTTCCACTGGAAAGTATCTGTAATTCAACAAGAAAATAATTATATATGATAATTAAATTGAAAATCATCGTAATATAGCCTATGACAAACAATTTACTATTCTATATCATAAAGATAAGATCTACCGGTATTGTAACAGAGCGTTGCTTGAGCGATTGACGGGAGAAATTCAAAATCCGATTACTGATAATTTCACAGCCTTGTTTTATTACAAGTGTAAACTCTTTATTCAGTTCAGAGAGAGGCGTGGATCATGGATCAGAATTGATGACGATAGGTTTTGGTGGACAGGTTGTGGGTCACGATGAGTGGTGAGTCAGTGGGCCATGGGTCAAGTTTCATTGTCCCACGCCATCTCTACCAGTAACTCGTCTCCCCTCTACAAAGTAATACATGTACGGTATTTTATTTTTACATGTCATCTTATTTAATTTAAGGAGCTTTCACAACTTCGAGTTCTAAAGGTTGAACGAATAACGCTTTGAGTTATAGAGGTAGAATGAATAAAACTTTGAGAAATAGAGGTTGAATGAATAAAACTTTGAGTTGTAGAGGTTGAATGAATAAAACTTTGAGTTATAGAGGTTGAATGAGTAAAACTTTGAGTTATAGAGGTTGAACGAATAAAACTTTGAGTTATAGAGGTTGAACGAATAAAACTTTGAGTTATAGAGGTTGAACGAATAAAACTCTGTGTTATAGAAATTGAATGAATAAAACTTTGAGTTATAGAAGTTGAACGAATAAAACTTTGAGTTATAGAGGTTGAACGAATAAAACTTTGTGTTATAGAGGTTGAACGAATAAAACTTTGTGTTATAGAGTTTGAATGAATAAAACTTTGAGTTATAGAGGTTGAACGAATAAAACTTTGAGTTATAGAGGTTGAACGAATAAAACTTTGAGTTATAGAGGTTATATAATCACTTTTAATGAGGGACGCTGAGCCTTGGAATCTCGAATTTTTGTTGTAGCCATCTTGATAACCTCAAAAAACTCGGTAACTCGAATTTTTATCTATTTCCTTCAGCTTTGAGTTATCAAGTCCCACTCTATCTCTGACAGTTTTTGCTCTTATATCTATTAAGAGAGAGGGACATAGTGTTTCAACAATACTTTCCATGCTTAGGCATAGCATTGTTTAGAAGATTAAATGACAAGATAAATTGACGTTGAAAATACACACATTAGTATAATTTTACAAAGACGGTAGAAATTCTTAGTAGTCAGAATTTCCTCACTCTTTAATTCGTGAATCGTGTACAAATGATAAATTTTATGGTAGATAACACTTAAATGAAGAGAAAAACTATTTATTTTCTGTAATAGTTCCAGTTTTGTTCTCTTGTATTTCTACATGTTTTTTGTTGAACTTCCTGTAATGGAAAAATCAATCTTCGACCCTCACCCACTTTGCTTTCTTGTCGTATGTACAACATACAATATATTGTACCGCAAAGAAGAATATGTAATGCGTGATCCATACATAATTAAGCGAAGCTGCTTCCTTTGTATTTCCAGACTGACTCACATATGTTCTTTTGCATTTACATTCATCTCTCTGCTCTTTGTCGTCCGTGTGTTTCCATTAAGAACACACACATCCATTTGACTGAGTGACCACAAGAACATGTCTGTAGATTTCATTGCTGAAATCTATCAAGCTACTAAATTTCTTTCTCTTGTCTCGCATCCGAGAATGATAAGGATTTTTTTACTCAGTGATCTTGAAATTGGCTCTTAATTCTTTCAAAATTTGATTTAAATTATAGTTATTACAATGTATGCACAAGAAAAACGCATTTACTCCTTAACATGAGTGCATTGCGGTAATTTGCAAGCAATATCGTCTAATCATCTTTACGACTGTGATGCTTCAGACAAAAGCATTGGGACAACTTCGCAACTAAATTCAAGGTTACGGGTGTGCGATATTGGGATTCTGGAGATCAAAAGTGAGTCGAATTATCGAAATATTGAAATTGATACTAAAATAATCGAACATCCAAATACCAACAAGAATTTTAGGAATGTTCAAAAATGCATCAAAAGATTGCAATTTTGGCCAAGAATTAGTTTTTGGATCAGAGGCCACAAAATTTGTGAACGGCCCCTAAATCGAGTTTTCGTATTATTTACGGAATAAACACATCATACTGAGTTAAGTGATAGTTTGGGTTTGGCTACACTGTATGTAGTTCTCCAGATATAACGCGTACAAGAATTTTTTTTTATTGAAATATATTCAGTCTTTTGAACCAAAAATAGAAGTATCTTAAAATGTCGAAAATTTAAAAATTGAAAAATATTTCATATGTCGATCAATATTTCCACATCTGGACAATTGAATACAAATTTCGATCGATATGTCGAAACATCAAACATTTCTATAGTTCTGAGCAGACATGTTTTCGAGGATTTAATTAGCAACGCCAATTCAGTTTTTCCTTCTGTGAGAGGGGAGAGGGAAGAAGAAAAATCTTAAATATCAGTACTATTTCACGTTTATCATTAGTGGTGTCATATTATACTATTATAGAGTATGTAGAACAGGAACGGACTCATGGGGGCTCCACTGGGTCCGGACCACCGCCCCCCCAAAAAAACTCGTAACTCGACATACATTAAATAAATGTAACCTCGTAACTCGTAACTCGGCATAACTCGTAACCTCGACATAACTCGTAAACTCGTAAACTCGACATAACTCAACATAACTATTTAGCAGAGAAATGTTTGTTACAGACTAAAGATTTGACCTACTCATCATCTGCATTATTTCTTTTCTGGTAAAAAGAAACAATCTAATTTTGTTATTTTTCGTGAGTATATGAGTGTCAAAGTTACTTATCGCTTTGTTTCGGCAAAAAAAAAAAAGCATCCATTTATACATAAAGGTAGTGTCAGTAGCGTAACTAAAGACTTGGGGGCCTCCCCGCAGACAACGTGGAGCGGGACCCCTTCTCTATGTTCCACTTCACGATTTGGGCCCCCCTGATGGCTTGAGGCCCCCCCGCAATGAGGAGTCTGCGGGCCCTTATTTACGCCCCTGGGTAGTGTCTTGTATTATTGGACCTTCCCAAACCTTGAACCCCTCCCAACGAATATTTCTGGACGCGCGCCTGGTGTAGAATATAATGGGGATGCTGAATGTCCTGAAATCCACACTCTTTAACTGAAACCTTAGCAACAACAGCTGTGTGGACTGGAGCTTTGTCATGCAGCAAGCCAACTCAACGCACAGCATCTGGTTCAAATGGTCCAAATGACTGTCTCCAACGAACTGATTCATCTACACAGTTCAAACTGATAAATGATTTCGTCCATAGATGGCACTATATACTATGAGCAGCTTATTACCAGTGGCATGGTATTTCAATACTAGCCCTGAAACTTTTGGAAACACCCTCGTATGATTTACGTCCTAGTTAATACAAAGTTGAAAGTGCTTTCTAAGTGGCCGAGCAGCATTACGAGGGCCAAGGTGAGGTAGTAGCCCTCCAAGAACGATATTTATTGACAATTTGAGTATGTTAAATTATTTTTGTGCTTCCACGTATCCGAATGGTCAATACGTGTGATTCCGGATTCAATCCCCGGTAAAGAAATAATTCACGGTCCGGCTGCGTTATCTCGAAGCAATTGCAGAGATACCTAAAGATAAAGTAGTACAGAACTGTGATGTAGTCCATGTGCTGGTCAACAAAATGCCAAACTTTTCGTTGAAGTTCGTGTAAAATGAAATAATTCAGTTTAACATCCCTTTATTGTGCCCCTTAGGTTAAGGGAGACGGATGTTAAGGGCTAATGAATGATGATGGAATAAAAATATCCCGAGAAAACCCACGGACACGATGTTGTCCACCACAAACTTACTTGGTAGAGGCCGAACCGGAGATTTCACGCACCAGAGGTAAGAGCTGTGCTATTGAGCCACTGTGTCCCCTGAGTTTCGTGTTCTTTTATGTGTTATGGAACTTATGTAACCCCACTACCCTAAATTGAATGTGTTTTGTGCCATATTCCTTCGGAAAGTCTATGGGCATTTCTCCCCTCTCGACTAAATGTGTGCCGTGTGATAAATGGTGCCCACATTGAACACTTGTAGCAAAAACTGTTTGAGTTGATCTTTCATCTGATGTATTATTTATAATTGCATGTTAAATGCAATAAATACTGCAAAGTCTTAAAACTATGGCATTCATTTTGAAACACCCTGTATTTTGTGTTCTCACGAAGTTTTCAACGCCTCGTATGATCTTTTGAGTGAAGCACATCCACCTCTTTGCTTCCCTTCTAGTTCAAATATCAAATTACGATGAAACATGTACGGAATTGATTTGGTGAATGTAAGTAGGGATGCGCACGAGACAAGATTTTTGACTGTCTCGTCTCGAAAATGTGCTGTAAAAGTAATGTCTCGACTCGAAAAATATATACTTCACTATTGGAAGAGCCGTGTCTCGACTCGAATTTTGTCAGGAAAATCCTGTCTCGACTCGTCTCGTGCGCATACCTAAATGTAAGAACTGTATAAAATCAAAGTAAGCCATTATGCGTAACTTCCAAAGATAATTGTTGAATACACAGAACAAAACAAGTGGTTCCTATGGATTTTGTCACTTAGAAGTATATTATTTGATCTGAAAATATTAGGATGTTCAAGTAACATACTGTAGAATACATTCACAAATGATGGAAGATTATTTTACACTATTATCTCTAGCTCTTTCTGAATTTCTTAATTTCTCTCTTTCTTTCTTGCTAAGTTTTTATATATTTTATTCTTTCATATGTAAAAGAAAACATAGTCCCAAACCCTGAATGTGTGTTCCTTTGTCATGTATGCCTTTTACGCTCTCGAAGCGAAAGGCTGGGGTCATTAGTTCGAAGAGGTGGTGGAGGGGGGATAAAAGCTGTTGGCACAGAGAAAGGCCTTTAAGATAAAGACCACAGAAGTAAGAAAGCGATGCTAAAAGACCTAACGGTTCCAACACGCAATTCCTTTTACTCAATTCCAGAAGGAATCACAATTCAGCCAATGGGAGCACATCAAAACAGAATAGGATGCGTTAGAAGAAATTCACCCTCACTCCCCCATCACACAAATCCTTTCACGCTAGCGTATGTGTGTGTGTATGTGTGTGTGTGTGCTCTTGTGTTCTCAGATCACATTCGAAAATTTTGGATAGGCGAGCAACTAAGCCCAGCAACACAAAGCCAAAGTGTATTGGGTTAAATCCAGATTGCAATTCAGGTCATTTATACATCTCTTTCTCTGTTTCTGTAAGTCTTGGAGACCGGACCAGGGTGCTTTTTCAGCACTAGTTAAATCATTGGTGCTTCTGATGATGGCATAGTCAACACACACACACCAATTTTATACGATGTCTTTAAACAAACGGAGAGTAAAGGCGTCCAAACTCTGATGCTTTCACGAAGAAGACAGTTACAGTCTCTGAAAGTGCAGTTGGAATTGTCCTCAGTATTCTGAAGGACAATCGCTGAATTTACTCAACAGATTTTACATTCTTGACTTTAACCCTGCGTTTTTTATGGGAATATTCTACAGTTCACTACAGAGTCTTTTGTTGAAGAAGTCATCTAAACTACAATATAAATATTCAGTGATATAAGAGATTTATTGTTAAGGGGAGCCAAATTAGAATCAATCATTTGCTTCATTATTAATTTATTTACTTGAAATTTACACTACAGGGTTTTTGCCTAATTATGATACCCTAAAACTTAAACAAGCACTTAGGAGCTCCTTCGGGGCTAAGCGGTTAGCGTACGCCCCTTTGGCGTGGGAGACACGCGTTCGATTCCGGGCGGGAGCTCATGTGGTTCGGATTCGACGTTAATCAGTAAGTCCCTTCTCATATAACCTCGCTGCTGAACGTTAAAGTCAATATCAATTCAACTCTATTAAACAAGCATTTACATATTTAAAAGTCTTCTTCTCTCAATATCTTTGACTTGTCACCTGCACAGACTTTGACATCCCTCACCAAAAAAAAAAAAAAAAAAAAAAATTATAAAGCTTTTATACGTTGTGATTCTTACATGCTTTAGAGCTCCCGCGTGGCCAAGCCATTAGCAAACGCGCCTTGGCGTGGGAGACCCGGATTCGACTTCACACAGAAGATCATGTGGTTTGCATTCTAAGTTAAGCTGTGCTAGTGGTCTGCACGGGCTCGGGCAGAGCTCGTGGGCCGGATTCGGGCCTACAAAGCATATATCACTTCGGGGCCGGGCTGGGCTCCAACTGTAAACTTTTAAATATACAAACATATTTCTCGGGCCTTTTTGGGCTTAACTTTGTAAACACTGTACAACAATATTTACTGAACCGTTCTTTCTGGAGAACTTTTAAAGCACAACTGCAAAATTAAACATGTAGTTGATGTAAATAAGAATACAATTTTGCGTTAGCTATTAAGTTTCTGTAATTCGGGCACATTTGATTATCACACGGACTCGGGTCTAAATGTTAAAACATATTTCTGACTAGGGTCGGGCCCGACATTGTAAATTCACTAGCCTAGCAGGGCCCGGGCTAAAAATTCCGGCTCGTGCAGATCTCTAAAAGCTGTAGGTCGTCGTCTCCTATAGCCTCGCCGCTGAAAGAGACGCTAAACTCGAAATTCGAGACGAGACTTGAATCATGATAATTGTCGTGGACCACATTTCTTCACCCAAGCCTTGGGTTTGAAACACTATTTTAATGTCACATGACTCATAGAATAAAAACTATACATTGATAAAGTGGTTGTAGAAACACAATAAAGAGCATTTATCAAAAGAAAAGTATGCCAGAAAGGTATGCAAGTCATTACACACCATAATCGAATAATAAATGTGGTTTACATATTGTTATCTCACACCGTTTGTGGACCTCTCGTTATGTGAAAGGATTCTAATAACTCTGAGATGAAATTAAGAACAAACATTAGGGCTTAAATTTTCAAAAATTTTTGAGAAGTGACGAGAAAATCTTTTCGGTACCAAGACGAAACGAAACTTCTTTAAAATTTACGAGACACCATTTCTCGTCTCGTCTCTTCTCCTGAGCAACATCCCGCAAGCTGACTTTACATCCCTCATAAGAAAATTATATAGCTTTAATTTTCTGTGACTCTAACGTGTTTACTCTGATAATTATTGCAGTTATCTTTCAGTGTAGTGCTCTCATATGGACGCACGAAAGATGGAGTGGGTCACGGGTAAAGATTTGTGAGTGGGTTAGTGGGTCAACAGGACATGACCCATTGCTATCCAGCGACCCACCACGAGCCACTCTGACCCACCAACCCATTCTGCTTAGTGCATTGTAGACAGCATGTTCTGAATACTGGTGAATTTGCCTACGTTTTACTTTCAAGGCCTCAAATTTTCTTCCTTTTTCGTCTGTTTCTATTTACTTACCTGAAATGAGTATATCTAAGTGAAAAAAGAACTTCAGATACTTTTTGATATTGATATATGTAATTGTAATAATAGTAATAGAACTTTTTACTTAGCTTCCGAGACACAGTCGAATTTTACACTACTTTTTTTTCGCTGACCTACTTATCTTTGATTTGAAACTTTCATTAATTTTGCACTAAAAAGTACCTTTAATTCAACAAAGAAATAATTATACCATGATAATTAACTTGAAATTCATTGTAATATGGCTCATGACAAACACTTCACCATTTTGTATCGTAAAGGTCAGATTCACTGGAATTGTAACGGAGCGGTGTTTGAGCGATTGCCCCAGATTCATTGGTATTGTAACGGAGCGGTGTTTGAGCAATTGCCCCAGATTCATTGGTATTGTAACGGAGCGGTGTTTGAGCAATTGCCCCAGATTCATTGGTATTGTAACGGAGCGGTGTTTGAGCGATTGCCCCAGATTCATTGGTATTGTAACGGAGCGGTGTTTGAGCGATTGCCCCAGATTCATTGGTATTGTAACGGAGCGGTGTTTGAGCGATTGCCCATGGAAATTCAAACTCCGATTAGTGATCGTTTCATGGCCTTATTTTTATTACAAGTGTAAACCCTTTGGTCAGTGCAGAGGAGGGCGTGAATCATGAGTCAGAGTTGATGACAATGGCTTTTGTTGGGTCGTAGGTCAGTTGGTTACGGTGTGTCGTGGGTCACGATGAGTAGTGGGTCATGGGTGAAGTTTTCATTGACCTACACCATCTTTGTCACACACACACACAACACGAGAGAAAGGAAATTATAGATTAGCTCGTAGTGAGGAGAGAGAGGGGAGAAATAATACTGGTTCTAATTACATCAACAGTTCGTCGTTCCCGAGGTCCCACTAGATCCGCCCTAGTCAAACACTGTCACGAGTCATGATAGTGTTGGATCACAAGTCTGACTACTTGTGGCTCACGAGTCACGAAATCCATTATCATTCTATCATTGCCCTTAACTTAAAAATCGCTAGCTTATCGACTTCTGGGTCACGAATCACGAAATCCATTATCATTCTATCATTGCCCTTAACTTAAAAATAACTAGCTTATCGACTTAAGCCGTTAAGTTGCCTCATGCTTCTACAACCTTTGAATGATATTTTAAATTCATTTTTCAGTATACACTTTACGTAGAACGAATTATATAATTTAACTGTACAAAGAAGAAACATGTTTATTACTTTCTTTTTAACGAGATGAGAACTTTTTTTTTTTAATTTGACAGATTAATGAGATCAATTAAAAAACGTGAAAAATTGACGTCTACTACATCTTTCATTATTATTTTTATGTTTTACACGACATGAGACGACACGTGCGTTCTACACACTCGCTATATTAATGTTTCTTTGCCAAAGCTCTATATGAATGGAAAATAACACACACACACACATGCTTTGTTACATTAACTTATTAGGCATACATTAGTGTGTGTGTGTGTATTCGTTGAGCTGATATTGTAAGGCAAAAGAAGGGATATGTTATAGCTCTAAGCACATCACAGAATTATATATGAAGAAATATAATTCATTGGATCTTTAAAAAAAATGCCTTGCAGTAAAAAATGGATTTGTTTTATTAATACTTAAGGATCAAATGTGTCATTTACACCTGCTGCTATAATGGGAAAATTATCCATTAAATGAAGATATAAGGTTACTGATTAATTGGCGTATTCGAAGAGAATATAGTGGATATGATGTGATTGCGTTGTGATATATGATTTGGTATTTGTAACGGATAACACTTCTAAATGGCTGTCGTGTTCCGGAAATATTTTTAAAAAGTAGTATCCGGTGATCACTTCACCAAACATAGGATAAGGCAAGGTGCAGAGGTAGGCAATTGAAGGAATTCCTCTCTTCCTTAAAACACTATATCATCCCGGGATTACATATATTTTTGGTAATTTCTATAGCTCTATATTGAATTAACTCTCATTCCTAACAAACATACCGTAAGACGAGAGTACTTTGCACCAGATTAAGGGAATTTTAAAGAAAATCACACATAACTTACAAACGTAATGATTTAGAACACTGTATTTTAAACATATAATAGCTAGATATGTAAGGAAAACATTAGTGTAAGTTCATTAGTAAATATTCAGTAATTCTGTATGACCATAGTTATTGAAATATAAACTTTGGTGCAAAGTAACTCCATAGGTGAGGATACTTTGCACAACATACAAACATACACAACATACTACCATTTCTGTGCAATGTTTTCCCTTCAGTATTTATACATTTCACTTTCTACACAAATTGCATGCAATCTACAAATATTGATATTAGAATGATGTTACTAGTATCGATACTTAGTATGAATTACCAATATTTGTAAAGAAAATTATGTATTTTCTTGTACTAGCATAGGAACCACATTCTGATAGTTTAGCATATGTCTCACAAAAATGCCAACTCAGAGACAGAAAAAAAAAAAAAACTCGTGAACTGATTTGCCTTGGTTATTCCTTATGTCCAAGAATATCATCCTAAACGTAATCAGTGGAAGATTTACGGGGTTTAGGACTTTCAGGCTGAAGCCCACCCAAATTGCATGATTTTTTTTTTTTTTTTAATAATGTTAGTCATTCGTATGCCTATAAGCCCCCAAAAGTCTAGTGATTTCTGAAAGAAACGAAGCGTTTGTGAGTGAAGCCCATCTCAAACTACTTTTCTGTTCATAATTTATTTTGCAACAAGAAATTCATTCCGGCATCTACCTAAATAGGAAATTTATCTAAATTCAGAATGCTGGAGGTTCCAGTAGTAATAACTTTCTTATCTAAGCGGTATTTTGGATCGGTGCAAAGTAACCCCGAGTAGAGGTTGAAACTGCCTTCTCCCAGTTTTACTTTTTTATGACTTTGAAACGTTTCACATTTCAGTTTCAAACTATTCCATCAAAGTCCAATTATACACAGTAGTATTCTACGAAATTGACTTAACTTTGACGAAAATTTTTGTGCGTGATGTCTTTCAAATTTTGTCGGCTTTTACAATGACTGCTTTCCATACTTCTAAAACAACAAACCCTCTGGGTAATTAAAACTGATGTTAACCGCCATTATAGCCAAAATGCAGTTGGATGTTCTATCTTACGGTAGCAGTTGCAATTTTATCTTTACAGTTCATGATTTTACCGACCGAGAGAGGACTGTGAAACTCATTTTATATTTTGTGCAAAGTAACCCCCGATGTGCAAAGTAATCCCGTCTTACGGTACTACTATTTCGAAAGCATTTTCTCATTGTAACTACTATAGAAAAACTTGTAAAAATTCCGTTCGTCTTATTGTGTGGATCTGAAAGTTGATCCCTGACACGCAGAAAATCAAAACTAAGGGTTTTCGGAAATAAGTTCACCCGAAGTTATACAGAAATCAGCGCCGCGGCTAATATCTACTGGCTGTCGTGCGTGCGATTTTGGGTTCGGTTCTCGATATTATCCCACGATATTTATAGTAAATTCGGTGTCTTGGGGACATGTATGAGATTTTTCGAAGAAAACAGTGACCAATAATGATGTCAGAAAATTTTTACAGTGGGTGGGGAGAAGATAAGAAATCTTCGGGCGAAGAAAAGATTTGTGCTGTAATTATTGGACTTTCAAACTATGTTATACATAAGTGTCGGAAGTCCTATAGAACGGATTAGTCCGCCCATCCATCTGTTTGTCGACACGCGTCAGAGTAGAAACGATAAGAGATATTGAGAAGTAGCTTTTTCGGATCGATTTAGCGTCCCAAGAATGACCCATCTTTTATGTTAACCCTCGAATAAAATGGGAAGGTAGAAATGAACTGTTTCAGGTTTCTACGTCCATTAACATATAGACTCTAGAACCGTTTCATTATTTGAAAATGAAATGAAATGTTAAAGTTTAAGAGTCTTCATCCCGGCGAAATTAAAATACCGCTAATTTTACAGTAATTATGTGATATCTTCAAATAGATAAAAGATAATCGAAATGTGGAACAAGACCACCCTAGACAATATTATTGTACATGAGATACCGTTATTACGACTCACTTATCTGCTTTCGTTTTCGAGCCATTTTGAAAATCAGCATTTATTTTCGCGTTTCTAAACGGCTGAAAACGGAAAGCCATTAGATGACTTGTGATAACGGTACCTCACGCAAAATAATATTGTCTAGGGCGCTCTTGTTCCATATTTCAATTATCTTTTATCTATTTGAAGATATCACATAATTACTGTAAAATTAGCGGTATTTTAATTTCGCCGGGATGAAGACTCTGAAGGAAAGTAAATGATAATGGAAGAATTGGTGGAATGAGAAAGTGGGAGGAAACTGGAGTACCCCACGATGTTGTCCACCAGCACAAACTTACTTGGCCGGGGGTCAAACCAGGAATTCCACACACCAGAGATAAGCACGCTACCAGTGGACCGCCATGCTCCCTTCTTTCAATATTGAATTTAGAGGATTTGGAAGTCTAGTGTAGTTTCACAACTGTGAAACAAAATTCACTTGTTCTTACTCGTATACCATCTAATTCTAAAGTCCAACATGCTTTCTAGTAATGGAAATTATTTATTTCCTTTAGGGAGAAATTACTTTCTGAACATCCCAATCTGGTAGTAGATTTAGATAAATATTAAATCTAACTTTGGGAGTTATACCTACATAAATATACACAATCAGGCTGGAATATTCATATTTTTAACAGTATTTTACAATTATATTGCTAGTGCCAGGTACTGAACCGGGAAACTCTCGTATGGCAGATAAGGTCATCTTAGCACTAACCGTTCCACATGAGTGTTCTAAAATGAAGCTAGCATTGTGTGTCTATAATCAGAAGGAAATCGTTAAGAAACGCCAACCCGTAATTATCTGTGGAAGACAAAAAACTGTGACAACGCATCCTCGCCTGACGAGATGTCCATGTCAGGATTGTCAGTGTCTATCATAATGTGGCCGGGCGTTGCCCTGATGTAACTCACCAAGGGCAGATATGTATCACGAGAACTCAGCTTCTCTCTTCTTCCCCTCTCCCTCCCCCAACTAGTGCTCCAAAACACAAACCTTGCTACCATCAAGGACGCTGTTAACATTAAAAAAAAAGACGCTTCCTATCTTGTGCTTTTTGTTTTTAAGTATTTTATTTAGTTCCTGTTATTTTTATTTCATAACGGAAAAACTCGACCTAATTGTAGTTGTGTTTCTGTTTCTATAAAACAAATTTACACAGAATTAAAATGAATTTCTCTTTATGAAAGTTCTAATACAAATACAAGTTTCTTTCCTTGTTATGCCGAACAAATGGCTAAATGGTTATTTGAAATATATGTTCTGTGTGTGTGGTTCCGGGTTTGGGTGCCACATGAAACTGTATGTCACATGCTGAAAGAAAACATTAAACTCACAAAAATATACGTGATTGAATGCTGTATAACCATTTAATTAATCCACCTGACTTTCCAATGTATGGTCTAGGTTCGATTCCAATTGAGCTATAAAAGTTTTGATAATAACCTTGTGTTTCAAAAAAACGCCGACAACGTTTGGGAGGTAATTCCTGACACCAAGGTAAGACAAAAAATATAGACCATCCTGGGTGCACAAATGCTTCCTTTTGGAGTTATAGGCTGCAGAAAACATTAAAAAAAAATGAACTTTCAAGGTCCATAACTCCAAAACTATGGGATCTACCGCAGTCGGGTCAAGATTTCACTTACAAACTAGTATGTTTCATATCCAAATATCAAAATTTCAGAACCCTAAGGTACTTCTGCAACAATTTTTATAGAGATAGTTGTTGAGCCCGTCAAATTATATGCCCGTAGCAAAATTCCCTCTATAAAAATTGTTGCGTGAGTATCTTAGGATTCTGAAACATATATTTTTTTTGGATAGCGCACATATTAGTTTCTAAGAGCAGTCTTGACCCAACTACGGTAGGTCCAATAACTTTGGAATTATGGACCTTTAAAGTTCATTTTTTCATATTTTCGGTAGCCCATAACTTCGAAAGGAAGTATTTGTGCACTCAGGTTGGTCTATACTTTTTGTCTTGGTGTCAGTGATCGCCTCCCAAACGTTGTCAGTGTTGTTTTGTAACACCCTATATATATATATATATATATATATATATATATATATATATATATATATATATATATATATATATATATATATATATATCAGAGGAAATACCGGATGAAACTGATGAGCTTACTGAGGCTAATCATAAATCTTACTGGCCATGACTCTACGTAGTTCCTACTAATATATTCCCACTCTTTGTACTAAACTATTTCAGAGTATGAATTTTTAAACTTTATTTTAGGGCTTAGTTACCGTTAATTCATTTATGAAATTATCTCAACGGGGTTGCAAGTGTTCAATGTGAGGACACACATCGAGTCGAGAGCGGAGAAACGCCCATAGATTTTACTCCGTTTTATGGCACAAAACATATTCAATTTAACGGAGTCTCGTTGTAACTAACTGTATCATCTCGTGGGGATTTGCTAACCCCTAGATGCGAACATTATGAGTGCCACCACTTAGGTGAAATGTCGATTCATCACTGAAGACGACACGATCCAGAAAATTTTCATCATCATGCAACAACAATTCATTTGCGAAGTTGGCACGTAAACGTTAGTTTGTAGACTTTAGAGCTTGTAGCAACTGCAAACGATAAAGTCGTAGTTATAAACGTGTCCTTGAAATTAGGCACAAATACACTTCCACAGTAACTAGAGATTCAGTTTTTGCGAAATGTAAAACACAAAAAGCTTTCTGTTCACTAGTTCTGCCATCTATGTTACTAGACAGAAGAAACTTTAGAAAGTTACTTTCTAACGGGAGACAGAAGAAACAATGCATGCGTACAAAACTGTTTCAGTTGCTCTTTCATTTCATGTGTTATTTATAATTGTAAGCTAATTGTAATAAATACTACAAAGTCTTAAAACTCCGATGTTCATTTTGAAATGCCCTGTATTGCTCGCAATAACATGCACTTGCAAGTGAAGGTGTTTGAAATCTTAATTTTGGATAGTGTGCAGAAATATCGGCACCGTTTTTGCCAACTGGACGGCACAATTAAATCAACATCTTATCCCTTTTTAAAATGACCGATTTATTCTTCCGAACTGATAAAGAAAATTGCCATCAATTTTAAGTCAGAATTCTTTAACAAAGGAAACATTCACAATTATGCACTACAGCACTTTGTTCATTACAAATGATAAGATAGTACATTCTGTAACACTAGCTCCTACATGGTAGGGCAGATGGTGTGGTCACGTAATCCAGTCCTCTCGAAGGAGACCTAGATTTGTGGGAAACGACCTAGGTATACTGTGAAAGTTACTGGAGCAAATACTGAAAGTTACTGAAAGTTACTCATCAACTGCTCCAGATTCAAGCCCCGCTATTATTATATTCTGTCCTTGCATATGGGGAAAAACCCAAAACATCTATTCAGAATACGCTATGATCACTATTTCCCTTTTCCCTATATATTTCCCTTTATAAATTAAAAGGTTTCACAAGTGCCTCACAGCTTACAGAATCTGCATCCGCAACCACTTTGGCTTTAGTAAGCTTTGCAACATTCAAGGTTTTGTTTGGTAATTTTAGATGGTTTTTAGTAGGATTTCTATACAAAGAGTAGTCCTCTGCAAAACTAATGAATATATTATCAGATTGTTATAAGCTTATAACATTCATTTTTTTAAAAATACAGTTTAACGGTTACGATTTGTAACACTATTCACATAGACCAGACCATTTTTGACAAGATGACCATTTTTGACAAGATGACCATTTTTGACAAGATGACCATTTTTGACAAGATGACCATTTTTGACCTTGTGGTAGACAACATCGTGTTCGTGAGTTTCTTTTTAGATTTCCCTTGCACATTTTGTTCCACCTACTTTATCCATAATCATTAACATCCATTGCTCATGCGTCCAGTGGTGAATCTAGAAAGATAAAAGCTGGGGGATAGCCAGAACCTAGACTATGATAGGTATATCATGACTTTACAGAAATCATCTTAATTTAAAATCCGTTTATGCGCTTCGTTAACAGGAACTGGAAATAAGAAAAAAAAATGAATCATTCATTTCACCAATTACAGTTAGACATAAAATGCGAATTAACAATTAATAAATTGTATGCATTTACAGGTACGATACCTAAAAAGATTAATCACAAGACATTGAGCTTTATATGGCCAAAAAAAAAAAAAAAAATGTATTTAGCATTCGAGTTAGAAATTGTTGGAGAAAAAATATATTGAACATAAATATAAAACTCATGACTATTAATGTTATCGTAGAAGTGTTTAAGAATGTATAAAATGCAACGTTTACTATAAACTTTCAAAAAATATGTAAATAATACGAGGGCCGTTCGAAAAGTGAGCTCCAATTTGTTAAAAGAGAAACACCAAAGTAAATAAGAATAATTTATTATAGACATTTGTAAACTACTTCTTTGCTCTATTTTTCAACATAGTTTCCATAAACCAAGGATGTTATAAATAGAGGATCTGCCCATATGTATCGTCATCCTATTAAATCGATGAAGCTAAAAAACAACCGAGCATCGGCACGTCTGATTGGCTACTCTCGTTTCCGCCATCGTCTGATTGGCTACTTTCGTTTCCGCCATGATTGTTGGCTCAAAACATTGCTATCCTATTGGGCGGAGCGGGCAGAGTAGGGGTGGCGAAACTGTGACGTATGGCTTCAAGATTTTGTTACAAGAGCAGATCCTCTATTTTATAAGATCCTTGCCATAAACATTCAAGAACTTATTATATATCTGCACTAGCTTATAAATTCAATCAGCATAAAAATCTCCCGACTGTGTCGTGAGACAGCCTGTGACTGCATCTTTCAGTTCCTCATCATCATCAAAGAGCTGAGATCCAAGCCACTTCTTGTTATGCATGAAGAGATTCGATTTTCAAGAACTTTTCCATCAATTTTCTGAACGAGTTCATTAGTGACCACTGATGGCCTGCCACTCCTCTCTTCGTCATGAATGTTTGTTCATCCATTTTTAAATGAACGAAAGCTGTTTGCCTCACACCTCACAGTTGGTGGGGTTTTCTGTTGCAGAACAATTTTGAGACGCTGCGAAAGTGGAAATATTGACCAGCCAACCTTCATTCTACCATGCCTGGATGAAGACTGATCTACCGAGCACGTCTGTGCAAAGATAGTAGCGCTGCCTTTACTACTTCACGCACAGTGACCAATCGGAGGTTACTTTTCGAACACGCCTCGTACCTTCAGTTATTTTTGTTACTCAAAAAAACCGGGTTGGATCCGCCACTGTATCTCACTAACCATGGGACTTTATATCAAAGGATTTCACAGTTTTGAGAAAACGATATAAAAATCGGGAATACGAAACTGCTAAGCTGTAGGAAATAAATTTATCCAAATAAACCACTGTATCTGTTATACGAACATGCCGTATTTTATGGACTAAAAGACGAATCTTAAATTTTAAGAAATTAAAAAAAAGTAACATTTTTCCAGTTTTTCGCAAAGTTTACGGTCTGTATATTCTAGTCTGTGGTTTTGGGTTTGTGATAGCGGGGCAGGAGGGAGACAATGTTAGCAGGGGTTAGGTTAGGTTAGGAACCTATCTCTATCTGGCAACATTGGAGCTTATGAAACACCACAACTCATGTTCGTCGCATCGGTGTAATGCTTGTTGAATCCAATGTTGCCAGATAGAGATAGGTTTCTCGGGGCATTGGACATTTTTACATTAATTTCGAGTAAAAGCCGCACCTAAATTTTGGAGGCAAATTTTCGAAAAAAAAAAAAAAAAAGTGCGTCTTAAAGTCAATAAAATACGGTGACTCTCTATGGATTAAAGCAAAATAGACTATGCTTTGTCAACACAGGTAGGAACGAAATATTTTGAACTGAGACTATCCTTTGTAAAGGAGCGTGCAAAAGTATTGGTTTTAAGTATATATATATATATATATATATATATATACAGTGAAACCTCCCTTAACGGACACTTCTCAATAACGGACACCTCTATAATACGGACACAATTTTTTGTCCCGGCAAAATTATATCTTCCCTTATGAAACAAAACCCTCCCTTTTACGGACACTCTCATATACGGACGCGGACAGTCCTCCCCCCCTTCCCAGACGTTTCAATAACCTCTTCATAACAGGGACAGGAATTATTCTGTTCTGCAATATATTATTGCTCACAAGTATATCTATCATGAAGTCTAGACCTGATGAACCATCAAAGAGAACAGCTTCAAGATGAACTTAAATTTTTTTTTCTGTCCGTAATGAACTGCTTTCTGGTGGAAATCCTAGAAAACCTTCAATACTCGATAACACTCGTGCAGGGTCAGTCGTATGGCCAAGAGTTCTATGCGAAATATCTTCCCTTCCCTAACAAATTTAATCCTTTTGCCTCTGGGCCTTGCACCTTCCATGACAATTTCATAGATAATAAAACAAACATCGTTTGTTTTACAATAACTTTTTCAACGAGTAATGATTCGTCTTTTTTTTTTTTTTTTTTTTTTTTTTTTTTTTTTGAAAAGCAACATTTTTCTTTTATAATGATACTGGAACAAGTCTGAGTTGGAGTTTTCCCGGCTTCCTCTTTCACATTCTCTAAGAAGGTATTCTTTGTGATTGGGGCTGGATCAATAAACATATGCACTCCCACATGCCTTTTCACGCATTCCGCCAAACAAGGATACCGTACAAGTATATACACACACGCACGTTTCTTCCTCAACCGTACTGAGGATTCTGAGAGGACACTTTCTAATGAGTTTTCTTATCCTTGTAGAGGAAAAAGCATGCATTTTTCGCTAAACAAAAGAGTTTAGCCGATTACTTGGTTCCTAATGTATCTTTTGAGAAGGTTCTGAGATTTTGCAATAAATGAGAAACGCTCACAGGGTGATGACATGTACTTAAGAAAATTAACATACCCGCATTATCTTTTGCAGTACCGGTATACGAATATATTAACACATCCCCCAGCAATAATATTATTTAACAGAAATGAATTTCTCCTTCATCCCTCCCATTAATTCAAGTATGTACTAAATAGAGTATTTGTATACCGTTGTGGGATTAAATTTCTATAACCTCTCTGTAACGGACACCTCTCAATAACGGACAAAAATTCATGTCCCATTGGTGTCCGTTATTCAGAGGTTTCACTGTATAGATATATATATCGGATTCAGGATTGTCTGAGAATAACCAATCATATTGACTCTTCAAAGTGACATGTGACAATATTCTTTGCCCCTAACACTGATGCATAATAGTACGGAGAAAAGTATTTTTAAGAGGGTCGCAAGGGGAAATACAGGACAAAAATGTTATTCTCTCTTCCTGCCTTCTGTTTTCTTCCCTACTTGACAAATATTATTTTGCTTGGTGAATCCTTTTTCTTCGACCTTCAGAAAATCAACTTAAACTATTATTGCTTTTGCAAAACTTCGCTTTCTTTTCAGCCCCAAACGAAACATGATGGAAGAAAATTTCGGAATGTGTTGCTATTTTCACTGCTAGCTTCTCCTTTTAGACAGTGTATATTTACAACAAAGGGGGGAGGGTGAACGTGCATGTTTGCACCCCCCAAAATCCGGCCCTACATATATATATATATATATATATATATATATATATATATAAAATATAGAACTTTTTCCATTATCTTTTAGTTCAGATTTATATGATCTAGAAGTAAGTTAACTCCCTGATAACAAAAGAATAACTATTGATAACGGAAAGTAAATGAACTGGTAACGCAATATATAATTACATGTCAGTCGATGAATGATGTTTGTTTTCTAGAAAAGAAAGTGAAGCGTCTGCCTTCATACAGCAGATTTTGAAAAAAAAGACTTAGATTCACAGTCAATAGAAGGAAAAAAAAAGGATATTTTCATTGAATGTCCTTCACAATGTTTTTAAAATAAAAATAGTAAAAAAAAAAATAAACAGGAAATGTTTTTTTTTCGAACAACAAAATAGAAAAAAAATCCCCTAACATGATTTTAAAAAAGATCCACCGTCACCCCTTTTATCAAAACTTTTGCAAACTCCCTCTCTCTCTCTCTCTCATATTTCCATCATGCATTACCACTATCTCTTTCCACATTTTTTTTCTAACTCTGGGAACCCCAACCCACTTTTCCGACCCTTATCAACATCAACTTACGCTGGTAATTAAAGCTTATCTGGGTCGTAAAATGACACCTTCCGCATGAATTAACGGTTGCTATCTGTCCAATGCATTTTCTAAACTATCTCTGTAGTTTAGCCTCAAGCTTGCCACGCACACACATTTCGCACATTATATATATATATGTAGAGTAAATAGCAGATAGAGTATGCGAATCTAGAACATTCTTGCCTAGATGTAATCTTCTTTTCATATTCCCTGTTGAAAAAAAAATATATCAGAAACGACGGGATAAGTTAAGGAAACTTTCACACATTACTTAGATCGCATTTTGTACACCACCACAAGTATTATAGGATTTTCCTTCACGCATGAATTAGTAGCCCGAAACCTTGCTATAAATTTCATTTCATAAATTTCATATGCTATAAATTTCATAACGCTAAGGCATTTTTTTGTTTGTTCTGGTTCGCTGAGTTTCTGTACAAAACAAAGGATAGAACAATTGCGAATAAAATCATTGGACTTAATACCGAAAAATGGAGTACCACAAGGAAGCAAAATGGAGCCATTGTTTTTAGGATATTTTTAGCTATCCTTTGAAAATCTATCAAAATCATCCTCTTTGAAATGTAACTCAAACGTTGTGATACAATGCAAGGAAAATATGGAGATCGAAATATGTAGACACATAATTATTGACTCACAAGACATGTCGATACACAAAAAGGATGTGACTAGCGTTAATCAGGAGACAAGACGAGACGAGAAGTAAGGTTTTCACGTCTAGTCACGAAATTTTTCTCATATCGTTTTGTAAATTCATATACAAAATTTATGCACTTGTTTTTCCTATATTTCATTTAGAAGTTATTAGAATCCTTTCGTGCCAAGAAGGATGTGATACAACAACACCTAAATCATGTTTATTATTGTGTGAAGACTTGCGTATCTTTAAACGTTGGCAAATGCTTGTCATTGTGTCTGTACAATAACGGTATCTATTTATATTGTTTTCTTTGTAACACTAAATCACATGTAACACATCATGTAACACTAAAACACAGCTTGTGATTTAAAATTAGGATGAATTAGTGTTGAACGTGCGATTAATTAAATTTCTGGTCTCGTCTCGAATTTACAAAGGCACCTCTCGCCTCGTACGTAACATTAGACAAGACGAGAATCCAGTCAAGACGAGAAACATGGCAATTCATATTTCGCTTTGGAGGCGGGAATCCAGACAAGACGAGACATTTCTCGAGTCTTGTTGGCAATACTAGTTCACCCAAGTCTTATATCTCAGATAATGTTTAGTAGACTATATGAACCATACATTAATAAAGAGATTTACGAACACTATGAAGAACATTTATCATTTTAAAGATACGGGAAGCATTATATAATATATGACAATAATAGATGTGATTTAAATGCTGTTATATCACACCTCGTGGACCTTTCGTGGCAGGCAAGGATTCTGATAACTTTTAGATGCAATTAAGAAGCAGTCAAAGTATAAATTTTATACATAAATTTATAACACGAGAAGAACGAGATAAGATGAGAAAAGGATCCTGATAATCGAGACGAGGCCAGAAAGAATTCTAGAATCGAGACGAGATGAGAGTTGTACAAAACTTACGTGATGAGACAATAAAACCTTATTTGTCATCTCGTGAGCAACACCAAAAACAATGACCATTTTATGGGCAAATTTATTTTTGAATTTCGAAGGAGTTCATTTTCTGAACTCAATGAACAGAAGGAAAAGTACGGCAGTTTTTTTTTTTTTTTTTTTTTTTTTTTAAAGAAAGGAATACAAAATCGTTAACTAAACTAGAAGGAAAGTGTCCAACGACAAGTAAACAAGTAAATACAGTAATGACTAGGGCAACCCACATTATGCTTTGTTTTTTCCAAATTATGCTTTATTATGCTTTATTGTTAATTTCAATCATTGTTTTACATTAATCGTGTATTATGTATAATATTTACTATGCATTAACACTGCGTTGGTCGCGCCCTCCACACTTACGTGAGTGGTCGCGCGTTCTACTATTGTAGAACATCAGTATTTTTCTGTACTGCTATGACTTTTAGCAATATTGGGTCTTGGTTATGTTAGTTATAGTATTACATAGGTTTCATAATAGTTTTAAATTATTTTGTTTCATTAAAACAACAATATTGACAAAACTAAAAATTTGGTACATCTTATTTAAAATATACCAATGTTGAACAGAAGACGGAATAAGTATTTAGGTGAAAGTGTTGAAATAACAGCATAAACCTTCTTCTATGATAGATCATATAGGTATATTGATGTACTTTTTCTGAATGATTGTCTACTCCAAGCAATAGTCACACACGCTTTCCTCTTGGTCTGGACACACCCATAGTTTTCTATAAGTTTTTTCTTGTTGACTTGTTGGGATAACAGCCCCAATGGTAACATTTTCCTACCACGGAAGCTCTGTCTTGTGGTAATGAAACGGCTTCGCTGAAGCCCAGCAGAAAGTCTTCCTTTGCATCGATGCTCTTTTGGCAAGGATTCCATGGCTAAACGTTCGTTTATTGCTGGTTTTGGCAACTCAAAAGCTAGATCGTGTAGGAAATTATAACGTCTGACATTCTCATCGTTCTTATTTCACTAAATATGTTAAGAGCATTAAACCAGCTATGTTCATCATCAGTTCACCACGAATTAGGCATAAAAATTATGAGGAACAAGCCTAAGAAAAGTTGGTATTCAAATTGGGAGTTCGTGAGTTTCTTGGCATTATGGAATCTACGTACCAGCGAGGATGTTCTACATTTTTATCTCTAAGATAGAAAACGCACGTGTCTCGAGAGAAGGTGGTGTGTCAGGACCCATGACTTCAAGACTGGCTTGCACTGGAATATTTTCTTCTTCCGGTATATTGTCTCGTACACCTTCGGTATCACTGCACTCAACTGTTTCTTCAACAAAATCTTCCTCGAGCTTATCCATGTCTTCAATCCCGAATACACTTTCACCGTCACTTTCTGCCTCTTCTAACCAAAGACGCACCTGTACTCTTTCATACTCTGACATTTCAAATATATACATGGACGTATTCCGCAAAATTAACGTGAAAATGTAAAACGAAATAAATCACTAATAGGAAACAAACTAGTACGCCAATAGTCGCGCGATCTACAATAGTAGAACACTAATGAAAATCATGTAACAAATCGGAGCAGGTGCAAGAACAAGAGCTGAAACAGGACTAGAATGTACAGAAGGTTGGCTGAGAAAGGTACATAGCCGCTCATGGCCGAGTGTGTTGCCAATTGCTCACGGTTCTAAAAATAAAACACCTGTTCTACAATAGTAGAACGCGCGACCACTGCAGTGTTAAATATTCTAAATGTCTTGATCTATTTATTAATATTTTATGCAACCAGTTTCTTTCATATTTAATGAATTTTCTACTCAATGCACTGTAAAGAGATATACTTTACTCGAGTCAGTTTTCTCTATCACTTGTGTGCGCCTTAGAGGCGCATATATACAGAAAGGGAAAGTAAAAGCTGCCAGCAAAAAGTACAGAAAGTCTCCAGTTCAAGAGGTACACATAACAATATAGTGTGGAGTTCTTGTGCACTTTTTGAACATTTCGAATCATTATACATAAATGCGCAGTTACACTTAGATTAAAGCTATTGTTTATTCATTGTTGGCGAAAAGTTTTCTTCTTCTTTTCCTTTTTTTCTTTTCTCCACTTCAAAGGATTACACCGAAATGTTTACAGAATTAAAAATAAGCTTTTCATTGTTGCATTGTTATGTTCTCAAAGGTTTTGCACTGTAAATATTGGTTTTAACTGTATTAATACAGTATGTTAAACTTGCAGTTAACAGATTTTTTCAAGAATTTTTCTAATAGGATTTTCCAAGAATTGTGCTATATACTTTAAATTATGCTTTATGCTTTATTTTCCAAAATTATGCTTTATTATGCTTTCAAAATTAGTTTCTTCTGAACCCTTAGAGAACCACAACCATGTTCAAGGTACCAACCGTATGTGCACATTGCTGTTATGCTCTTTATGCTTTTTGGGTTGCCCTAGTAATGACATATTGTAAAAATGGAATGACATAACATTCCAAAATATTCCTGTTGTTTATCGTTACCGAGTTATTTACCAAAACTAAGTCACTGGTGGGATTGGAAGTGAACATAAATGGATTTAGGGGGCGCAGGGTGGTCCGCCCCCAGGACATACACACCAGTGCTGCAAAAGCCCGGTAAGAGAAAAACTGAGAATTTTTCACCACTCCGCTCCCGCCGATTCTCCGAGGGGTCCGTCCTGGATCCGCTCCTGGAAGTGAAAACCCTTAAACATGTCAGACAAGTATCAATCACCAGTAAACATATTTGATATACGTTCTATTTATATACAGTATATAAAAGTGAAAGTCCCTATGTTTGTGATTTAATAACTCTTGAGCCACCAGACCGATCTCGATCAAGTTTCAACAAAGATGGGAGCCGGGCCTGGAATGTTTTTTTTTTTTTTATTATTATTATTATTTCACTTTGACGGTGCAACTTAGGGCAGAGGAGGGAGAGGTATCTAAAGATGATCGAAAGTCTCGAGTCCGTAGCTTTCGGGGTCTCTGAGATGATCAATGACACTGCCGATGCCGTTTAAATCCAAATTCAGCCGCCATTAGTTCTCCTAAAAATGGATTGTGACGTAAAATAATTGAAAATGATCAATATTAATGTCGAATTGATAGTTTTTCGGGTCCCTAATTTAATTGGGGACAGCTTTGGTGCCCTTTATGTCCAAACTGAAACGTATTCTCCCCGTGTGAAGAACGGACATTCTTCTAGTTAGATATATAATATTTTTAGTCATGTTTCATTCTTTTAAGATTTGATTTTAAGCCCAATCAGCTTAATCGAGTATTTATAGGTATTGCAAATGCTTGTATCGAGGAGAGCACGTGGTAAGCTTTTACGTAAGACGTAAATTGACGTTGCGTACGGGGAACAGTTGTTGACACTGGCGACACCTACACACAAAAACAACTACATTTTCAGCTAAATTCTTATATTTATGATCACGCAACCGAGAGAGAAAGACAGAAAGGTTTAAGTAAAAGGACCACGTAAAATGTATTAGAGCCATAAATGGAGAAAGCTCTTGGCTTCAGTTTAACTTGATATGGTCATCAAAAACACTCCGCTAAGCCTTTTAGTGAGCAAAATGTTTACGCTCTTTGTGCCCCAACAGATAGCGAAGCAGTCACTTACAATTTCATCGGTAGGGAACCATCCATGGCTTCCTCTTCTGTTCCAAAAGAGTCAACGACTTTTCTCCTACAATTTTCTACCGTCAACAGTCAACACGCAATTCTCCACTAAGTAAAAGGTAGATTATATCAATGACAAAGTGTAAAATCTGGCAAAGGGTGAAAATGTGCGTTATCTTATAATTTACAATTCCTTTCCTGTATTTGAATCATATTGTTTTTGCTACGAATCTAGTATGGTTGAATGACAGAGATGTGTGTTCTTTCAAATTGGAACGAGTCACAGGAAAACAAATTTTTACTTCAAACCAATTATGTCAGATGAAGAACTAAGGAAGAACGTAAGCTGCACACAGAACCTGAATTCAATTTGGCGGCTGGAGATTATATGGTTCAAATCCCACTATGAATATCAGATTTTTACAGAGAGAAATGAAATTAAAAATTACAGTTTAACGTCCCGCTATTATGTCCCTTGGGCTAAGGGAGACAGTTGATTAAGGCAAGTGAATGGCGATGAAAGAATTGGTAGAATACTGTAAGAATGTGGGAGGAAACAGGAGAACCCAGAGAAAATTCAAGAACATGATATTGTCCACCAAACACTTACTTGATCGGGAATTGAACCACGGACCCTAAGCAGCAGAAGTAATAGCTCTTCCAATGAACCTCCGAGCCCTCCCCCCCATTTGTCAGAGAGGAAAATAAAGCAAGATTTCTATTATTTTTAGGGGAGAGAAAAATGAAGATATGTCATATTCAGAATTACCTTATATGGTTTCACATAGTAACGTAGATTAATTTTAATTAGAAACTGGGCGGAATCATTAGTAATTGCAACACAAAAAGTATATTATGATTCCTGGTGGGAGTTCATGTGGTTCTGGTGGAGGGGTTCATTAAACTGTACCTCCGTCTCATATAGACTCGGTGGTGAAAAGAACGCTAACCTGAAATCCAACTAAAAGTTTATTAGAAAAAAAAGTTTTGCTGTCTTTAGTTGTATTTTAATGAAGACCGCATCTCTTAATAGTCCTATGCGTTCTAAATAACTCCAGCACTACATAAAATTCACAACCACTTGGAGTTCCGCTTTTATTAGTTCATAGTAGCCTCTGTTCTTGACGTCAGTATATTCTGCTTTTAATAATTCACAATAGCTTCTGTTCCTGACATCAGCATATTGTGCTTTTATTAGTTCATAGTAGGTTCTGTTTCTGACGTCAGTATATTCTGCTTTTATTAGTTCACAGTAGCTTTTCTTCCTGACATCAGTATATTCTGCTGTTAGTTCACAGTAACTTATGTTCCTGAAATCAATATTCTGCTCTTAATAGTTTACAGTAGGTTATGTTCCTGACATCAGTATATTCTGCTTTTTTAGTTCACAGTAGCTTCTGTCCCTGACATCGGTATATTCTTCTTTTATTAATTCGCACTAATTTCTGTTCCTAGCATCAGTGTATTCTGCATTTATTAGTTCACACTAGTTTTTGTTCTTGGCATCAGTATATTCTGCTTTTATTAGTTCACAGTAGTTCTGATCCTGGCGTCAGTGTATCTCGATTGACCGAAACTGTGATATGAAGGAGACAGTATTGACAGACGAAGACTAAGATCCTGAAATCTAAATTGTTAAGATAGATCTAATCATATGGTTAAGATAGCGATTACATAGGAGATAAAAAAAAGAAAAAAAACGGAACCTCTCGTATTTTTCTCTCTGAACACCAAGTTACATCGTTGAGTTGCGTTGTTAACAGTATTTTAGAAACCAGTTCTTCTAATTAAAAGAATGTTTTCTTTGCACTAACTTATAAAAACAGCTGAAAGTATCTAGAATTGTCATTCCTTTTATTAATTAATTTACGTAAAAAAAGAAGGAAGAAATCGTTTTTGGAAAATACAGAAAGATACAACATAAAATACGCCAGAAAACGTAATACTTACTGGAGAAACGTAAGATTTGGCTACAGGGAGTCCCATGTTAAGCTATATATCCATGTCTCATTAGCTATAGCTTCGGTATTGAAACGGAAACTTGAACTTGAAACCAACAACCAAAGGAGACCATCTCAGAACCATTCAATAGCTTATTTATTCAGTAGTATTTTCCACGAGGGTCATGGGTCATGGTGGCTCAGTGGTACACAGTTCATCTCTGGGGAGAGATCCCTGGGTAAATCCTAGCTTGCGCCAATTGGAAGTTGTGGTGGATAAACAGAATGTTCGGAGTTTTCTATGGGTTTTCCTGTTTCATCCCACTTTATTGATGCCACCATTGAATTCATTTCTCATCATCACCGTCTCCTGCAGCCTAGACGGCATAATTGTGGGGCGTAAAACTGAAAGATTTCATTTTTGTACGAGAATCTTCCATGAGAAAAAAGATTTTTGTGTAGACGACAAACGGTATATGGTACAGAAACTCTGTTGACGCCAACGTATTGCAGCACAGCATCTCTAGTTCCTCAAAAATGGAAAAGTGGTTGTGAACTAGCAAATGGCAGATATTTCTTGAATTCCGTCAAGGTATAAAGCATGATTGTGCTCGTAATGCTAAGCAAAAATAATTTCACGCACCGATTGGCGGTTGGAAATCACTAGCCTAAAAGACATAAGCTTGAGGCTAAATTATTTCATTTGATTTTCGCTTTTAGTGTCATAAAGGACTATCAACTGATTCTACAATCATATTTTTATTAAAGAGACATGTAAGAGATTGTAGCCATTCTGTTGTTAGATGCAAAATATTACGAAGAATCTGTACGTAATGAACAGAATATCACTATATAATTTTCGAAAGATTTTCTTCTGTTTCAAACTTGTTCTTCGAAATTTCAAATACATATGTAAACCCTCTTTGGTAGCTTTTAAGGAAAGAAACTACTAATTCAGACTTTCCAGATAAGAAGATATATATGATAAAAAACATGTATAAGCGGAACGTTTGATACCATGATGTCTACGAATTTTCTTTTCTTTCTAAATTGGCGAGAATCGTTTTATAGCAATGTTCCATATAAAGTTACTTTTTGTCCCTCTCCCATACTCCTAACCTCTCGAACCAAAACCAATGTAATATAACAATTCTACCCTGGTCGCAGAAAGATGTATTGAGGAAACTATCCTCACACTTTATACACGTAAAAACCTCAAGAATAGACACACTTGAATGCAAGTTTCGGGGACTTCTTTATCTTTTTTTTTTTTTAAAGAAATAGTGTAAAAAAAGAAACCCGCATCTACCTGTCTTAATTATAAAAAATCCGTTGAGATTTTTTTTTCTTTTACCGTCTGCTAACACTCCATGGAAGACCCCTAAGCTTTTTTTTTCTGATACCAAACTCCGACAGGTAAAGGCAAAAATCTTCTCAAATAAGAGGACCATAAAACTTTTTGCTTTTCGGTTTCTGACTTTTTTTTTTTTTAAGTATCTTGCAGCTTTAGTATAGGAAGAGATACGAATTTGTTCTGTAAACTAAACAATTATATTGTAGAAGAGTTTGATCACATTGCAATATTAATACTACTAACAGAAATGGAATAGTTTCACACATTGGAAGAATATCTAAGGTTTAATAAACATGAAACCGGAAATTTGAATACTATAAATATTGCTATTTTCCTCCATGAGAAACGAATGTTTCAAAAACGCTATTCACAGTAATTTCTGTTCCTGGCATCAGTATATTCTGCTTTTATTAGTTGACAGTAGCTTGTTCCTGACATCAGTATATTCTGCTTTTATTAGTTTACAGTAGCTTCTGTTCCTGACATCAGTATATTCTGCTTTTATTAGTTCACAGTAACTTCTGTTCCTGACATCAGTATATTCTGCTTTTATTAGTTGACAGTAGCTTCTGTTCCTGACATCAGTATATTCTGCTTTTATTAGTTTACAGTAGCTTCTGATCCTGACATCAGTATATTCTGCTTTTATTAGTTGACAGTAGCTTGTTCCTGACATCAGTATATTCTGCTTTTATTAGTTCACAGTAGCTTCTGTTCCTGACATCAGTATATTCTGCTTTTATTAGTTCACAGTAGCTTCTGTTCCTGACATCAGTATATTCTGCTTTTATTAGTTGACAGTAGCTTGTTCCTGACATCAGTATATTCTGCTTTTATTAGTTCACAGTAGCTTCTGTTCCTGACATCAGTATATTCTGCTTTTATTAGTTCACAGTAACTTCTGTTCCTGACATCAGTATATTCTGCTTTTATTAGTTGACAGTAGCTTGTTCCTGACATCAGTATATTCTGCTTTTATTAGTTTACAGTAGCTTCTGTTCCTGACATCAGTATATTCTGCTTTTATTAGTTCACAGTAGCTTGTTCCTGACATCAGTATATTCTGCTTTTATTAGTTCACAGTAGCTTCTGTTCCTGACATCAGTATATTCTGCTTTTATTAGTTCACAGTAGCTTCTGTTCCTGACATCAGTATATTCTGCTTTTATTAGTTTACAGTAGCTTCTGTTCCTGACATCAGTATATTCTGCTTTTATTAGTTGACAGTAGCTTGTTCCTGACATCAGTATATTCTGCTTTTATTAGTTCACAGTAGCTTCTGTTCCTGACATCAGTATATTCTGCTTTTATTAGTTCACAGTAACTTCTGTTCCTGACATCAGTATATTCTGCTTTTATTAGTTGACAGTAGCTTGTTCCTGACATCAGTATATTCTGCTTTTATTAGTTTACAGTAGCTTCTGTTCCTGACATCAGTATATTCTGCTTTTATTAGTTGACAGTAGCTTGTTCCTGACATCAGTATATTCTGCTTTTATTAGTTCACAGTAGCTTCTGTTCCTGACATCAGTATATTCTGCTTTTATTAGTTCACAGTAGCTTTGCTTATGACATCAGCATATTCTGCTTTTATTAGTTCACAGTAGCTTCTGTTCCTGACATCAGTATACATCAGTATATTCTGCTTTTATTAGTTGACAGTAGCTTCTGTTCCTGACATCAGTATATTCTGCTTTTATTAGTTTACAGTAGCTTCTGTTCCTGACATCAGTATATTCTGCTTTTATTAGTTGACAGTAGCTTTGCTTATGACATCAGCATATTCTGCTTTTATTAGTTCACAGTAGCTTCTGTTCCTGACATCAGTATACATCAGTATATTCTGCTTTTATTAGTTGACAGTAGCTTCTGTTCCTGACATCAGTATATTCTGCTTTTATTAGTTTACAGTAGCTTCTGTTCCTGACATCAGTATATTCTGCTTTTATTAGTTGACAGTAGCTTGTTCCTGACATCAGTATATTCTGCTTTTATTAGTTCACAGTAGCTTCTGTTCCTGACATCAGTATATTCTGCTTTTATTAGTTCACAGTAGCTTTGCTTATGACATCAGCATATTCTGCTTTTATTAGTTCACAGTAGCTTCTGTTCCTGACATCAGTATACATCAGTATATTCTGCTTTTATTAGTTGACAGTAGCTTCTGTTCCTGACATCAGTATATTCTGCTTTTATTAGTTTACAGTAGCTTCTGTTCCTGACATCAGTATATTCCGCTTTTATTAGTTCACAGTAGCTTCTGTTCCTGACATCAGTATATTCTGCTTTTATTAGTTCACAGTAACTTCTGTTCCTGACATCAGTATATTCTGCTTTTATTAGTTGACAGTAGCTTGTTCCTGACATCAGTATATTCTGCTTTTATTAGTTTACAGTAGCTTCTGTTCCTGACATCAGTATATTCTGCTTTTATTAGTTGACAGTAGCTTGTTCCTGACATCAGTATATTCTGCTTTTATTAGTTCACAGTAGCTTCTGTTCCTGACATCAGTATATTCTGCTTTTATTAGTTCACAGTAGCTTCTGTTCCTGACATCAGTATATTCTGCTTTTATTAGTTGACAGTAGCTTGTTCCTGACATCAGTATATTCTGCTTTTATTAGTTCACAGTAGCTTCTGTTCCTGACATCAGTATATTCTGCTTTTATTAGTTCACAGTAGCTTCTGTTCCTGACATCAGTATATTCTGCTTTTATTAGTTTACAGTAGCTTCTGTTCCTGACATCAGTATATTCTGCTTTTATTAGTTGACAGTAGCTTGTTCCTGACATCAGTATATTCTGCTTTTATTAGTTCACAGTAGCTTCTGTTCCTGACATCAGTATATTCTGCTTTTATTAGTTCACAGTAACTTCTGTTCCTGACATCAGTATATTCTGCTTTTATTAGTTGACAGTAGCTTGTTCCTGACATCAGTATATTCTGCTTTTATTAGTTTACAGTAGCTTCTGTTCCTGACATCAGTATATTCTGCTTTTATTAGTTGACAGTAGCTTGTTCCTGACATCAGTATATTCTGCTTTTATTAGTTCACAGTAGCTTCTGTTCCTGACATCAGTATATTCTGCTTTTATTAGTTCACAGTAGCTTTGCTTATGACATCAGCATATTCTGCTTTTATTAGTTCACAGTAGCTTCTGTTCCTGACATCAGTATACATCAGTATATTCTGCTTTTATTAGTTGACAGTAGCTTCTGTTCCTGACATCAGTATATTCTGCTTTTATTAGTTTACAGTAGCTTCTGTTCCTGACATCAGTATATTCTGCTTTTATTAGTTGACAGTAGCTTGTTCCTGACATCAGTATATTCTGCTTTTATTAGTTCACAGTAGCTTCTGTTCCTGACATCAGTATATTCTGCTTTTATTAGTTCACAGTAGCTTTGCTTATGACATCAGCATATTCTGCTTTTATTAGTTCACAGTAGCTTCTGTTCCTGACATCAGTATACATCAGTATATTCTGCTTTTATTAGTTGACAGTAGCTTCTGTTCCTGACATCAGTATATTCTGCTTTTATTAGTTTACAGTAGCTTCTGTTCCTGACATCAGTATATTCTGCTTTTATTAGTTGACAGTAGCTTGTTCCTGACATCAGTATATTCTGCTTTTATTAGTTCACAGTAGCTTCTGTTCCTGACATCAGTATATTCTGCTTTTATTAGTTCACAGTAGCTTTGCTTATGACATCAGCATATTCTGCTTTTATTAGTTCACAGTAGCTTCTGTTCCTGACATCAGTATACATCAGTATATTCTGCTTTTATTAGTTGACAGTAGCTTCTGTTCCTGACATCAGTATATTCTGCTTTTATTAGTTCACAGTAGCTTCTGTTCCTGACATCAGTATATTCTGCTTTTATTAGTTGACAGTAACTTCTGTTCCTGACATCAGTATATTCTGGTTTTATTAGTTCACAGTAACTTCTGTTCCTGACATCAGTATATTCTGTTTTTATTAGTTCACAGTAACTTCTGTTCCTGACATCAGTATATTCTGCTTTCATTAGTTCACAGTAGCTTCTTATCCTGATGTCAGTATATCACGATCGATCGAGACTGTGAAGTGATCGAGACAATGTTGATAGACCAAGACTAAAACGCTAAAAAAAAAAATCTTAATCATAAGGTTGGGATGTCGGTTATATAGGAGATGAAAACATGTGTTCGTTGATTTTCTAAATGAAGAGTTTACATAACGATTACGCGAATCTTCACATAGGTTCATTAAGGAATCAGAATATTTAATATATATATATATTTTAAAAGATTCTTTCCAATGTTCTTGTTTCCTATTTTAAATCTATTATTTGTACACATACATTAGAAAAGGCATCCGCTCATAGACCATGTGCCAAATTCATAACCATGTAAACTTTCATTCCCTATTTAATTAATTCCTTTTCCTTTTTCTAAACTTGACCTGTGTTTGCTGCTTGTTTTTTGTTTTTTGATTAAAATAGTACGTAGAGGTCACTCACATCGACTGTTGAGAAAAAAGCAAAATATTCTCAGAAAGAAAGCGATGTATGGAAGAAGAAATCATTTTTATTGATATCAAAAAGGAATACATTTATATCATCTTCCAGATTAAAACATCGCGTCGGGAATTGTGCTTTAATAAATTGAAATAAATAATAAAACAACAAAACCGTTTAGCAATTTCATGCATGCTACACTTAATACATGTGCAAACAAAAATATTTCTGTAGCAACGTGTTGTAACAGTATATTCAGAGAGAAATAAAAGACGAGAAAAAACAGCTCGAATTTTGACCGTGTGAAATTAAACATATAAAAGTCTTTTTATAACGTATTCTGCACACATGAGTGTATATGCTGTGTAATTGTATGCGTATGAGAATCAAACGTACCTATATGTGAATTTTTGTGAGTGAGATTCTGTTGGGTGTACGCCTCGAGGGCATTGAAGGCATATAAACAATGTTGCCAACTTCTGATTAATGGATTGATTCAACTTAAACACAACAATTTTGTACTCTGTATACATTATGAGTTGAACTCAGAACGTACCCAAGGGAGAAGGGTTCCCCGGGTTCTCTCCCAAAACTTCCTAACTCAACATACATTTGTATTTACACTTTCTTAATAAAACTATATTTGTTTAACAGAGAAATGATTGATGTAGCATAACAATTTGAACTTACACTTCATCTGTACTCTTTCTCTTATAAAAACAATGTAATTCTATCATTTTTCTGAAAATATAGGTCGAAGTATTTGACAATTGCTTATCGTCTTTTCTTGTTCAGAATAATAGATACTCGTTCAGTACTACATAGACAAGGTGGTTTTGTAGATTGGTCCGCTCCCAACAAAAAATTCTCGGTGAGCGATTGCACTTCTGTTTTGTCATGTACAGTAAAATGAAAAGAAGTTCTATTACATCAGCGTTTAAGGAAAAAGAAAAATTGAACGATCAGACGAATCGATAGATTTTATTGAGCTAAACTAAGTTATATGGACGAGTATAAATCCAGAGTTCGATTCCCGGTGGAGGACTTGATTGAGAAACTGTACAAGCTTCTCGCAGTTTTGTCCGCCATCCTGAGAGAGGTTTTCCTGGCAAATGCTGGGATGGTATCTGACTTAATGGTCCTAGTCTGCCTCCTTCCTTCCCCACTCCTATCTTCCTCTCCAATTCCCCGGATAGTGTGACCGCCAATGGACATCAATCATCCTTCATACGTGACGTGGTAACATGACCGTAGATCCTGAAAATCCAAAAATCTCATTCCTGATTCCGAGTTCGAATCCTTTGGCCCGACCATTGTGACTGAGGTTTCTTCCAGAGCCTTTCTCTCAGACGAATGCCTGGTTGGTTTGTATTTTAAACTCACTTTTTACCACCAAAAGAGTACATCATCAATAATTGCAGAAAAGACCTGAGTCCATTTGAAGTATTAAAGGAAAATAATTTAAATTTAAAACTGCAAACCTTTCTTGAACTCAACCTATGTGTTTACAGTTATAACACCTTCGATATCTGTCCTTTCTATACACAAAGTTGTATATACCTTTAGAAAAAATGGAATGAAATCAATCTTTCAGTTTAACGTCCCACGATTATGCCCTTTTGGCTAAGAGAGATAATGATTAAAACAAGTGAGTGATGATGGAAGAATTGGTGGAATGATAATGTGCGAGGAAAGGGAGTACTCCGAGAAAACCCACGGTTACGATGTTGTCCCCCACAAATTTACCTGACCGGAGATTAGAGATGCGCACGAGACGAGTCGAGACAGGATTTTCCTGACAAAATTCGAGTCGAGACACGGCTCTTCCAATAGAGAAATATACAGTTTTCGAGTCGAGACACCACTTTTATGGGACATTTTTCGAGACGAGACAGCCACAAATCTTGTCTCGTGCGCATCCGTACCGGAGATCGAACCAGCGACCCCACATACCAGAGGTAAGCGCTCTACCAAAGAATCGGATAAGGTAATAAATCAAATTTCAGAAAAATATGACTCGGGTCCTTTCTGAAATAGGCGTCTACATGAGATGTAGATTAACTGTTCAACGAAGGATTTAAACGACATAAGCTCCCTCGACCAGATGAAGTATTTCCACCAGACAAATGCCATAGTAGTATTTTAAACATAGACGGGGAGATTTCCTCTCATCCCCCCTCCATTATTGTTGCTACTCTTGTTGATCGTTTCCGGGTTCGATGTCCGATGCGAGAGCCTTGAAATCTGAACGTATTTCGCTAGTTCGGGCTCCACCGTAAAGGTCCACGTCTCGTATAGTCTCGATGCTGGGAAGAAACATTGACTTCCAGGCAATTGATTGTTATATGGCCTAGCATTTGGCCTCATGGGATTGTCTTGAAATTTATTATTTACATAAACAAATAAATAACCAGAATGAAATAATGTATTTCGAAAATTCATGGAAATTGAAATGACCCATCTTTAAGATTCCACTTCGTAATCAACATACGAAACCTGTTTTCAGAGATTACTTAATGCAGATTCCCAACCAGTGTGTCGTGACACAATAGTGTTTCGCATAGTCGCGAAATTTTAGAGTTTAGAAATCATGAAACATTTAACAGGTTGACTGCCATGAGCATCATATGTGGTGCTCACCTTATTTTTCTGTGGGGCCATGAGCACCATATATGATGCTCATGCTCGATATCACAAATTACTAACCTATTTAGGTTCTTGAGTATCATATATGATGCTCATTGTTACAACTTACTATGAGACCATGAGCATGACATATGGTGCTCGGCTCCCATTGGTACATTTTCGGGAGAAGCAAAATATCGCGACAAAAATGTGACATGAGTATCCATAATTGAGCCAAAGGTAAGAAGAAATTTCTGGCCTCCTGGGACCAGTACCCTCAAATCACCTTGGCAGTCAACCTGTTATTACCAAACTAAATAAAAGTCAATTTTGAGACAGATTGTGCCAGTCAACGCTTCCGCCAGCAGCAACAATATTTAGCACTACATAGAGTCATTAATTTATTGTATTATACAGTGGAGTCCCGCTAATCCGACCTAATTGGGACCGAGCCATGTTTGGATTACGTGATTGTTCAGATTAGCCTGAATAACAGTAAAATCGCGGTTTGAAGCGAGTGAAGGGGTTTATTCTGTTGTAATACGTAGCATATAGTATTTCAAAACACGTTTTCTGACTACAGTATATGTACTGTAGCGGAAAAATGTTAAAAATTTAGGAAAAATTTAATGCCTTTGTTTTTCCACGTACAGTACATACAGTAGTTTATGAAACGATGGCGAATTCACTCCGATAAAAGACAATAACTGAGTTCATGTTTTGTAACAAGTAATACTAGTACGGTACCTTGGTAGATACTAGTACAATACTAGTAATGTACACTACCAGTATTGTACGTTCAGTTTTATGTTACAGTGCAGTGCTTACTATACTACATTACTGTATTTCACTCATACTAAACTTACAAGTTTTAATATTGTATAATATGTATACTGTATTCCAGTGGCGTATTTACGATTTTCTTTCGGGAAGGGCTTTGCTAACTTTAATCCTGGAAATGTGAAAATTCTGCAAGATATTTCATTTACTTTAATATGGTAAATAACATTTCGGGAGGGGCTTAAGCCCGGAAGCAACCTCCCTAAATACGCCACTGCTGTATTCTATTTCAAACTTTGTGTAATTATCGTAATGTGGCTTAAGGCCTAAATATAGATATTAAAGAAGAAGAATTGTACCGTATTTAACGAAAGTTAAGTTTATTTTCTATGAAAACATGCACCCATTTTCATCCTTTAGTTCATAATTCCCGAAAACTGGATATTTTCACCACAAAAATATTCCTTCAGACCAGTTCAGATTAACCGGATGTTCGGATTAAACGTGTTTGGATTAATGGTACTCCACTCTACAACTTGAAATTTATATTTATTATTAATAAAAGAAATCAAACAAGTTTGTCGTGATATTGTGTGTTCAGAAAGTGAGTCGTCAGTCTAAAATGGTTGAGAACCACTGTCTTAATGTTTCAATATTTTGATTTCGGGACCCGTTACTGATCAAGGTAACTCACACATGATAATTGAACCAAGCTCATAGCAAAAACACAAAGACAGAGAATCCAAGATTTGTTTGGGGAGTAGGTGGGGACAGAATCTAACTTGAGCTGACATTAATCGTTTATCTTTTAAACATATATTTATTTAAGCAAACAAATGAAAGTGTCATGAGAGCTGAAAGTGGTGGTAGGGGAAGTGTCTGTGCTGGGTTTGGCCACTCCCTTGCTAGGGAACTAAATTGAACTTGAATCTTCCCAAATTCACAATTTTCGTTAGCATGCATTATCTACAAAGGTATAGAAGGTGACATTTTTGTGTTTGTGAGTTTGTAACACCCTCTCATATAAAATATATTTTTTTCTCTCTCTTTCTCAGCTCCTGAAGGCAAAAACGAGTTACTTTATAATATTTTCATGTTACCACTTCAGCAGAAAGAGCCACGCTGTCTGCACAAATCCTGACTGAATTATACAACTGTTTTCATACACGCACTGCTGTTTCCCTCCTTCTTCTAATGAAAGAAAAACAAGAAATTACAACATATTATATATAAAGTGACAAAATGTAGAAGATGAACCGGTTAGAGGTGGGGAGAAAGTAAGAAGAGCTATCAAATAACGATTTGGTTTTAATAACATAAAATATCGTTCTACTTAGGTTATTCACATTTCATATTAAGGCACAATTTTACCCCTACCAATACCTGCTGTTGTTTCTTGATCTGATATTGTTGGTGTGCCATTAAAAGGTGCGGGTTCATTGTTTTTCATTATACCCCAAAGCTTTGCGATGTATATTTAATAAGTTGACAACCAGATTCCGGCTTACAATCACCCTTATAAAACCTTCTTTATAGGCAACGAACAAAATACAGAGTCAAATACTCTTCCATTGGTTGGAATCTTTGAGTTTTACGTCACACGATTATGCCGACTAGGCTAAAGGAGACGGTGATGATGAGAAATGAATAAAATGGTGGAATGAAGAAAGTGGGAGGAAACTGGAGAACCTCGACGAAATCTACACACACAGTATTTGCCCAGCACGAAGTTCACTTGGCGCGAGCTGCGATCGAACCAGGGACTCCATGCACCAGAGGTGAACGCTCCACCACTGAGCCACCGCGGCCCCTCCATTAGTTGGAGTATATCTCTTTCTATGGAGGCTATATTATAAAGATAACCAAGAAAGTTCTGTCGCTTTTTGTGGAGGTCTGTTCAATTGACCCTCACACCGTGTGTTGAATGCGAATTGAGATAAGGCGAGGGCCAGTTGTTGGTGTGGATATATCCAACATACTACCTGGTTGTGGTAATTCAGTTACACCGAGAACTTGCATAAGGACAGAGTGAACATGGGACCTCCACAGAGCGTCATAAGAATGTGTATGCTGTACGAGTTTAAACTGGGGTCAAACGCCCATGCAGTGGGGCGGAAGATATATCAGACCTTTTGTGAGAGTGTCGTGACTATGCGAACAGTGCAGCGATGGTTTAACAAGATTAAGGACGGTGACGAAACACTCGAAGACGTACCACGTGCCGGAAGAACAACATATGTACAAAATGAAGATCTTCAGGCAACAATTGAGGCAAACAGTAGCCAGACATGTGAGGAACTGGGGCTACAATTCAGTATGAGTGAAGAAACCATGACACCTCCATGAATGGTGTTCGGCACCACCTCCAACAACTTGGGAAGCATTACAAGTTGGGTCGATGGGTTCCACATGATTTGACTCCGGGCCAGAAGGCAAAGCGGGTAGACAGCTGTATTTCTTTGCTGCCTCGCCTGAGGAAGAAGCCATTTCTGGACAGGATGTTGGCATGTGATGAGAAATGGGCACTGCACAAAGCTCCACGGCGCCATCATCATTGGTTAGCATCCCATGAACCGGCTCCAAAACAGCCAAAACCAGCACTGCATGAGAACAAAGTCGTCCTGCGTGTTTGGTGTACTCCTCGCGGCATCGTGCATCGGAAACTGCTGCCAGCTCGTCAGAGCATCAATGCAACTATGTACTGTCAGCAGTTGAGCCACGTTCAAGAAAAACTAAAAACTCTGGAGCCAGCACTTCTGAATCGCGAAGGGTTTTCCTGTTACAGTACAAGGCTAAGCCCCGCGTGGCTAGGATGACCCGGGACACCATTCTACGCCTTGACTGGGAAACACTATTAAATCCGCCATACTCTCCAGACACTGCACCGTCCGATTATCACCTGTTCCATTCCTTAGATAATCACCTTAGAGGACGCCAATTCAAATCCCTAGTAAAGGTGCAAAATGCACTTGATACCTTCTTCGCTTCACGGCCCACCAAATTCTACCATGATGAAATCCATGGCCTTCCAGAACATTGGCAGAAGGTCGTCGATGCTGATGGGGACTATTTTTGATCTTGCAGGTACGTCTTAGGTGACATACCGATGTTCGAAAGTGGTTGGTGATAAAGTGACAGAACTTTCTTGGTTACCTTTATAAATGTTGGTCTACATGTTTGAAGTTGAATACAAGCCAGAGTAATGCATTGGAATGTCAAAGTACCCCCATCAAGAATCAAACACTGGAACTTGAATGCCTAAGATACCAGGTAAGTGTGCTATTCATTAGACAGCACGAATTTTCGCAATGGCTTTCTGTTAATTAATTATTGTGGATTTTTAACTGAAGTCAATGTTATGTCTCTTGCCCGGAAGACGTCTGGAAGTCTTAAAAATTCAACTACAAGTCCTAAACTAGACCCCTATACGTATTCTGCAGTTTATTTATTTGTTCGTTTGAAGTTCTATATAGTTTAGGGCTTGTCATTTAGGGACTTCTGGCGTGACCCCCTCTTACACTTCTTTCTTCGATCGAAAGCATTCCACTTCAAACTTTTCTTTGAGTCTCGAAGCATACGAAAATAATTAGTACGGAGAGAAATAAGAGCTGTAGATTGGATGAGCAAAACCTTCCAAAACGGCGTAGTTGACCGTGTGGGTTCTATTGTTGTCATGTCGAAGGAGAGAAGATCCCTTGTTTTCAACTGCTGCAGCGATGCAAGTTTATTGGGTGACAAATAACATTGTGGTCCACGCATGTAACTCCCAGAATTTCGTCAATATTGGTCGAGATGACATGATTTTAGATTGAAAGAGCGTTATTTTATTGGATTACACTGACAAGCTAGTTTCATTCAATGGTCCTTATAAGTAATGCCAACTAGAGCTTGCAGAAGAAAATAAGTTAATCTCGCAGAAATGGAAAATCTTCACTTTTTCTTTTTGTATGTTAATTGTAATCACTCAAGTAGAAGTCTCCCACAAGGGTTTTAGGGCGAGCTTGCGCCCACGATATTTTTGAGGGACATAATTTTTCGTTGAAAATGGCACAATTAAGCTCTGTCTGCGAAAACCAGCCTACCATACCAAATATACCAAAATAATGCTATTAATAATGAAACATTTTCCAAAACTGAAGAAAATTTAGTTTACAGGTAACTTATCTTGGTTTTGTCACAAGCAACTTTTGTTACCTGCACTACTTTCTTTGAGGTTAAAGAATCGTAAATTTGTTAGGGATTACGCCCAAACACTTGGGAAAGGATGAATAACTCTGCACTCAAGGATATTAGTACTCACATGCTAAGACCCAATTTAGTATTATTATCTCTACTTCTTTGTTTGTTTGTTTGTTTGTTTGTTTTTCTAATTCTCCTTCCCAAGAATCCTTTCCCCAAGATTTCAACAAGAAATCTATATTCCTGTACGCATTTCCAAAATATGGCTTTTACTTTACAAGGATTAATTTACCAAACTAAACTACTTAAGAGTCTTCATCCCGGCGAAATTAAAATACAGCTAATTTTACAGTAATTACGTATGTGATATCTTCAAATAGATAAAAGATAATTGAAATATGGAACAAGAGCGCCCTAGACAATATTATTTTACATGAGAAACCGTTATCACGACTCACTTATCTGCTTTCGATTTCGAGCCATTTTGAAAATCGGCATTTATTTTCGCGTTTCTAAACAGCTGAAAACATAAAGCCACTAGGTGACTTGTGATAACGGTACCTCACGCAAAATAATATTGTCTAGGGCGCTCTTGTTCAACATTTCAATTATCTTTTATCTATTTGAAGATATCACACAATTACTGTAAAATTAGCGGTATTTTAATTTCGCCGGGATGAAGACTCTTAACCTTAGTATTGCCTAAACTGCGATCAAACTTTCAGGAATTGAAATAAGTCTAACCAGTCGCTTGGATTTCAGCATTTCTGCAAGAATTTTTCCAGGGAGTTAGTTACAAAAAACTTTTATAGTAAGTCGTGACTAGCGTATTGAGTATAGAAGAGCAAAACCGCCATGTTCAGTTTAAACAAGAAGTTCCACACGATACGATTATATTTGATTCACGACTAACAAAACACACTAAAATGTATCAAGCAATATTAATGTTTCGTTTTCGAAAGAAAGAGAAAAAAAGTCAGACACGACTTCAAAGATCAACAGATTTTTCGCATCAATAAATTAAGAGTGCGGGATGATATACATATTTATATGGTTCAACATTTGTGCGCATGATCACTTAGATGAGTATCTTTCACGCAAACAGTAGCAATAAATAGTAATATTGGTTGTAGTATTATTAGAATATGCTATTCTGATGGTTCAATGTATTATTTAAAAATCATATTGATTTCATAAATATATTTTAAGTTGACATTTCTTATGCGAATTCCCCGTACAGTTCCAACACCCGGTAGTGCAAATAGTAACAGCTATTAGCGTTAACCAGACATGTCATACTGCATAAACTGACATTTATTAACGTTAAACAGACATATGATAGCGGAGATACCGACATCTATTAAGTTAAACAAACATGTGCTATCGCAGGAAGTGACATCTATTAGTGTTAAGCAGGTATGTAATAGCACAGGTAGCCCCATTAATTAGCGTTAAACAGACACATGATAGAGCACATAACGACTTTTATTAGCATTAAACATACATGTGATAGCGCAGATACCAACATCTATTAGCGTTAAGCAGATATGCGGTAGTGCAGATACCGATATCTACTAGCGTTAAGCAGTCATGTGATTGCGCATATAACGACATCTATTAGCGTTAAGTAGAGGTGTGGTTACGCAGATACCAACATGTATTAGCATTAAGCAGATATGTGATAGCACGGGTAGCCACATCTATTAGTGTTAAACAGACATGTGATAGCACGGGTAGCCACATCTATTAGTGTTAAACAGACGTGTGATAGCGCAGATACCAACATCTATTAGCGTTAAGGAGACATGTGATAGAGCAGATACCAACATCTATTAGCGTTAAGCAGACATGTGATAGCTCAGATAACATCTATTAGCGTTAAACAGACATGTGATAGCGCAGATACCCACATCTATTAGCGTTAAACAGACATGTGATAGCGCAGATAACATCTATTAGCGTTAAACAGACATGTGATAGCGCAGATAACATCTATTAGCGTTAAGCAGACATGTGATAGCGCAGATAACATCTATTAGCGTTAAGCAGACACGCGATAGAGCAGATATCGGCATCTATTAGCGTTAAGCAAACATGTGATAGCGCAGATAACATCTATTAGCGTTAAGCAGACATGATATAGCGCATATACCGACATCTATTAGCGTTAAGCAGACATGTGGTAGAGGAAGTAGTGACATCTATTAGCGTCAAGCAAATCAAAAAAATTTGGTCATTGTCCTTGATCAGTGGTCTCCAACCTGGGGACTTGAAGATATAGTAAAGTAGACGCAAGCTCTTGGAATTCATAATTACAAATATTACTAATGTAACAAAGGGGCGTGGGGTCCCTGGTTCTATGCCAGCTCGCACCAAGTGGGCTTTGTGGTGATCAAACACCGTTTGTCCCGTTTCCTCCCACTCCTCATTCCACCATTTTCATTCATTTCTCATCATCACCGTCTCCTTTAGCCTAGCCGGCGTACTGTGGGAGGTAAATCAAAGGTTTCATTTCATTTCAACAAAGAGGAGTTAAATTAAATACCGTACAAGCACAAAATAACTACCGGTACTGAATAGACACTATGATTTCATTAAGAACAAAACTGGTAAAAAGTAATACTCCACTACAATTGTAGGCTGAAACCTTAGTGAAAATAAATATAAATTGATGAGAATATGGTTATTACCGGTATTACTGTTGTTATTCAAATTAGAGAAATTAATGTTGCATCTGAAATCACGGAAGTCAGAGGAAAAGCACGTATGGCCACCTATTAGGAAGAAAGTGGCGTAAAATATGAAGGATTTACGAAAGGGAACGTGAAGTATGCAGCGTATACGAAAATGGCCGCCAGGTAGATAAGGTTGGAAGCCATTGGTTCTTGAATTATTTTAGTTAAATTTGATAGGTTCCCTATATTTGCCATTGCTACACTTTATATGCCAAGTTTAGCTTTAATTCGTCAAATCCGTATCAAATTCCATGTAGTCAGCATTTTTTTTTTTTCCGTGTTTGAATTTATTGCCGATTTTGTGTTGTGATCGGTGGGCAGTAGCGGCTCTTGAAGGAAGTAATATATGCGTTAAAATTAAAATTTTATCGTTACATGCTGAGGAAAGGAAACTTACCTAATAAAATTCTATAATATAAAATTCTATAATAAAATTCTATAATAGACTTATTATTAGTTTTAAACAGATACCAATACCAATCAAAATATATCACTGACTTAATCAAAATTACACGAATGTATGTCCTCATCGTTAATTTCCTAAAAGAAACGATTTTCTTTCTTTCTTTCTTTTCTTTTTTCTTTTTTTTGTAAATCTAAAAATGGGGGAGCAAAAATCTGGACACCTCATTTCTGGCTACCGTCCTACATATAGAACGCAAACTATTTTTCTTTAATAATAATAATAATAATAATAATAATAATAATAATAATAATAATAATAATAATAATAATAATAATAATTTCAAATATTTTAACGTCGAAGTGTTTTGATTTAATTTAACCAGAGTAATTATATTACTTTCCATAAAAGTAATACGTATAATGTGATAGGTCTACAGTCACATCTAAAATGTGATGATGTGCCACAGGATGATCGACCTATAATTGCTACTAAATAAGAATATTTAAAAAAATAAAAATTCATTTTCTACACACTGAAATACGCTCTCATCAAGTTATCCATTATAAGACCAGTAAGACAACGGTAGGGTTAATGAAATATAGCATATCTAAACTATAAATCTTACTTTAAAAAAAAAAAATAATAATATTTTGCAGAGATAAGACAAAAATATCAATCAATAAAGGACATTGAGTTGGACAAATTGAGAAGCGAGAGTAAATTCCGATGCGTAGTTTTTGAGAAAAAACTAATTCTCATGACGTTAAAAAAGTTTGTCTTTGTTACTAAACTTATGCAGTTATTAGCTTTCATTCTGTTGTTATAAATTAACTACGTATGAAAATCTATACAGTTAGGGGCGCCATTTACGGCTCCAGGGGGCAATTCAATCCCCATCTCCCTGAGTTTAATATTTGTATACATTTTAATCTACAAGATAATAATATATCAATGAAAGACCTGAAAATCTAATGAAATCCAGGGGTCTGCCTTCCCCCTCAAGAGAAAATCTTAAATGTAGCTGCTGTGTGCAGTAATAAGTAACAGATTGTACAGTCAGCGACAAACGTTCTTTCAGTTTAGTAAAATTTATTTTGGGAATAACGTTAGTAATGGCTGGAACATGTACAACGGTGCTGGAACGTAGAGAAAAATACATTGATTTTAATTTACTGTAAACCGTACTCAAATTGTCTTGCCATTTTTAAGTCAGTTACGAAAAAATTCATCAAACAGAAAGAACTTTTCTCTCTGACTGTACCTATTATTTTGAGTATTCTAACAGTAATATACATAATAGTCCTAGATCTTTTGTATCACTCTGAAATCACTACTATTTAAACATACCAACAAGATCAAAAGCTGCTTTTTACAAATTGTCAGTCACAGAACACTAATTAATATACAGACTTCATATAGCCTTTCTTTGAGAAAACATACGAAAAAGTTATATATTATGTTGCTTGTAACGCACAAATAAAAGAAGCTGAAAATTTCCGTTCACTTTGTTTTCTTCTTTTACTTTTGTTTGTCATCTAAACTAAATATTCTTCTGCTGTCTCCAACTTTATCCTTCAGAAACCAAACAGAGCACAGAGAACCATCTTATGAGCTTCTCTGATAAAACGTCACCTTTAAAAAAAAAAAAAATTACATCATCCTTTGCCATGCACCCGCAGCGTCTGACACGGGGGCGTGCATTATCGAGTTGGATAATCATTTCGCTAAGCAACAATCCGACAATGGCTCAGATTTATTGAAGCTGAGCCACGGAGAAGTCGCCCAATAAGTGAGACTCTGTTTCCAAGAAGATTTAAACCGTTTTGAATGTTATGCACAAAAGGTGCTCAGCACTCATGGCATTAAAGATGCATTCTCATGGCTGAAGCATAATATACGAGTCTCTGTATGTAGCTGTGACATGACTTTTTTTCTTTACCTTGTTGGAAAAAGAATATGAATGTTAAGACGAAAATACCTTTTAAAATATTCCAAACTCACATAAGATAACAATGTGTCAGTCTTAGTCTGTTTTTAGTGCATACTCCACTCAATTTATGATGACAGTAACAATAAAAATATCAGGCATTTTTATCTTCAACAATAGTTTTTTTTTTAGTTTTTTTTTTCATGATATGAGATTGGATAGGGTTTCTTTCTGACCACAAGTAGTTCTTACAATAACGTTTTTTTTTTCAACTGCAAAAGGAATTATTTCTTATACTCAAATATTTTTTTAAACAATCTTTTGGTAGATGCGAGCAAGGATTGAATTTCAGAATGTGTAAAGTTCAGATGTGAGGTTTAGGTCCAGAGGCGAAGCTAGAAGATAAAAACTGGGGGGGGGGGGTAGCCAGAAGCCAGACTATGGTGTTTACTACAAACATTCAAAAATATGAAAATAATAGCTTAAATTATTTTTAAGACTCAAAAACTGGGGGACCTAGACCCTCCTTACCCTATGCTAGATCAGCCAATGTTTAGGTTAAAGATAAGCAAGATTAGTAACTTCCCTACTTCTGATCTGTTGGCCTCGTCTGGCTACATTAGGGAAATGCCTTCTGATAGAAATCTCACACAATGGAGAATGGGATCTAACAGAGATGTATTTGATTTTCAGTTTAGCGTCCCTTTTCAGGAGCGAAGTTATATGAGACGTGAACTACAGCTTAACGTGGAATCCGAACCACATGAGCTCCCTTCTGGAATCGAATCCGGATCTTCCAAACCAAAGGCGCGTACGGTAACTGCTTAGCCATGAGCTCTACCAAAAACGGAATACAGAAATAGTCACACACCAAATATGAAAAAACTGATCATTCAGCTATAGAATTTATTTATTTATTTATTACCTTCAAATACGTTATTAGACTATTTCTGCCAAGCATCTCGCTCCTTGATGCTATAGGAAATCAGGGTGATTTACAGGAACTCAGCAATCATAAACGGCTGCAGGAATTTTTCCAAGACGTGAAGGCAAGAGACCGACACAGAATACAAGTTGCAAATATAAACACCTTAATGCAAATAATGCTTCATGTAAAATAATTGCATACTTTGCACATTGCATACTTTGTTAACTGCAGTAACTACATTCTGTAATGGGGGGGCTCGGGCTCAGTGGTCGAGCGTTCACCTCCAGTGCTTGGAGTCCCTGGTTCGATCCCAGCTCGCGCCGTGTGGACTTTGTTGTGGACAAACACCGTGTTTGTGGGTTTTCTCGGGGTTCTCCCGTATCCTCCCACTGTCTTCATTCCACAATTTCATTGTTTCTCATCACTGTCTCCATTAGCCAAACCGGTATAATTGTGGGACGTAAAACTGAAATATTTCATTTCATTTTAATTTTTTACATTCTGTAATGGGTGAGTAACCAAATCTAATATGTTTGACATATATTTTGAAGAACCGAAAATCTTTCAAAAATCCAGTGGGGGAAATTGTCGCCTCATGGCTAGCGCAAGGAGTGATTCTATCCGCAATTATCCGTAAGTTATGCATTGTGTAAACTTAGGGTTGCCAACCATCCGGTATTTTACTGGATAGTTCGGTTTTTGACCTTATCAGGTGTCCGTTGAGTAGAATTGATTTTAAGTTTGACGCCCCATTCAGTAGCGAAGCTATATGAGACGTGGACCTACTGATTAACGTGGAATCCGAACCACATGAGCTCCCGTCAGGAATCGAACACGGGTGTCCCACGCCAAAGGCGCGTATGCTAACCGCTTAGCCACGGAAGAGGTCCAATATCAGGTGTTCGGTACGACCTCAAAACCGGACGTTAAATGTCCGGTAATTTTCCCTCTTACTAGTCCTATTCTACGTTGTAATCAGATTATTTTTTTTTAATTCCGTGGAAAGTAGATTTAGTTGAATCTGGATTCTAAAATGAACCGCATTTGACGACCGACTGATCACAGCCATAGCGCAATTCCATTCCGCAACGAATTTGTTATTCCGTCGCAACGATGATATCGTTTGCAAGCTGGCAGTGGACAACTGAACGAAAACTGGAATAAATAGGTTTAATAAAAGGTTCAAAACTAACGAAAGTTATTAAAGTCGAACTTTGAATCGCTCAGTTCATTATGCAGGGGTGCCCACAGAGGGGGGCTATAACGCAAACTGCGTCATTGAAATATTTGGGGGGCGGTAAAAATCTATATAAATATGTTTGAGGGGGTGTAAAAATCAATCGAAAAGAAGATTTTTTCATTGAAGAACACCTACGGATAGACAATTGGGGGGGTGCGTCATGGACATAAGGGGGGTGGGCACCACTGCGATTATGTGACGTACCACTTTCAGGTTGTGCACATTTTTGACGAGCGATAATGTTACAATCTGAAGAGTAGCTTAATTACTCCAGAAGGGAGTCCGATATTTTCACTTTCAAGAATTGGCAACCCTGTAAGAAACTGTAATATTTTTTTATTATATGTATTTACGAGATGTATACTATTTACATATTATTATATTATAAAGGAAACATTATACAGCAATATTTAATCGAATATAAGCTATAACAGTATGAAAAATACAAAGGTTATTTTCATTCTTTTATGCAAAGAAATATAGATTACATATGTCAATGCACACTGTAATGGTTATCAGAGACGTAAAAACTGCAAAACATGTTCATACACGCTAGTGTCGTAGTTGTAATTTCCGAGATTTATTACGTTCGCAACTGCGAATTAACGTTAAGTCTCGTACTTGTGCCGAACCCAACACTACAAAGACAAATTTCAGTGTGTTATTGATCGTGGACAAAGCTGAATACCACGTTTAGAGTCGAAATATGAATATTGCTACTCAATACAAAGTTCACAATTATCAATACTTGATACTGAAAAAAAAAAATACCAAAAAGAAATCTACGAAATAATATTTCTTTCTGTTAAATTGTATGGATATGGAAGTTGAACGCTGACTGAGTCAGTTTTTTTTTTCCATAAAATTAAGTTTCTAGAATAATATTTTGTTTAAAAATGGTGATGGATGGATGACGGAAGATATACTCTGCTGTTTATGAACATAGACATTTTTTACAGGTATTTTGTGTGTATCTGAGGGATCGCTTGATACATTTTTAACTTCACATATTATTTCGTAAGTGGTTACATATGCTACACCTAATATAAATACATGTAATTCGTATTCGTAAGTGTTTACGTCTAATGTAAATAAAATATAGAGTTTGTTTCTGTGTCTGTCTGTCTTTGTGCAGCCTGGGGACCAGACGAGTGGACCTAAAGTTACAAAATTTTCGTCATGGTACCATGGTCTAGGTTCCAGGCCAAGACGAAGCGTTTTTTTTTTTTTTCAAAATTCGAACCAGGGGGTCTCAGGGGGGATGTTTACCGGGGCATGTAAAAGAAAATGACCGATATTAGTGTCAAATTAATAGATTTCGCGATAGCTGAGATCGATGGTGAAACTCCGATCGCATTAATTTCCAAATTCACCCCATTTGGCTGCCGGCCCGGGGTTATCGAAGAGGGGGGGGGGATACCGAGACATGTAAAAATAATTCAAAATGACCGATATTATTGTCAAATCCATAGTTTTCGCGGTCGCTGAGATCAATGGTGGCACTTCCGTTAGCGATGAATTTCAAATTCAGCTACCATTGTATGCGGCCGGGGTCACCTGTGGGGGGGGGGTACCAAGGTATGTAAAAATAATCCCAAATGACCGATATTAGTATCAAATCCAGTTTTCGCGGTCGCTGAGATGAATGGTGATACTCTCAAAGTCGTTGACTTCCAAATACAGCCCCATTGGCTGGGGGCAGAGGCATTTTTTTAAAATCGAACCAGGGGATCTCAAGGGACGTTTACCGCTATATGTAAAAGTAGTAGAAAATGACCGATATTTTTTCCTTTCGTTGTTCAGTTTGTTTACATAGATATTTTATCTGACCCAATGCGAAGAATTGGTATTTCAGCTAGTTATTTAATAAAACGTTTCCATTCACATATAATACAAGACATTTCAACTTTAACCTAGTCAAATGCAGCAAAATTACAGTTCAGTGTTTGATGGACACCCTGTATACAACAATTTAAATACAATAAGATATTGTGATAAGATCGCGTAATGAGTATGAAATTGTTTTGGGTGTATCTTTCACACAGTCTATGCTCTGATCTCAAGTGCTTGATAGGAGGTCATTTGAAATAAATAACAGAAAAAAAAAAGAAGAAAAAAAAGCTTGTACGTGATTGGGAGCTCAGTAGCCCTCCATCTTGTAAATCGCGCGAGAAATACTGCCTGGTACAAGGCAGAGCTTGGCAGTTAATCTGTCCAAGCATTGGACTTATCTCCTATTTCCAATCTATATGAAGGCTATCTCAACACTCGAGACTTACGTTACATGGCCGACTCCTCTCCTTCTCTTCAACGTGTTTCCTTCTTTCTCTTTCCACCCACTCCTAGATTCATAGCATGTTTTTTTCTCTCTCTCTTTTTAATTTCTTTTTCCTTTGATGTTCCATGTTTCATAGATGATCACACTGACAGCTATTTCCCCTAACTCTTCTCTACAAGACATCTGTATACGGATTAGTACAGCGTCGTGACCAGTGTAGCCAAATCATATTAATATCTTTTAATTCTGGATAGTATTGCTCCAAGATTAATGAAAATTATCGTCATCTCGATTCTTGTCTCGAAAACGAGACGAGAATTGACACGAAGACTACGTTTATAAATTCGAGACGAGACGAGACGAGAAATTTTTCGAAGCTTGTGGACAACACTTGTTCACGTAAAGTTTAGATCTCAAACACTATTTTAGTGTGTCTCGGGTTCGATCTCAGCCCCCGCCAAAGTGAACTTTGTGGTGGACAAACACTGTGTGCGTAGGTTTCCTCGGGGCTCTCCTGTTTCCTTCCACCTTCTTAATTCCACCATTTCATTCATTACTCATCATCACCGTCTCCTTTAGCCTAACCGACATAACCGTGGAACGTAAAACTTAAAGATTTCATTTTCATTTCATTTTACTATTTTAGTGATTCATAATACAGTAAAACCTGTCTTCAACAGCCCCTTCATTAAACGGAAATATTTCACACACTTCCATGAATTTGCTGAGGAAAATCGTGTTAAATTCCCTTCTCTAAGCAGAAACTATCATATGAAAGGTTAGATATAGTTTGAGCAGAACAATGATGTACAATAATCGTGGGACGTAAAACTCAAAGATTTCATTTCATTTCATAATGATGTACAACCCGAACTAGACGCGATGGATATACATGCTTGAATTCATAATTATATGGAAAGTCTGAAACTAGAAGAGGAGGTGGAGGATGAAGATAAATAAGGCATTGAGTTGGAAGAAGAATGTAAGCTAAAGGCTTATTAAGATTCTGTCAAGATTCTGCAACATTTGCCTTACGTCGAAATGACACTGATATGCTTAGTGTGATTTCTCGTTGAGCAGACAAGCAGCAGTGTGTACAAAAAACCCTTCTTGACTATTGGAAAAAAATAAGTTAACATGTGTACAGTATTTTTCTGTTCATTGTAAGTTTTGTGTATATCAATTCGTAGCAGAAATAAATGCTGTAAATTGACTAAGGTACGTAGAAAATCTTATTATATTTCAGTATGTTCATTATATGTATGGACTTCTTTTTGCATAAGTCTACTTTCATTAACCGGAAACCTGTATTTAACGGAAATTTTTGCAACTCCCGTTCGATTCCGCTAAAAACAGGTTTTACTGTATAAAATTGATAAAGTGATTGTACGAACAATGAAGATAATTTATCAACGTTTAAGATATACAAATCATTACACAATTTAGTCACTCCAGGGGCGTATCCGGGGGGGGGAGCGATTGCCCCCAGAGGAGGAAACTTTCTTATTCTATATACGGTATAAATAAAATTTATCTCAGAGTTTGGAGCTCTTAAAAGTAGCTCTAAGTAGCAGTATTACAACCCCCTTCCCCCGAAGTCCGTCCTGTTATATCACACATTTCCTGGATGTCTTATAACATAACGGATTCTGATAACTTCTCTATTAAATTAAAGCAAAAAAAAAAAAAAAAAAAAAAGTTGAAAATGCTCCAAGAGAATTGCTAGAACGAACTTGAATTAATTTTTCTTATTAACTTCTACAGGCTTTATACCAATTGTTCTATGTACTTTATTATTATATTCATTAAACAACTCTTGCGATATATCTATCCACACACACAAAGATATGGAGAATTCAGTAACGAACTTCTTAAGAGGCTTCATCCCGGCGAAATTAAAATACCGCTAATTTTACAGTAATTATGTGATATCTCCCAATAGATAAAAGATAATCGAAATGTGGAACAAGAGCGCCCTAGACAATATCATTTTACATGAGATACTGTTATCACTACTCACTTATCTACTTTCTATTTCGAGCCATTATGAAAATCGGTATTTATTTTCGCGTTTCTAAACGGCTGAAAACGGAAAGCCACTACGTGACTTGTGATAACGGTACCTCACGCAAAATAATATTGTCTAGAGCGCTCTTGTTCCACATTTCAATTATCCTTTATCTATTGGGAGATATCACTTAATTACTGTAAAATTAGCGGTATTTTAATTTCGCCGGGATGAGGCCTCTTAAGTTCGTTGATCAGGGCATAAACTTCATACATAAATTAACGAAACGATATGAGATAAGGAAAGCTTCTCAGAAATCAAAATGAGACGAGACTAGACTTGTACAAAATTTACAAGACTAGACGAGAAAAACTTTATTTTTCGTCTCGTATCGTCTCGTGGACAACACTAATTCCGGATACAACCTTGTTTATAAAACTAAAAATAGGTATAATTAAAACCTGCTATTAAATCTCAGAAGGAAAAAAGTATAAAATTAACAACTATATCAGCTTTATCTTTAGAACAACTTTAATACTTAAACTAGTGGGTGTGCTGCGTCGCCATGTCTCTAAACAACTTTCTTGACTTAGTGGGCGTCACTTTGTTTTATTTGACCAGTTTGACTCACCAGTTTGCCTCACGATGCTAGGTGGATGCCGAAAATTACGAAGCACCGGACGGGAATCGAACCCGGGACCACGCAGACATGAAAAAATGAAATGAAATCTTTGAGTTTTACGTCCCACGGTTATGCCGGTTAGGCTAAAGGAGACGGTGATGATGAGAAATGAGTGAAATGGTGGAATGAAGAAAGTGGGAGGAAACGGGAGAACCCCGAGAAAACCCACGAGCACGGTGTTTGTCCACCACAAAGTTTACTTGGCGGGGGCTGGGATCGAACCCGGGACCCCAAGCACCAGAGGTGAACGCTCTACCACTGAGCCACCGCGCCCCCCCCCCCCCCCCACGCAGACATGAGTTCAAGGCTCTAACCATAGACTCCGGACTCTCATGAAGGTTTAACTCATCCATTGCTCAGCTCAACGAAATCTAACCATTCGTATATAAACGTTAATAATATTATAAAATTCTTGCAGACTGACTTTTACACGAAGTCGGAAAGTCATACGGTATTTTCTTGCTCTCTCATTTTATAATCGTGCAGCAAGGTGAATGACGATTTAAATTTGTGAGTAAGCAACACTGTTTCTAAATGCTTGATAGGAGTGGTAACGTAAGAAATGTCCCTTCAGAGGACTTGAAGACCCTGCGAGGTAAACTGTCAACGTAACTTTTCCATAGCAACAATTGTTGGCTGTCTGGTCGATTCATTAATTTCAGTGGAGATGGGAGGAGCCCGTTGTTTTCTCAGGCGGAGTTCCTGTATTTTGATACGTGTGCTTGGGCTGGGAACTTGAGACCCTCTGCATATAGGATGTGTTATTTGTGTGATTTTTGACTTTCCATGTTGGGGCCATTTATTGGCCGTGCCTAGCGCGGAAAGTTTGGTTCCTTGTCTCATGTGTGGGCTGTCGTATGCGAACAACTGATCACAATTCTTGGTCCGTACCTAACAACCACAGTTTTTCCTCCAGAAAAAATATATATGACAAGACACACATGAAGAGAATATAGAATGCCATGTGTTTCTTTTGTTCAAGGCTTTCATATTTTGAGTATTATTATTTTTATTACTTCACTTAAAAGAATAGCAAATTAATAATTATTGTCAATATATCAACTATTATCAATTTATTTCTCTTTGTAATACTTTAATTATAGAGAAATTTGTTATCAGAACAATACCCAATAACTGTTGCAGCAGCCAACTTCTTGGAAAGACGAGTTTATTCAACAAAATTATTAATCACAATTTTGGCTAGAAACCGTTGTTTGCAAACTATACATACAGTACTGTTAACAATTAATGTCTGTTTTAAGTTACAAATAACTAATTTTCCAGTTGTACTGAATAAGTTAGACGGTCGTGCAATCTAGTGAAAGAAAATATAGTATAACATTTTCTTTAGGTCTATCTATATATCAAACTTCTTCAATGCATCTGTGAGTCTGCAGATAATTTATACTGGGATCTCTAGTCAAGGCATCTTAAGGTACCATTTTGGCATTCACTTGCTAGCTAACTACTAACTAATTCTACGGCCTATGGAAGCCGGAGGTTCAATGTCGCGTTCACAAAAGCTCTCCACTGAATTCTATAATTATCCAACACGATCCAGTTTCTACTTTGTATTCCTATTTCTGTGAGATCCGTTTTAATATTGTCCTCCCATCTACGACTAGGTCTCCCTAAAGGTCGTTTTCCGATTGGACTTGCAGTCAAAACATCGAAAGTGTACCTACTTTCTTCCATGACCTGCCCACCTGAGCCTTCTAGATTTGATTACCCTAATAATGTTTGGTAAACCGTATAAATTATGTAGTCCCTCGTTATGAAGCTTCTAAAATTCCACATTCCCGTTTCTCCTCAGGATCTATAGAAAATTCTGTCAGGATGGCCGGCCACCGTATTGAAACCAAAGATCTTCTGATCGCAAAGCAAAAACGCTAACTTTGTTAAGAAGGCTCAGTAAACTTTGTAAAGTTCCATTCAAATAAAAATACTTTTTGTGTAGACTTATAAGTGGTATGAGCGTAACCGTTAGGGAAAGAGAAACGATAATTGAAATAAAGCGCAATAAATGAATAATAAATTCTTCTAGCAAAATAAAAAAAAACTGTCAATTACAGTAAAATTTGCAACGAACGACGTATCTTTTTTTCAGTATCACAAAAGTACGACTTTTTTGATTTTCTCGAAAACTACGCATGGGCATTTCCACTAAGCATGTTAGTTTGTTTAGCTTGATCTCGTCTCTATCGACTGATATAGTTAGAATAGGCCTATGTCTTATACTTAATTCAAAATAATTTTAGGCTATCTCTCATTAATCTTGATATGTATTATCGCCTTTGCTAATGTCAATGAAGAGCTTCATGAGGACTTGTTTCAGTATCAGTTTCACTTTAATATGTGACATGGTTCTCGTAAAACACATATTTCACTATCAGTTTCATCTTAATAAGTGACACGGTTCTCGTAAAAGACATGTTTCAGTATCAGTTTCATCTTAGTAAGTGACATAGTTCTCATAAAAGACATGTTTCAGTATCAGTTTCATCTTAATAAGTGACATGGTTCTCGTAAAAGACATGTTTCAGTATCAGTTTCATCTTAATAAGTGACATGGCTCTCGTAAAAGACATGTTTCAGTATCAGTTTCATCTTAATAAGTGACATGGTTCTCGTAAAAGACATGTTTCACTAACAGTTTCACTTTAATATGTGACATGGTTCTCATAAAAGACATATTTCACTATCAGTTTCATCTTAATAAGTGACATGGTTCTCATAAAATACATATTTCACTATCAGTTTCATCTTAATAAGTGACATGGTTCTCATAAAATACATATTTCACTATCAGTTTCATCTTAATAAGTGACATGATTCTCGTAAAAGACGTGTTTTAGTATCAGTTTCACGTTAATTAATGGCATGGTCCTCGTAAAAGACATGTTTCATTATCAATTTCACCTCAATAAGTGACATGATTCTCCACATTTATGCATAGTGCTGGAAGTATTATACATAGGAATAAACGTATTTGGCGTACGTAAAAACGTACGTTACATGCGTAAATTGTGTAGTTTTTGGACTTAATGTACAACTATAGGTAACCTCCTCTAGGAAACGTATAACTAAAAACATATGTTTTATAATACTTTCCATGTAAGTGTTCAATCTATACGTACTTTCCGTATAAAAGAAAGAACTGTATATAGGCGGTTAAGATCTCACATACAGATGGACGTATGTGACATATATATACGGAAGATGTTAGATGTCAGACATCATGTAGGGGCATGATGTAACATCTAACATGTAAGAAGGAAAAGGGCATTACGTATGTAGTATGTGAGTAACTTATGCTCCGTTAGATTTCCTTAGTAAACATATAAGTACCGTATATTTGTGCAATACACTGCTGTCCAGATAACAGATTTTTCTCAGTGTAGAACGGAAGTATAAAAAATTGGTCACTAAGCAAACTGGCCTAATTTGATATTTCACCTAGGTATGATCATTGGTATTGGTATGTTATCATTCATATTCCAGTGAGAAAACAGTCTCTATAGCTTTTCAAAATAATCAGATTTTTATTAATTTAAATTTAATTTATTAATTTATTCCAATTTTTAATTTTAGAATGCCAGAGGAACAATCAAATTAGAATACTCGATTATCACTTGAAGGGTTTATTATTGCCTATTAAAAAAACTGAAGAAATGCATATAAGTTACATGTTTAACCCTTTAATTGGCAAGCATTGACAGCATTAGCATTAAAATATTTAGTTTGCTTTTATGGTTGAACAATGTCTTCCTGATCATAATTTCGTAATTTTTAAAGTGTTTTTGCACTTTGGTTACAAAATACTGGAAGTTTATTTCAAAGCAACATTGCCATAAAATAGGTCTTATGTGTACGTACTGAGCATTATTACCCTATTATGGTCAAATATCATAAGAATACTTTCAGTAATTACTAGCAGTTTCTTTGAAATATCTTCCTACAGAGCAAGACACCACGAAGAAAAGAATTTAAAAATATAACTTTCGCGGAACATAGGAGATAAAGCTTCTACAATACTAAGCTTGTCAGTCCCCTGTTGACGAAGATTAGAAATATCTAATCAAGTGACCGACAAATCATGTATATGAATACTATATGAAAGCAATAATGCCAATTGGGGACCCCGCGTAGCATAGTCGCTAACGCTCTCGCCTTCGGTGCGAGCGGTTCCGGGTTTGATTCCCGGTTGGAGCACTCGGTCGAAGAAGTGTGAAACGCTTTTTCAGGCCAGCCACCCTGAATGAGGTTTTCCTGATTCACACCAGGGTGGTACCTAACTTATAGGTCCCAGGACGCTTCCTTCCTTCCCCAATCCTTTCTTCCTTCCCTTTCCCCGGATCATGTGCTCGCCGAGGGACGTCATCCCTCAAAACGTGAAGGGCTAAATGGCCTTAGATGCCGAAAGTCCAGAAATCTAAATCCTAAATCCCAATAATGCCAATTAAATTATCACTAAATTTATAATTCGTGCGGATAACGCAATAGAATGCGATGTTGCTTGAGAGCAACTTTACCAAATAAAGGGTTAAAATGGCACTTTGTAATTAGACCTATATTACGTAACTACGAGCCAAAACCGGGACACTTATTTTCTAAAGAAGAAGTATTTTTCTCCTTATTTCATTTTTCCCGAGAACACCGGACAACTTTCTGAAAAAGGGAACAATCCCGTTTGAAACGGGACGTCTAATCATCCTAATGTATTGAAACCAGAACTGAATACTAGAAATTGGTTTGTTCTTAGTGTGTTCCTCTTTGGATTGAAAAATATATAAATAAAACCGTTTAAATATCAAACTTAGGATAAAATAAACCTCAATGCAATGTGATATTTACTAATTTCACTTAAAAGTTTCTATGAAATTATACTTAGTATTTTAAGTTAGACAAGTCCCTTGGAAAGGTAGGAGTAAAAATAATTTTTTACTACAAAAGATATTTTAGGTTCACTGGCAGACAAATGCTTAGGTTTTCAATACTTTTAGGACAATTCTATATTTAGCTTCTAATCACAGCTTAAATCTTTTGTATTTTACGTAACACTGTAAGATTGTGTTTATTGTAATTTTTGTACTAAACTGGGATGCTAAAATCTAAGAAACAAATACAAACAAACCTAAAAAAAAGTGAGAATTTTCAATCGACTTGACTACCACCTAGTAATAGACTTTGGTGTGGCGACTTACGAGTTCAAAATTGGAACTTTCGTGAACATATATGGTCCTATTTTCCTCCATAATAAATTTGGGTGGGGAAACGTTTACCTTTACCTTATTAATACTAAAGAGTTTATACCATTTTCTTTTTCTAATTTTTTCGCGTTTCACATCTTCAGAAAACTTGGCCAACCATCTTGTTTCGAAAGATTATATTTTGACAACCATACGCAGGAATTCTAATAGTTTGTAAATAAACATCACAATTTATTATGGAAAGAAGATTCACGTTTGTTTGCTATAACTGAATTCACAGACATGTCGGTGGCCAGAATTTATATACTAGCTGAAATGCCCGTACTCCGCAGGGAAATATTCGAATCTATTTGAGCCTTAGGATATTTATTTCAGTGAAATTGTAATGATAAAATTACAGAAAATACTATACGTTTGGCATAAATATTGAAACACTCTAACCCCACAGAATACGCCTTTAATCAAATTGATATGTTAAAAAAGAAAACAGCTTAAAGTTTGTGCTATCTTCTGAAATTCATTTCAAACGGGTCAGAGTTTCCGACACAAATCGCACACATTTTTGACATTTTAGTTTTCATCTTCCCCCCTCTACCGATGAGGCTGAATGTGGAGTTAAACGACATTCGTGGTGTTATTATTCATTTCAATAACCCCGAAAACTATGGATTAGATACTAATATCACTTGTTTTGATTTATTTTTGTATGTCACTCCTTCCAATTCCCATTTCTTGAGGTGTCTTACTGTCACAGTATTTTTTCCAGGTTAAAAGTGATATGTGTACCAAGTTTGGTTGGATGGCGGTCAGACATCCGCCAAACGATCACACTTGGGCCAGCCACGTGAGTTGAGCGCAAGAGATGAGCGATAAGTAGCATGTATGATAACTTAGCACAGACGTTTGGCAGTGGAACAGTTAATCAACCAGTGCAGCAGCAGACCAATACGAGCAACTTCAGCAATGACTTATCTTTCATCGGCTGAGATATAGCCGTAGACAGTGTTGGGTTAGGTACTCATTTTTTGCACCTCGGTACAGGTATAAGGTACTGACCAAAATTGTACCTAGGTACAGGTATTAGGTATTAGCTGGCCAATGTACCTAGGTACAGGTACAGGTACTGATCAAAGTACCTAGGGTACTTTTCTAGGTACAAGTTGCTATCCAAGAATTTTCATATGACCAACCGAACCAAGTGAAATTACATCAAATCTCGACTTACTTCCCTATGGGTTTGATACTAGCTCATACTAAAACCAAGAATAACATGAGATAACAAATTATGATATGGCTGAACCTTTGATCATTGGTGAAGCAGGTAACAAATTATAATTCACTCAAAATCAATGTGTGCGAGATGGATCAAAAAATTTCCTTCAAAGAAACAAGAAAATCTGAAATATTTGTTATTTGTGCGACCTACCTAAAAATGTACCTCAAAAATAGGTACTAGGTACAGGAAAATCATACCTACGTACAGGTACTAGGTACTAAATAGTAAATGTACCTAGGTACGGGCCTTAGATACGTGTTTTGTACCTAGGTACTTCCCAACACTGGCCGTAGACCAACACAAATATCTGTGATAACAAAGCGGCATTGACAATTACGGCTGGCATTAGCAAAAGCAAGCCGTCATTGGATTATGAAACAATGGAAGAAGCTTGTCTGGAGTGATGAATTCCATTCTTTACTGAACTATGCCGACGGGCGCGTCTTCGAATTTGAACTAAACAGCATGAGCTTATGTCTCCGGATTGAACTGTGGGAATTTACCAGGTCGGCTGCTTTGGTGTCATTGTCTATACAGCGATATCATAGCATTTTTACAAGCTACTAATCATCTTTTACCAAACTTTCAATATTGAATGGTATTGCAATGTGTTAACTGATCATGTGTCCCCATATCTCCAGAATGAGTTCCTTGATAGCAGTGTCATATATATGCCCAATAACAGTGCGATATCCTGCTGCAATCAATACTAACAGCTGGAAGAAAATGACAATGAGTTTTCTACACTACCCTGGCCACCAATTCACCAGACTGTAACCTCATTGAACATGTTATAGGACATGCTGGAATGTACTGCGCAACTTCCTGGCCCACATCTCCAAAATGAATACAGATAGAGAAACTGTTGCAGTAAACCTGTAGGATCTTTAGCACCTTGTAGAGTCTGTTTCTGCCCGGCTGAACACTGTGATCATCCAGAAAGGTCAAGGATGTTATAAAATAGAGGATCTGCCCATACGTATCTTTATCATATGTACTCAATGAAGCCAAAAAACAACTGAGCATCGTCTGAGCCGGCACGTCTGATTGGCTACTATCCTTTCCGCCATGATTGTTAGCTCGAAACATTGCAATCTTAGTGACGTGGAGTGGGCAGAGTAGGTATGGCGAAGCTGTGACGTATGGCTTCACGATTTTGTTGTATGGGCAGATTCTCTATTTTATAACATCCTTGAGATAGGTGGACTAATGCGCTATTAGGTAAGCGTTCCTAATGCAATGTCGTTCAATGCCCCCTCCTCCCCCCCCCTACACACACATATGAGAGAGGGTATGTATGTGAAAGAGAGAGAAAGAGAGAAAAATTCTAGTATGGACCCTTGACATCAACGAGTGCAAATGAAATCCAATAACACCAAAATACGCCTACTTCTAAATTTTACTGAACTTCTGTCTTAATTGGAATCAGATGTGATATTTCTTTTCTTTTTTAAATTCTCATTTTGTTTTAACCCACCCGTTTTTGAATGAGTTGGGAAAAGGCAGGGCCTTTTGAAAAGCAAAATGAAGGCGTTTGCGAGACGTGACTTCGTTCCTTGTGTGTTTCTTGTTGTAGTTAGTTATTTAAGATGGATGCTGCCTTATAAATACTGGTCATTAGACCCCGTTGGGAAAGATCTGCAGCCGACATGTTTATATTCGGTCGTTAACAACTTTCAGAAGACAAGGAGAGAAAGAAAGAGAAATTTAAGTCTCTTGTCTCTCGTAATTAAGTAACTTTTTTCATTTCTACTTTTCTCGCATTCTATTTTATTTTCCCATTCAACGTTACAGTGTGTCAGTGTGTTTTTAGGGATAATATTCTCTCAGAAGTTGTTTGTCTACTCCTAAGGTTACTAAGGTTAACGCTGTTGAAATTCTAACCTATAGAAGAAACGTTCTCGAGTTCAAGTCTCGGACGGATAATACACAGTTCATAAAATTAATGTTTGAAGCACTGTCGTGCATTTAAGGGTCAATTTTTTAAATGAGATTCTTTGCTTTTTTGAAGTTCAGTACCGAAGCTGTATGGGACGTGAATCTAAAGTCTAAGGTGTAATCCGAACCAGCGTAATGTGTTCAATGCTCTCCTATTAAGAATCGAACCCGGGAGCACATTTAAGGTGCATGAGCTGGTCACTAGACCAAAAGTAGGAACGCGATGGTCACTAGACCAACAGCGAGGACTACTTTATGATAAAAGAAACGCACTAGTCACTAGACCAACACGGAGGACTATTTTATGTTAGGAGGAACGCGCTAGTCACTAGACCAGCAGGAAAGGGGGCGTGGTGGCTCAGTGGTAGAGCATTCACCTCCGGTGCTTGGGGTCCTTGGTTCGATCCCAGCTCGCGCCGTGTGGACTTTGTTGTGGACAAACACCGTGCTCGTGGGTTTTCTCGGGGTTCGCCCGTTTCCTCCCACTCTTCATTTCATTCATTTCTCACAATCACCGTCTCCATTAGCCTAACCGGCATAACCGTGGGACGTAAAACTCAAGACTTTCATTTCATTTTTTAGACCAGCAGGAAAGGGTATTTCATGATAAAAGGGAAAAATATATAGAGTATGTTACGCTTTTCATTTTGAGTTCTAAAAGCAAAGGTGCCCTGTCTCTTCTGCCATTGATAAGACCCTCCCCCTACATTGTGGAAACTGTCCCCAATCTTCGACTTCCAAATTCTCTCCTGGATGCAATTATATACATCAATAGAAATTTTTAAAAAATCAAATTTACTTCTAATTATTTTTCTTTACACTTTATATCGAAATACTCACTGGACATCCATCAATGGCCGTGGAAGGATGTCCAATGGATATGAACGAAATCATAGTTTAATGATCAATGGATATTCATTGGATGTCTACAATATGTAGGCGAGCATTACAGGGCATGCATAAAACTTGTTCGTATTATTATTATTATTATTATTATTATTATTATTATTATTATTATTATTATTATTATTATTATTATTATTATTATTATTATTATTATTATTATTATTATTATTATTATTATTATTATTAAGAACGCTATTTGCAAACTTCAGACCTATAGTCAAGAAAAATAGGGAACTATAATGCTCTATTTAGTTTCTTATCCTCTGTAAAGGATAACCACAACTGATTTGCTTTTTCAGAAATGACAAAAATGTAAAATAACTTCCTTTCCCCTTCCATCAAGTCTCCTGCTGCCCTGAGAACCTCATGAGTTTGAGTGAGTTTAGTCAATGTGTTAGTTTTAGTGAGGACGGAAGGACATAAATTCAAGTAAGTGAGAGTTCAAGTGAACGGTAGATCCAGTACGAGGAGTGTAACATGGAGATCTGTTGAGGTTAGGTGAACTTGATATCAAGTGAACATTAGATCTAGTGAGGTTAAGTGAACGCGGGCTTCACTGAGGTTGAGAGAGCATAAGGCTGGATGAGTGATGGTTAAAGCGAGGTCGAATAAATGTGAGAATCATAATGATCGAGTGACTGTGAGTTTTAGTGAGGTTTGGTAAATATAAGTTTTAGTGTGTTTGAATGAACATTAATTCGAGAGACTGCGAGTTCCAGTAAAGTCTACTGAGCGTGAGTTCGAGTAAGTTCCGGTTGATATAAGTTCCAGTGAGTATTAATTGAGCGAAATCAAGCTAAATCTAGTTAGGTTGAGTGAAAGTAAATTCTAGTGAGGTCGAGTGTTCGCGAGTTCCAGTGAGGTTGGGTGCGCGTGAATTCCAATTAGGGCGAATTAGTGTTTCAGTGCGGTCGAGAAAATCCAAGGACACGATGTTGTCCACCACAAACTTACATGGCCGGTGAGCGAACCAAGGACCCCACGCACCAGAGGTGAGCACTCTACCACTGAGTCACTTTGCCAATGATAGAACTAGATTGCTTTTATAAGAGAGAGAGTACAGATCAAGTGTAAGATCAAATTTTCATGCTACAATCATCTCCCTGCTAAAACAAAATTATTTTTGTTGAGAAAGTGTACAAATGTACACTCATGTCCAAAATTATTGCCGCACATCTATAATTGTCTTCTTGTAAGAATACAATTTGATAATGATTTTGCAAATATTTTTAATACTAATACTATGTGTATAATCGGGAAATGAATATTTGTGGTACATTTCATAGAAAAAGAATTATAAATACGAAAATTAGAATGAGTTAATCAAAATGTTGCTAAATGGATAAGAAAGTTTTATTTTCGTTTTATTGTTTTTATTTACTGCTATTTTGACATGAAATTTGCCACATACATGTCTTTGCCAATCATGCACGTACTAACATTATAAGAAATACCGGGCGAATTCGTTATCAAATTATATTCCCATAACAACATATTTAGACATGCGACAATAATTTTGGACATGAGTGTACGTTGAGTTACGAAGTTTTTGTAGGGATCCGGACTGGATGGATCCCCGGACACGGAAACGGTGGACCCCCATAGGAGCACCCCTGACCTAAATAAATTCAAGAATGTAAAAATTACTCTATGAACCGGCCTTGCCTTTCCTACTGAGAAGCTTAAGTTTTTCATTTCCTTTTTTCTCTCATGCCGTTCCGTTAAGTAACCATAATTTATTATTAAACATAATACGTCATTTGTTATTACATGCTTGTTTTCTATTACATTAAACGAGGAGAATAATGACAAAATAAAACTAACTTTATTACAATACGTTAATAATAATAATTAATGCCATAAAAACAGCATAATAGACAATATAAGCAACTGTATGTAAGGGGGAAAGAAGTGACCACACATACATATATGTAATTCTGTTTTGTATTCTTCGTTTTTCATGGCAGACGAGAAACTTCTGCAATTTTTGTCTGCATTGTAATTCATCAAGCAGAAGTCTCGTGCATGTAGTCCCACATCCGGCCAGCGAGAGAAAAATACCAACAATGGAAGTGTGTTATCAGTATAATAGAATGTTACAGCTGTACATAACATTACTTCTAATTGAATTACACGTAAAAAGGGATTTTATAGTATTCTGCTACAACCTGTTGGTGAGAATGTTTACCATTTCTGTACCCAATAATAAAAAAGTCTTACGAGATGGATCGAGTTCCGTCACAGTTGTAGACAGTTTGTAAAGGTATCGTTTAAAAGATTTTTCTTCTTCATCTTTTTTAAAATAGGGAAGTAATTAGAATTACCAGCGTTTGATTCTTGTCAATTTTATTTAACAGCTCAACTCAGCTTTGCAAATAAAGCTTACACACTCAATTGACTTCGGTCTCACTACAAGTAGTGCTAAATCGACCTCACTAAAACTCACTCTTATCCCATCTCTGTGAAACTCACGTTGACAGGGCCAGACCGATTCGACCTACTCTCCCAATTGGACCCTGCTGCTAAAAGGGCCCCTCGCTAAAGTGTAATATACTCGCGGGTTGTCAAGTACAAACAATGCATTACAAGTTGGCTGGGACTCTAAGCCCGATCAAAATTGAGGACCGTTTGAACAAAACTCAATAAACACCGTTCTTTTTTCAAAATGCATTTTTTTAAACTGATTCCAGTACTTTTATATGAGCCTCACACAATGGCTAACAGAAAATACGATGAAACTAAATATTTGCCGTTATAAGAGGCGCTTTAATATAGCAAATTTGAACAAAACTCAACATTTCCACTTTTCAAGATTCTACAATTATCTCCATTTTTCAAGATTATTTCCCAATACGTGGGCATAGCTTTTCGCCTCTGACAGGGTTTCTGACCTTATTGAAAAAAGAACTAAGAAAACACGGAACGATCACTCTGCCCTTAGAATATTATGGCATTTTGTGAAAGTTTGGGAAGATTAAAGTTTGGGGGAAGACTGATATAGTTACGATATGAAATCAATCTCCAAAAATTTAGTAAAAGCCAAATTGCCTTTAAAGATATCTGAGGCAAGAGTATGAGAAGACCTGAGACCAGAGCACAATGCCTTTTTCAAAATACTTACGGTACTTTGCTTCACCGATAGACGTTGAGCTACTTAAACGTCGAAAGAGAAGTGCTTGAATAAATGTTTTAAACACTTCAACTTTCATCAGTGAATCATATAAGCAAAATAAAGCTTATGACATGAAGAAGTTAATGTCTTATTTTGACAATAATTCAGAGGAAAGTAATGAGTTCTATTCAAAACTTGTACACTCATCTCCAACATGATTGTCGCATAATTTGATAATGATTTTGCAGGGTACTTTTAATACTGATACTATGTGTATAATCGGGAAATGCATATTTGCGGTAAATTTCATAGGAAAAGAATTATAAATACGAAAATTACAATTAGTAAAACAAAATGTTGCTAAATGGTCAAGAAAGTTTTATTTTCGTTTTATTGTTCTAATTTACAACTCTTTTGACATGATATTTGCCACATACATGTCTTTGCCGATTATACACATACTAACATTATAAGAAAGAATATTATTAAAAAAATCACCAAAATAATAGTGTTGCCAGAATAACAATTCCCCCAAAATCTAAGTTAAGGCAAGAGACTAAACGAACGAACTCAATTGCATTTGATTACGTATCATATTGTTTTTGGAATTCTGTGAACTACTTTTTAAATAACATTATTATTTAATTTTAATAATTATATGTTAAAACTATTTTGTTTATTACAAACTAAATACAACGAGTACTTATAAAGCAGTTCATAGAATTCCAAGACAACACGATACGTAATGAAATGCAGTTGAGTTCGTTCCTCTAGCCGCTGCCTTAACTTAGATATTGAGGGAATTGTTATTCTGGCAACACTGTAATTTATATGGATGGCAACACTGAAATTTCTTCAGGTTGATATTTTCTGTTGTAGAATAACACTATCTACAGTGTGACTAACGCTAGTGCTATTGTACTAGATCTAGTACCTTTTATATTTTAGTGTTCTAGTAGGTACTTTCACCAACAAATCTAGTACTTTTCTCCTCTTCTTTTCTCGTAAGTACATTTGAGAGAGAAAAATGAATCTCATGAAAATTTGACAATGTACGAAAACTTATCTGTTCTTGGTAACTTTTTTTGTGTTGTTTTTCAACAGTGGTATTTACAAGAGCGGAAGACAGGACATAGGTGCCGTCTGGTCGTCTCCTCCAACTATAATATTGTAATAATAAATGTCCATAGTAAACAATATTACATATTTGGTGATCCGTTTAAACAATAGGCTCAGTGGCGTATTTAGGGGGGGCTTCCGGACTTAAGCCCCCCGAAATCTTAATTGCTATAGTAAAGTATATGAAATATCTTGCAGAATTTCCACATTTCCAGGCAAAGCCCCCTTCGAAAGTTAGCAAAGCCCTCCCCGAAAAAAATCGTAAATACTCCACTGAGTAGGCTATTTTCTCAATAAGCCCATTTTATGATATTTCTTGTTTTTCCCGACATCCTCTATATTTATCTTGCTTGTGTCACTTTAGTGGTTTTAGAGTGAGTTCTAATACGACAACTAAGCAGTGATTCCGCCAGGATTTTTAGTTTCAGAGTGTAAAGTCAAAATTGGGAGGGTGTAAGTGGCTTGTCCGGTTTTGTCGAATTTTGACTGTAAAAAAATTTAAAGTTGGAGGTTCTTTTAAGAATGTGAGGGGTCACTCCCCCACCCACAGAGGAGGGAGAGCTGCCGAAAACATACTAAAAAGATATTAATATCGTAAAATGTCATTAATAGGGTGAAACAGGAGCAGATAAAAGTTTAGTACTTTTCCCCCAGATCTAGTACTTTTTTCTGCTTAGGTTAGTACGAAATATTTTTGCTGAGTGGTTACACTCAGGGATGTATGCAGGGGGTGGATCCTGGGAGTCCGGACTCCTCCCCCAAAATTTCGACTTTTGTGTAAATTTAGCCTAATTTTAGGGGCAAGTTTAAGAATTTTAATATAAAAACCCTCATATTGAGTTTGGGCCCCTCCCGAAATAAATTCCTGTGTACGCTACTGGTTACACTGATTATCTATGATTGTGGTAAGTTGCATTTCATTGTCTCTTTTCACTTATGAATAAACAAACAAAAGAAAATCGGTAAATTTTGAAGCCTATTGTTTTTAGTAAGTAAGGCTCTTAAACACCTAAATATATGTAAAAACTAGAAATAATTAACCATTCCAATACTTTAATATATTTTTTATTGTAGGAACAGCACTGTTTGTTGTAATTACTTCAGCTGCAGCCACTTCCAGATCTATTGCTGCGACTCACACTTCAAAGCGTATATATCTATTTCTGGTTACTAATTACACCGTGAGAAATCAATCTTCACGAATTACAAACTGAGCTTAGACTTTCAGTTACAGGCACATTGCGAGATTTCCTTTATTTTAAAGGCTCTGTATAAAAATGTACAATAATAATAGTTTCCTAAGTTCAAATAATAACAATAGTAGCCAACTTGATCAACAAATATGAAAATATTGTTATTTTAAAGTTCCGATAGAGCCACATCGGGACGCGGGACATTTTCCCCTAAACCGGGACAGGTAGCAATCATTAGCACAGTAGCGTCGAAGTTCGTCTTTGCTAATAAGTGTCTAATAGATTGTTTTTAAGTATTGCTTCTTCTCGGGATATTCTCTATGGCTTTTCAAATACGTAGTTAAATCTTTCGGACATCCTGCCGTGGGCTTATGTAAGTCTGTGTATGATAAGAATTTATTTTTGTGGCGATGAACTTTCGAGTTCGTTGATACATTAGTTAGTTTTACTCTGACGTTTTCGAATTAGAAAAGTTGGTGAGATTTGTCGTTGCAGGTAGAATAGGATGACAAGATTGTTTCATGTAAACTTACACACAACGTAATATTATTTTGCGTGAGATACCGTACCGTTATCACAAGTCACCTAGTGGCTTTCCGTTTTCAGCTGTTTAGAAACGCCAAAATAAATGCCGATTTTCAAAATGGCTCGAAATCGAAAGCAGATAAGTGAGTTGTGATAACGGTTTCTTATGTAAAATAATATTGGCTAGCGAGCTCTTGTTCCATATTTCGATTATCTTTTATCTATTTGAAGATATCACATAATTACTGTAAAATTAGCGGTATTTTAATTTCGCCGGGATGAAGACTCTTAAGAAAATTTCTCTCTACTGACACAAAATCTTCCCTTTTCTTATCAAATTTTCCCTAGTTTTTTGAGTGTCTAATTCTTATGACAGAAGTTATATAGATAAGATTAATTTAGCTATATTGAAGGAAGTTGCAAACACATTTGTTTATTATTCATTTTTGGTTTTTGCTTTTTTTTATTTTTCCTTCACATTTTTTCAAAAAAAAAAAAAAACACACACACACACACAAAGACACCAAGCTAACAATCGGTACAAATTATGCTGCTTTGAACAGACATACACACACACACATGCAAGCTATTGCTTGTATTGGTATATTTCTGAAGAACAAAGAAAAACTTAAGCATTTATATTGGTCAACCAGTCAGCGCAAAAATTTCCCTGATTTTTCGCGTCGTAGAGAAAAAATCCCTTTCTCCTTTTGCACTTTTCCCTTTTGGCTAAATTTACCAAATTTTCCCTAGATTAGGGAATTTTCCCTCAAACTACGAATCCTGATGTGGACCCCTTACAAAATTTCCCTCGATTGTCAAAATTTTCCCTTTTCTTGCAAAATTTTCCCTTTTCTTACAAAATTTTCCCTAGTTTGTTGAGTGTCCAATTCCTGACAGAAGTTATGTGATAACATTAATTTAACTATATTACGAATCACATTTGTTTTATTCATTTGTTCTTTGGCTTCTATTTTATTTTTTCACTTTTTTGCAAAGAAAAAAAATACACACAGATACACCCTGTCAAGAATGGGTATAAATTAAGTTATTTTGAAAAGACACACACACACTATTCCTATTGTATTAGTTCATTGTATTGTATTGTAAAAGTTTAAACATTTGTATTCGTTAACTAGTATGTGCGAGAATTTCTCTAGATTTTCGTTTTATCGACGAAACTTTTTTAAAAAAAGTTTTTTTTTTCCTAAAGTTACATACGAAATTTCCCTACATTAGGGAAATTTCCCCTCAAACTACGAACACTGGTAAAATTGGACCTGTTATTATTTTGGCGCCTGGGTCGAAAGTAAGTCTCTGGAGCCCTGCTGTTTACTAATGTATCCAGAAGCAGTACGGGAGTTTTAACAACAATTAAGTGAACAATAGAGTTGTTTTATTTTTTTAAAATAATGTCATATGTTACACTGAGAAAAAGAATTGTATGTGGCGTACTTAAAAAGATAGGTTAAATGCGTAATTCCTGTAGTTTTTGGACATAACGTACAGTAGACGTATAACTGAAAACGCATGTTTTATAATACTTTCTGTATAAGTGTTCCATCTATACCTACTTTCCGTATGAAACAATGTAGGCGGTCAGGATCTCATATACAAATGGACGTATATAACATATAGCCGACGAAAGTAACATAAGTATATGTATGTGATATACGGAAAACTGTTACATGTCAGACATTCTGGAATGGCATGATGTAACATCTAAGGGCAGTGCCTATGTAGCATATGGATAACGTCTGCTCCGTACACTGAGAAAAATCCATTATCCGGACAGCGGTATATTGTACAAATACAAGGATTCGTTATGTTTACTAAGGAAATCTGTACGGAGCGTACTTTATCCATATGCTACACAGCTACTGCCTTTAACGCGCTTGGATGTTATATCATGTCGCTGCAGGCTGTCTGACATCTAACAATCTTCCGTATTTTATATACGTATACGTATGTTAAATACTTCAGCTATATGTTATATACGTCCATCTGTTTGTGAGGTCCTGACCGCCTATAGACACCTCTTTCTTGCACCATAGATGACGTCATGAAATAACTGTCGCATGCTTGCGAGCTGGTTTATAAACGAGGTTGTTTACAAACGGAAAAGAAGAGCGGAAGGAAAGAAAACCTGGGTAAGTGCAATAGTAAATTATCACTTTAGTTAAATATTCCATTTAATTATATATTCCTTTAGTATAACTTGCTTTAATATAGTACTAAACAAGTAATGTGATTTATGACTACAATTCTTACTATTGTAACTCGTTAATGGTTGAGGAGAAAGAAATGGGTTAATCTGAATTTTGAGAAATCTTTGAATATTAATGTTTTGTAACTTTTTACATTTCAAGGTACGCAAAATGAATGTTATGTGTTTATTCTTTCCTTTTTATATGTGACGGTTTATTACTTGATGGAGATTTACTACAGGACTGTTTAACATAATTGCTAAGAAACCGTTTTCAGCGCGAACATTTTCTTGTGTAGTGAATATTTAGGATTTAGATTTCTGGGCTTTCGGCATCAATGACCTTGTTAGCCCGTCACATGTGAGTTATGACGTCCCTCGGTGAGCACACTATCCGGGGAAAGGGAAGGAAGCAAATGGCCTGGGACCTATATGTTGGGTACCACCCGGCATTTGCCTGGTATGAAATGAGGAAAACCCAAGAAAGCCTCATTCAGGATGTCTGGACTTAAAAGCTTTTGATACTTTTTCGACCGAGTGCCCCTACCGGAATCGAACCTGGGTCCGCTCGTACCGAAGGCGAGAGCGTTACAACTACGCTACGCGGAGCCACTTGTGTCTAGGAAACCTATTTTTACTAGGATATTTGCAACAAAATTTATTTCCTTTCTTTCTTTATTTTTCTTTTTCTTTTTGTTTTTTAACAATAAAACAAAACATATTTTACAGCCTCACTGAAATTTAAAAACAGCAGTCAGGGAGAGCTCACGTTTAAGACTCTTTTTGTTTTGTTTTGTTTTGTTTTGTTTTGTTTTGCTTGTTATGTTCTCTAGTTAACTAATGTTTGAGTTCCTGAGAATTACATTATTATTATTATTGTTTCATAATTTTCGAACCAAAAATTAGATGTTTTTCTTTTTTTCCTTGTGTTGACGTCATTGTGGCAAGTTGGGGTGTTTTATCGTACCTTGGCATTAATTTGGTTACTAGCACATAGTTTCAAGGTCATAAGTTGTAGGCCGCTTGAAACAGCTATTACACAGTTATTTGAAGAGTTTCAGGCAGGCGGAGTGTCGGGCGTTTGACTTGCAGCTTTCGTTACAGCGTCTAAATTGCAGTATTGGATTGCGTCCAGCTTCTATGGCTGGTAAAAAAGTTATATCGCTTTCGTAATATGGTAAGAAATACAATGTAACAGTTAGGTATAGTATATATGACTAGTTTAATTAGTCGGAAATTACTCTGTTTCCTTGTCTTATTCTTTCGATTATGTTTAAGTACTGTGTCTTCATAGTATTGTTTCACTATTTCTAGAAGGAATTAAGTATTAATGAAGTAAAGAATAAGCAGAAGCCCACTTTGACGTTTACTATTTCTCATACTTCATTGAGAATGTTTTGATCCCCAATTGCGCAAACTTCTAGTATGTGTGTGTGTTTCTTTTTGTTGTTGTTGTTGCTTACACTGCTATAGATATGAGCTCCTTCATGGCTAAGCGGTTAGCGTACGCGCCTTTGGTGTGGGAGACCCGCGTTCGATTCCTGGCGGGAGTGGTTCGGAGTCCATGTTAATCAGTAAGTCCACGTCTCATACAGCCTCGTTGCAGAAAAGGATATTAAAATCAACTCAGCACTGCTTTACAGATGGAGTTGTTTGATTCAGGGTTCGAATGATGCTTTTTACGGGAAGCAGGCACGTAGCCAAGGGGTGGGTCCAGACCCCCCCCTTCGGATCCAGAAATGAAAAATATTAAGGAAAGATGAAACAGAAAGAAACAGATGAATCAGCCTCAAAAATATAAAGCTACAATAAGCGTTTTGATTACTCTTTCTTACGAGGAGCTTTGTGTGGAGGAAACGGGAGGGGGGGGGGCGGATCAAGTTGAAATTGGATATTATTGTAACGGAACATTCCGAATTCCATCTAACTCCATGTTAACCGTATGCAGCGGCGCAAATCTGTCTTCAACATTGGGAGGGACGGGTAAGACAGTTCTCATAATTTTTTTTAAGGATGTTCAAATTATGAAGTTGAAAAACAATGCTGCGGAGGATCAGGGGAGCAGAGTTGTCTTCAAAATTGTGAGGCGGGCAGATTTAAGGCTTATTCTGGGGTGGGGACATCAATTTCATCTTACTTTCCTTTGTGGCAATCGGACACAAATCATCACATTTCTCTCCAAAAAACGCATTTCAAATCGGATTATTGAGGGGAAAGTCCCCCCCAGTTCTAAGATTGGAGGGGACATGTCTTCATCCCCACGGGATTTGCGCCAGTAACCCTATGGACTACAAATGACGATCGATAAACCGGTTCTTTCAGATAGCCTGTCAGAACTTAAGCAATGCCCAGAATTACCAATAATATGAACCATTTTGAATTTCGCGGCAACACTAATCCATTTTATAGGATGTCTTTACTCCCGAAAGAGATCTCGTTACTATCCTTGACGGCATTGAACTAAGATAAGAGAAATAGAAAGAAGACGAGAAGAACCGAGTTCGAATGACGTCGGAAGACTATGTCTTTGTCAATACTTTTTTCTATTCTTTTACGCAAGATTTCTTCATAATTCTTTAATTAAAATACTTACTAACATATCCTCATTTTATTGTCCTAACAAATCAATATGGATATGTTGTCAGTAAAATAGTTTAGATTGATCGAACCCCTGGTGTGATAACCACAGTATTTCGTCACGGACCTCCCGTATTGCGAAATCGTGGCTACGTGCCTGCGGGGAGGGGGCGACTTTTCAGATATACAATCCAAGCATTTTATTTCTCAGTGATGCAAGATATAATATATATATATATAGTATATAATATGTAAAATATGAAATGAGGGAAATATTTTCCCGGCAAGGGAGAAATTCTTTGGCGAGTTGGGGAAATTACTTGACGAGAGGGAAAATCTTCATCTTCCCGTTGATTCAAATCTTGGTCGAAGATCATGCGAGTAGGATTCCATATTATGCTGTAGGTGTAGGTCGTACACAGTCTTGGCGCTGAATAGGATGCTAAGCTTCAAGCCAACCACACGTCTGTAATAACCTATTGCGATTGAATGGTAATGTAACGTAATGTACGATATGTGCATTTTCTAGATGCCATAAAATTATAATATTAGTTAAACATTCCACGATTATGTACTTCAGATTAAAGGAGTTTGATGATTAATTGAAGTGAATAATCGAGGCAGTGATTCTCAATCTTCTTGACTTACGATACACTTTACTAAACCCCAGTGACATCGATATATTTGTTTAGATTTTGGATTGCTTTCCAACAAGTCGAGCCGCGCCAAAGCTGTGTAGGCTTACTAAGTTAAGTGAACTAATCCTAATCTAAATCCATTGTTTTCGGGGGCGCAGAAATGGACAGTGACACTTCCGATACTATTTAAATAAAAATTCAGCCAAGCAACTTGGGGAGGGAAAGAGGGGAGACGGATCTTACAAATGATCGAAAATAACCGATATGAGAGAGCGTTTCGTAATAGTAAAAAAAGTGACTGACTAACGTAACATACATGTATTACTGGTTTTCTTATTTTCACCCAACGAAGCAGGTAATTAACGCTAGTACTAGGTATGTGTAGACTAAATGAGGTGATTTGTTTCGTGACCCTTCGAACAATGTACGAAGCGGATGCAAACAGTTAATACATGGAGTTAGCTTACCTAAATTTAGATTTCGCTTTCCGAAATCTTAATGGATGTATTAAGTGATTTCGTTACTTACACTCTCCATCTCTAAATACAAAAATTCAAAACACATTTTCGATTCCAAACTATGACTCTGCTAGACAAAGAAAGCATAGGCCAGTGTATGTTTTACTTCATTTTCATATACGTGCTCGTAGGTTTTCTCGGGGACTTGTTTTCCTCCCACTTTCTCATTCCACCAAATATTCCATAACCATTAACTTGCTTTAATCACCGTCTCCCTTAGCCTAACAGCATAATCGTGGGACATTAAACTCAAAGACTTTATTTTTATTTTCAGGTAATTACTTTTCTCTCCCTTATTTATTTTTAATTTAATTTCTCTTTCAATTTCCCTCTTTTAGGAACATGAACATAATTTGCAATTCTTTCTCATTATAATAACACTATTAAAAGTCCCATATGCAGCTCACCACGTTGGAACCCAGCGGAAACAGATGAACAACGAATATTGTCGAAAATATGTATTGCTTACAGCGGCGTAGTGAGCATTACAAGATTGGGAGGGGGATGAAACTTGAAATTGCCAAGTCTTGATTTTTATCTTAAAAAAATGTCAAGTCTTGATAAAAAAAAATTGCCAAGTGTTTCGAAAATCTTACAAACCCTATGAAAAACTATTACAGCAACCTTATTTTCATATTCGTTCCATTCCACGCCCCGTCTGAGACACGAATAAGATCAGCCCTTGTTCCGCTCTCGAGTCCAATTTAACATCTAACCTCAGGATCATTATCATCACCCACGAAGCACAACTATTAATTTGATAACTCATGGCTATGTTAGGTAACCTCCGCCAGCTAATCTTCACGAGAACCTTTAAAGTTACAATCAGTTGTAGAAATGCATTTAAAAACGTAGAATAAGGTAGGTTATATTTACTGTTTGTGATGTAGAAGTGCCTAATTTACATATGAAACATTCAATTGAGTTGTTCAGTGAGAGACCAGGCTAACTTACATCCAGGTCAAGATTGATATTTTGACGGAACAGCATACTAATGTCATTAATTGACCTTTGCCTCAACCACTTGTCTGTGTGGCTTGTCCTGAGACAGGTGCGGATCCAGGGAGGGTCTATCTCCCCCAAGAAGAGGAAACTTTGTGTATTTTAATATAAAATAAAACCCACCCAGAGTTGAATCTCTTAAAAGTAGCTCTATCTTGTAAGTAGTGGCATTACAACCCACCGCCCCCCAGTAGTCCATCCTGGATCCACCCCTGTTGTATACTAAGCCAAACTATGAATATCAGTCGTATCCTTTGTAACGTGCTGTTTTCATTTGTTTCCTTTTCTTTCAGAAAGTTAAAATTGTCAGTTAGCCTAGTCTCTCGCTAAACTGTCAATTGTGACAAAAACACACCAATAATTGTTGATGCCAACTAAAACATACATATCCAAAGCCTACAAAATATATCACATTATTTAAGTTTTTTTCTTTCTTTCTTTTTTTTTTTTTTTTTTTTTTCAAAATTGCTTGCAATGTTTTTCTTCGTGCCAAGCATCCGAATGTCATCTTGAATTCTGACCTTCTCATTTCACTACAATTCTTTGAAGTGTAAGACTGCGCAGCTTTTTTCCCCCCTCTCTCTCGCTCTCTTCAGTCCTTCAATCTCCCCCACTTTGATTTCATGATTTCGCACTCTGATGAAAAGTATTAAACACCAAAATGGAAAAGTACTAATATATAACCTCTCTTTTAGTAGCCCCTCCAACCACACGCCCGGGGCACGTGCCTTGCTTGCTCGCCCATAGCTTTGTGAGCTATATAAGTAAAATACAATGCGCGCGCATATGTAAACTTGGTGCCAGCTTTGATTCTCACTGAGAGAGTATACATATAATGTTGGTTCGAATTCCATCAAAACCATAGGCTCATTTTTGTGTAACCTTGTTACTGAAGAAGACAGTAGACTTCAACAAATATTCCTGTCGGGCCTCGATGGCTCAGTGGTAGAGCGTTCACCTCTGGTGTTTGGGGTCTTTGGTTTGATCCCAGCTCGCGCCAAGTAAACTTTGTGGTGGACAAACACCGTGTGAGTGGGTTTTCTCGGGGTTCTCCCGTTTCCTTCCACTTTCTTCATTCCACCATTTCATTCATTATATAATCATCAGCGTCTCCTTTAGCCTAGCCGGTATACCCGTCATTATTGATACAACTATTATATACAGGATGCATCAGAAGTCCCTTGTCATCCTTTCTGAAAACTACAGGGATGTAGTTACATTGACTGCGAGATAAGAGATACACATTAGGCCCAGAGGGATACTTTCGGATTACATCACGCGGACGGTCGCCATCTTAGATTCGAAATTGTAATACGGACGATAAGTGGGTAGTGTGATACATGGCCATGCACTAAAATGTTCTGAGGATGTCAAATATGCAATCAGATATCATGTAACTTATTCTGGTGAAATGTTATTGGCAGTGAACCAAGTGAGACTATATGTAGTGGTATGTCATACCCTTCTGTTTCCCCCCCCCCCAGTGATAGAGACATACCGTTTCTGGTTTTTTAGTGATCAAGATATACCTTCACGGAAGAATAAATGCTAAATACCATTAATAAATCCATTTTTTATACGTATTGACGAATAGCTTTGCACATAAAAAGATTTTATTTCTTATGTAGATTCTAAGTTGACAATACTGACATTTTTACCTTTTTCTACCTTTTGTTTGTAAAATGAGGTGTTTTCAAAGAAGTTCATCTAGTTTATATTTTGATGTGCCGTGTTGAATTGTTTCTTTCGTATGTATGTATGTGTCGTCTTGTCTGAATTCTTATAAGCGTCGTGTTTTGAGCATGGGCGGATTTAGGGGATTGCTGTGGGGGCAGATCTTACGGGAGTTTGAAATACCCCTCATTCGAGTGTGTAGTCCAGGAGTTTTCCCGCTGGAAATTGTTAATATTAAAAGTCGGTTTTTGAGCACTTTCGTGTATAATTCTCTGATACAAGGTAAGGGCTATTTTTATTTATTTTTTTCCAGAAAGTTGTTCACGATGGATGGATCAGTCTCTCCGTTTTTTTCTCTGTAACTAAAAGAAGCTTTCCAGTGGTTTTCAGACATTATGTAAATAGAAATGCAATCTTGTAGGCTTCACACCTCACTGCATTTGAACATTTAGATAGCCGATATGTCGAGTCAAAATCGTAATAAAACACACCGCCTCTGATTTTTCCCACTTCGAACACATTTCCCTGTTATAGTCAGGGGTAAAAGCGAGGGGGAACGCGGGGGACGCAGTTCCCCACCTCGAAAAATATGTAGGGCGTCCCCCAGATCCTAAAATGGTACACTGGGCAGAGATAGGCAGGAGGAACGGCGTGGAGTGATGCCGCTACCTACCGTCTCCCCACCTTTTCAGGTCCACTTTTACCCCTGGTTATAGTATATGTTCCACATGTTCCTACTGAGCAATAAACATTTGCAGAAGCTTCTTCCAATTGCTGTGGACACAAAGTAGGATATAGGGTCAAATTTGTGCACAGACGATGGCGATACTTTGTTCTAGATGATAAAAATTATGAATATTTACTGCACAAACCATAGCCTTAACTTTTCCACTTAGCTAGAAATTGAACAGCGTTAGGTCCGGTGATCGAGCAGCCATTCAACTGCCTCTCGTCGATCAACCCATGTTCTAGAGAATTGTTCAAGTAGTGACGCAATACGAATCCATAATGAAGAAAGCGCCATGGTGTTGAAAAAACTGCGAGAATGTACCATCCTCGGGCATCGCAGCTCGCAATATCTATCCCTGTACGAGCGTGAGGTATTATTCCGCAGTTAATTTTATGGAATGAAAAAGTGACTGATTAGACGTATTCCTCATTTGTCTACCAACAACATAATTAATTTTCTTTGCGCTGGTCATGTTGGAGGGGTCTTGCACGCGGGGTTGTCAGGTGACCAATTGTGCATGTTCTGCCTATTAACCTTCCCATTTACGTAGAGGTCAGCTTCATCTGAAAAGAGTATTTGCATAAAAATGTTAACCATAATTACTCACTGCACTTGGCGATCAACATCGTTCTCGTGGAGATGTTGCTTCATTTGCACCTTGTGCGGATGCACTTATACACGCGCAGACCCTATGACTCAACCCACATTGCATTAATAAATGACGTGTGCTCCTCTGGGGCCACATCGAGAAAGAAGTCAGCACTGCCGTAGGCGCTGCTTCATCTGTAGCTCTCTACGATCGTCCGCTACGACGTATGTCCACGAATGTGCCCGTCTCCTCAAATTTAGTTAATTACTGTGACACTGCAACATGTAACACAGTCACATTGTGGATGATTCTGTTTGCAATCGGTAACCACTGTACAGGCACTCCTCCCGCTCCACAGTTTGAATATTTCGATGCATTCCTCACGTGCTAACGGTATGGTTCTACATCTAGAAGAAAGAGGTAAATACAACGTTCAATTGGCAATAACTTTTCACCAAATTAAGCTCCATGGAATCTGATTGCATATTTGACATACTGAGAAAATTCTAGCCCGTGGCCATATATATATCACATTACCCACCAGTTTATAACAAACAAATTTAATCCAAAATGGCGGCCGTCTGTGAGAGTATTTCCAAACGGCCTAATGTGTATCACCCATCTCACATTCAATTAAACTACACCCGTGTAGAATTTAGAAAGGAACTTCGTATGATGTATACAGGGTGTTTCGAAAGTCCTCTGACGTTACAACAAAACGTAAGAGGAAAAACCATTTCTAAATATGTTGTTTTCAATCTAAAGTGAACACTTTTTAAATCGGAGGGGCCGTTTGGGCTGTACTCTTTATGCGCCCAATGTGGAATGAAAATGCAATGTTACATTTACCTGGACCCACAACATATGTGAATGAAGTTACTGTTTGAAATGGGGGCTAGCCATCGACATGTTAGCGTAAAAATCAGTAACTTCATTCACTTATGTTGTGGGTCCAGGTAAATGGCAACGTTGCATTTTCATTTAACATTGGACGCATAAAGAGTGTACAGCCAAACGGCTCATCCGATTTTGAAAATTCCTTCAACTTACATTGGAAACATCATATTTGTAGACGGTTTCCCAATTACATTTTGTTGTAACTCTGATAATAATCGAGTTACTTTATGTCAGGGGACTTTTGAGACACCCTATATATCTTATGGAATATATGTTTGATGTCCCTATAACTGTAGTATAATTTAGTTTGTTTAAATTTACAAGTTATTACAAGTAGATTCTGACTTACATGCGTAAGAGTTTGTATGTAACTAACTAATGAATTCTATTTCATGAAATTTACATTGAAATATTTAACACAAAATCTTTTATATTCATGCTTAACTTAGTGACTTTGCTTTGGACTGCAACTGATTATTGTACCCCATTATTGCTTGAGAAGAAAACCGATGTCCGAATCTTCATTTGGAGAAACCAAAGAACTATTGGAATGCTGAGGATTGCAATCATTAATTTCTACACTTCAAGGTGCGTAAATTATATCTAGGTATATTCTGTGTTTATTGTTATAATTACTATTACTATTACTATTATTGGGTTTAGAATCAATCAAGTACTTCATGATCTTTTAGAGGGATCAAGATGGCTGCCAGATGGATAAATATTTGAGCGTCAGGCCCTTATTTCTTTTCAATTTTATATTTAATCAATGTCTATTCCCCCCCCCTCATTATTCCACCAAATCTATTCCAAGATCATCAATTTTCAATACTCATTTGTGACTGTCAGCATACATAGCATAACCGTAGGAAGTAAAACAAAGATTTATTTTTATTTTTCGTTTTCATGTATTTTCTCCATAGCTGTGAAAAATAACGCCTTCAACATCATAAATTTGTATGCTACTTGCCTGCTTTCGAGCACAATAATCAACTATTTGGACATTACGAAGCAAAGCAGGTCTACATTGTAGTTAGCATAGTTAAGGATGTGACATAATGATATTGGTGTTGCGATGTTCAGCCTAAACAGTGTAAGTAAATAAATCTGTAACAATTGTATTGGTGTTTAGCTTACATGTTCTCCAGACGGGCCATTTTTTTTAACATCTTCTTACTTCTACTCTATATAAGGGGTCGCGGTGGCTCAGTGGTGGAGCGTTCACCTCTGGTGCTTGGGGTCCTGGGTTCGATCCCAGTCCCCGCCAAGTGAACTTTGTGGTGGACAAACACCGTGTGCGTGGGTTTTCTCGGGGTTGTCCCGTTTCCTCCCACTTTCTTCATTCCACCATTTCATTCATTACTCATCATCACCGTCTCCTTTAGCCTAACCGGCATAATCGTGGGACGTAAAACTCAAAGATTTCATTTCATTTCTACTCTATATGAAGTATATTCTGAGGTTGTGTTTTTGGGGACGTGGTAGCTCAGTGATGGAGCGTTCACCTCTCCTGCATGGAGTTCCTGGATCGATCCCAGCACGTGCCAAATGGGCTTTGTGTTGGACAAACACTGTGTGTGGTTTTCTCGGGGTTTTCCCGTTTTCTCTCACAGTTTTCATTCTACTATTTCATTCATTCTCATGATTATAGTCTCCTTTAGCATACCCGGCAAAAGCGTGGAACGTAAAACTCAAAGATTTCATTTCATATAAACTTTGGTGCAAAAATAGATGAAGATATTTTGCACCACATACAAAAAAGTATGTTCAACATACTAACATAATGTTTGTTTGCAATGTTTTCTCTCCTGTATTTATACATTTCACTTTTTACACAAAACTGCATGTGTAACGAATTTTTGTTACGAAATTCGAGACGAGACATAGCTCTTCCAATAGAAACAGATACAGTTTTCGAGACGAGACAACTTTCGCGACACCTTTGCGAGAGGTGACAGTCTCAAATCATTTCTCGTGCGTACCCCTAACCCATATCGTGCGTTATCAAAAAGCATGTTAATGAGAAATAACAACATGTAAATACAATATAGGTAGTTAAAAACATTTTTGTTTTCATTCTTCAGTAATGCATTATTATTAACCTCAGTATTTTATAGTCCATTCTTAATCTTAAGGTGATATATAATTAAGTTTTGAATTCGGTTAACTTATTTTGTTTCTCAAATTGTATTAAAAATGTATGTACAAACATGTTTATTTTCATTCTTGAGTGCTTAAAGTCACTATAGTTATTAAACATAGTAATTAATATTGTACTCTTAACGTTAAAATAATATACAATTAACTTTTGAATTCAGTTAACATTTTTCTTACTGAAATTGCTTTAAAAAGTATGTAAAAACTTTTTTATTTTCTTTCTTGAGTACCAAAAGTGATGCACAGTTATTAAGATTAGTACTTTATACTCTATTCTTAATTTTAAACTGATAAACAGTGCGTTTCTGAATAAATTATGTCAAGTTATTTGAGTGACGAACACTGGTACAAAACCCTAACTACCACTGGAACATTTCGATTTTGAGATGACTACTACCGGTGCAATACAAGGGATTTTAAAATATTGTTTTCCCTTCAACGGCTATTCGATTTTGAATTCTGACTACATGGTCATATAGGAAGGATCAGTGTCTCTTTCCAACTATGGTACAGCTCCGACCGATTCACGGTGCTCACAGAAGAGACAAAAGAGTATGTTTTCAACCTTAAAGTAACGACTACTGGTGTTCTTGCCCTGGTATGCAAAAGTAAGTGGGTACCCCAATGGGGTAGAGGGGTACTATGCGGTACCTAATTTCTGCATTTTAGATATATGGAAATACATGTGTCTAAAATGTAAAGAACTGATATTTGTTTACCGAAAACTGCAACTCGGTAAGCCTTACGGATACCGAGATATGGGAAAATAAAGAGCGACACGATATGTATGTGGGGCTTGCATACTTGAAGGTACAATTTGGAAAATGAATTCAAATATGACTAACGGCTATCAAGATATTGTCAAATAAAGAGAGGACCAATACAGGTATGGGATTTTCGTATTAGATGATAAAATTTCCGAAACCGGTCATGGAAAGTTAATAAACACCAGTAGCAATTCCATCTTCAAGTAATTAGATATTTCCATGGGGTGTTAGAACATCTTACAGTCTACCAAGATTAAATTTTAAAAGCTTTTGAAAATATAACTTGACATTTGTAAAGAGTATTAGAAATATGTATTTACCTAAAACTTGCAGCTAGTACATCTAACATATAGGGAAACACCGTGAAATAAAAGAGTATGAGATGTTGAAACTTCGGAAAAATTATTGGTCCCAACAAAATTAAATAAGATGGTATTTCTATGGGTTAGGTAAGTACCTCAGTACAATTTCGATGGAAAGATTAGTTCTAGGTTTTCTTCAGGCAGTTCCAAAGGTTCATCGAGCTGTGTAAAAGAGTAAAAATTCCCTGTGAATATCTAATATAGCAACCAAAATATAACGAGTCATTTATTTTATGACGTAAAAATAGAGATCTTTAAGGATTTGTACTTCTGGGTCTTTGCTATAAGAAAGAAATTCAAAAACCTACTGTATATACCTTAATATGCAATTAAATCAGTGAGGACACAGTAACTTAGTGGTGGGGTGTGTACCTAGTATGTTTTGCAGAAACTACACTGGAGTATTCTCTTAATTCCCAGAGATACGATCACACTTAACTGCCCATTTAATTTTAAAATGAAATTAAGGGAAGTGAATGCTGATGATAGAATTGATGGAGTGTAAAGGTGGGAGGAAACGGGAGTACCCCGAGAATACCCACGAATAAAATGTCGACTACAAACTGACTTGGACACGGATCAAACCAGGGACCCAATACACCAAAGGTACGCACTCTACCACTAAGCCACCGTGCCTCCACCCATTTAATTGTCTATTAAGGTGTATACGGTAGTTTTCTGAAATTTCTTCTTTTTACAGCAAAGACTCAACAGTACAAATCCATGTGGGTCTCCATTTTTACGACGTCGTAAAATACATAATTACTTATATCTCGGTTGCTATATTAGATATTGACAAAGAATTTTCATTCTTTTTGTACGCTAGGAATTATCACGCTTGGATTTACCCGAAGAAAACTTCGAGCTGAATTAATCTTTCGATCGGAATTGCCCTGACGAGTGTGAGGTACTCACTTAACCCATATAAGTACCATCTTATTTAACTTTTATTAAGATCAAAAGTTGTTTTATGAAATTTCAAGATCTAATACTCTTTTATTTCACGGTGTCTCTCTAGCTGTAAGATGTACTGGCTGGAAGTTTTGGGTAACTCTATTCTCTTTTCTAATACTCTTTACAAATGTCAAATTATATTTTTCAAAGCTTTTAAAACTTAATATTTTTAGACCCATGGTGTTCTAAAACCCCATGGAAATACCCAGTTACTTTAGGATGAAATTGCTACTGGTGCTTATTCAGATTTCATGATCGGTTTCGGAAATTTCACCACCTAACACGAAAACCCCATAACTGTGTGGGTCCTCCCTTTATTTGACAATATCTTGATAGCCATTAGTCATATTTTCATTAATTTTCTAAACTACTGTCAAGTATGGAAGCCCCACATACCTATGGTGTTCCTATTTATTTCACCATATTTCGGTAACTGTTAAACATACCGACTTGCGGTTTCGGTAAACACAAACCTGTAACGTTCTTTATAAGTTTATTAAGATATATTTTAGAATGTTTAGAAATGGGAGGTCTGCGAATGCCATAGTACCCGAAAACCCCCATAAGGACGTGTGTGTAGTGTATTGAATTGAAACTACTTTTGAAGTTGTTGTTAGCCCTCAGGTAATTACGTTTTCGAAACTGCACAATCTAGTACGCAAAACTCACACTTCTATGGTGTTGTCCTTTATTTTCCCATACCTCGGTATCCATAAGGCTTACCGAGTTGCGGTTTTCTGTACTAAACAGATATCAGTTCTTTACATTTTAGAGACATATATTTCCACATATCTAAAAATGCAGACATATTAGGTACCCCATGGTACCTCGAACGCCAGTGGGTACCCACTTACTTTTGCATAGTAATACATTTCGAGTTGTTCAGCATCAACAAACACTTTTTTTAATTCATCATTTTTCTACCAGAAACCCAAAAGTCCATACCTGACCGAACAGATTTTGTCCATTTAACCTAAAAAAATGTTAAATATTTTAAAATGTAACATTTTAAATATTTTTGGATTTTTGTTTCAGGTATTTCATGTATCAAAACAAAACCAGGATTCTGCATGAAAGACAGCGAAAAGAAGCAGTGTAATTTGTGGCTAAAAGCACGTCCTTTCTGAAGACAGACCCAATTGTATTTACATTCTTTTGTACAAATATGTAACCTTAATAAATATACTGCTCCGCAAATTATTTCTTTCTTCCATAAATTAGAATAAATGTATGTCTGTTTAAAGAAAATGTTTGTTAGCGTAAAGTCTTTTCAACTCTTTTTCTCTGTAAATAAGAACATTATACCTTGCAACATTTTTTTTATCATTGTGCAATTCCGATTGGATAAAGTAAATCTGCACGAAGCACTATTATTTCAGTCATACATTAATAACTAATGTATTGTTCTGTGAATAAGACAATGGTATAGTGAATATGTTTTAACATAAAATCTGTAACTCAGCTTTTCAGTAGTCAACTTTATTGAGAATCCGAAGAAAGAAAGAAAAAATGTTGGACTTAACGAATTTCAAAATTATTTTTATTCGAATTCTGGACTAATCCAAATTATCCAGATAAATCATTTATGTTGCTCTCTACAGATGTATCCTTTCTCCAAATCGTATGAAAAGGAGACTTCATACATCGTTATATTTTGTATGTACTGTGTTTCGTATTTATTTAATCACTTTGTACCTTTCTCTAGTGTTGACAAGGCCGCAAGTGTCAATCGAATAATTTAGTGTTTCACTCATGTAACCTTGTGACTAACGTACGTCCTGTCGGTATATATATGTTACTGGATTCGGTTAGCGACAAACAATTTTTAGTGTTAAACAAATACAAAAATCTACACGCAATGAGATACGATGATCTTTGCCTCATAGACAATACCAAGCAACTAACGGTACTGAGTGTGGTTGAGTTTACTAGTGGTATTATCTGGCTAAAATCAATGTTCCGAGAGCTATACTTCTTTTTGTGCTCTGAATGCAAACTTTGATATAACCGTTTTAAATTATTGTACATCTATCTATCTATATAGCTATATCTATATCTATCTATCTATCTATCTATCTATCTATCTATATATGTATACAATTGTAAACTAGAAACTTCCGAGTAATTCTGAGAATCATCGCTCTTTCTTTAAATAATGTATGAGACTATTACACTGCTCGTTACTTAAAATGTTGAACTAAGAAGGATACATCCAGGAAAGTCCAAATTTGCAGAATGTGTAGAGCAGGGAAGGATAAATATGTTTGGTCGATGGCTGCACAGCTTCTCATACCTGTGAACTCCGCCAGCTACAGTTGATGAGCTGTGGCATTGGATCGTAAGACGCATGGCTTACCATACCAGAAGAGAACATCCTCTCGATGTCTCGCTGTGTTACAGTCGTTCTGGTTGTCAATGTTGAGTCAGTTCTGCTCTGCTATCACCATTTTGTCACACAGCGAATACAGCGGTAAGTTTAACCCTTAACGTAGCAAGCCTAAGTCGTCAAAGTTGTTTACTAAGCTGGAGTCTTCTGGGGACCCCAAGTATTATTTTAATTTCTCAACATAGTATTGTAGAGGGTTACTCCAACTATTATTTTTTGGATGTCTAGAAGCATACTTAAGTTAAATGAACATTGTTGACGTCAAATATTATGTATATTTGAACACTATTCAGTTCTTCATACAATTTCATACTTGTGTGTTCGTAAATCTGAAACACAGGTTTAACAATGGAGTTTTTACATTTTGAAGTGTGTTTTTATTTTTTGTATTTTTTAAAGAAACGCATCGTTGATCTAATCATGTAATTGATATCTCAAAGGGTTGCAGGATACATATAAAAATCGAGAATAAATTGATTCTTATAATTGCAGCAGTATCACCAAATATCACTCTCTGGGGTCCCTAGAGTACCCCGCTTGGTATGTTAAGGGTTAAGCATATTCGACACTTACTATTAGATATCGGCTTGGGAACTTTGGCGTAGCTACCCTGTCTCCTTGAAGTTGCATTTTTAATGGGGAGTACTGTTTAGGAATCATCTTGTGAGGGAAAACGTTTTCAGCTGACACTATGTTTTTAATTATAGCTTCATTTAAAAAATAACTTATCTGTTAATTAAAATGTTCAGAGAAGTTATTTCTGGAAAATCCTATTCACGCCTCTTGTGGTAACAACTTCTGCATTTTGGAAGAGGATATTATTAAGGAAAAGAATGAGGTAAAGTCGTCTTTATATAGTACACACGGAAAAGAAAGTATTTGACAGTTGACAAATTTTCTTTTGCCAATAGCTCGGCAACAAATTAATTAATTTGGATCTTTTTGTTGTTATTCTTCGAATAGTTATAACTTGACAACCTGCCAAAGTCGGTACTCTGATAGGTTAATTTATTGTTGAGTTTTTAGGAAAACAAATTTTGTCAACTGAAGAATATTTTCTTTCGTGACTGTACAAGCAATGGATGATAACGGCTTAATAAATGACTGTACCTGAGTCTTTTTTTAGTTTGAACATAGGATTGTACATGGCTGTGCATTTTGTATTATTATTGAAGTGCTGCAACTAAGTTATTGCAAAAGGTATGATAAATTCTTACAGTAATATTGTCACATATTGATTTACTCTGTATGAAAACTAAAATAGTTTAACGTATGGTTACCCTCCTTTGTGCCAATAATTTTAAAATTAACTCTTGTGCCACTTTTCAACACTTGGCTTTGCAGTAGCTTTCCAAAGAATTAGCAGGAAGTCCAAACTTACACCCTGCAGATAAATACATTTCTCTGGACAGTTTCAGTGCTGCAAACTAAGATTTGAAAAGTGTAGTATTTTTAGTTTTATTATTATTGGCACAAAGGAGATCAACCATATTTTAAGCTATTTTTGTTTCCATACAGAGAAAAACAATATGTGGCAACATTACAGTAAGAATGTATCATGCTTTTCTCAGTATGTTGCAGCACTTCAATAATGGTGCACTATACGTACAATCTAGATCCTGAATATGTCCAATTCATATATTACAACAAGGCAATACGTATGCGATACAGGTAAAATCCGTATATTTCATATGGACAATCTACAAGCTACATACATCCAGTCCATACATTACATATGGCCAGCCTGTACGCGACATACGTGTAATCTATATGCCGCATGCAGACAGTCTGTAAGCTGCATATGTGCACTCTGTATGGTGCATACGGATATTCTGTATGCTGTATCGGGACAAGCTGTGTGCGACATAAGGAAAATCTGTATAATACATAGGTACAATACGTACGCTGTATCTAGTCGTACGTACGGGGCAGAAGTACAATATAGATGCTGTCTCGGGGTTGAACGCAAGAAACACACGTACAGAACGTATATTGCATACTTCTTGAAATTACGCTCCGTCCCGATAGTCAGTGAGTGTCGTCATTATTAACCCACATGCTACATACGATCCTGACGTCACAAAGCTAGATATTACCTCCGTATATACTTGTTACTGTAGATGACGTCACACGAATGACGTCATTGCACTTATGTAGACAGTACGTATAATACATACTTTTTCAGCTATACGTTTGCTGCAGGATGCTATATACGGTTGTACGTTAAGTCCAGAAACTACAGGAATTACGAATGTAACCTACGTTTTTAAGTATGCCACCTACATTTTTTTTTCTCAGTGTACTGATTTCTATAGTAAGCAAGAGGATACCGTATGTTTGTACAATATACCGCTGTCCGGAGAACGGATTTTTCTCTAGGTACTTTTTAAGAGCAGGGGACGTAGCAATTAATTGTTAGACCCTGGGTTTCCAAGACCATTGATTCAGAATAAACATTCTCCCTATCTGGATTATTGTTTGGTATTATATAGTTATAACGTTTCACAGAAGCAGGTGAAATAAAATCACATTTAGAATTTGTTATTATTTTAAATACGGGTATCATCTAGGTTCTTAATTTGTAGCGTCTCTTATTAATAACTAATAACTCGAAATAGCGTTATTGACTAAACGTTGATTTCTTTTATAGAAATAAATTGGTCGACAATAACCACATGTAGATAATAATAATTTGACTGCTGGTTCTGGTGATAACACCAGCCAAGCAGTATCACATATGGGCAGTTGATGTTGCAGGTACGGTGGGCAGGTCGTCGTGACCATGGGCGACCGAAGAAAATTTTCTAGGGAGCCCATCTTCCTGGTTGCTACATTACATTTGGCATTTTTTATTTGTATTAAGAAAATTTTAAGAAATTTAATACATTTTCGTGACCCAAGGAGGTCGGCCCCCTGTCCCGCTCTTTGGGTGCCCATGGTCATAAGGACAATTGGGGAACCATGTGAATGACACAGGTAGCGGACTCGGATCAATAAAAAAAACAGTATTATCAGTTGTGGATGTAGGAATACCCATGTGCTAAATAAACATCTCTAAAGTTAATCGGATGTTTTATTGCTAAAGCTTATCCTTGTCGAGATTTCATGTGCCAGAGAAAGTAGAAATAATAATAATAATAATAATAATAATAATAATAATAATAATAATAATAATAATAATAATAATAATAATAATAATAATAATAATAATAATAATAACTATGCGAATTGTACCTGGAATAGGCCTGAGTAATCACCAGAACTGAAGCTATGTTTTGTTAGCGAAATGCGAGAAAAAAGTCATATTGTATGTATTAAAATTTTAAATAATAAATTCGGAAAAATGAGACAATTTTTTCGGCCTTATTTTAGACGAAGAAATATGAAATTTAATAATAATAATTTTCTAAAGACCATTCAAACAGTCCTAAATATAACATTTTGTATGTGTGTGTTTTTGGAAGGATTTTGTATGGATAAAGAAAAGTAATTAGCTTATGACAAATAAACGTCTAATTGATCTAACGTTAATTTTTGAACAAGCAATATTCTATTTAGCAGAACGTTAGTACTTTTTAAGAACAACTATTTTCTTTTTCTCTGTGCTATCATGAACTAAAAAAGGTTGAATTTATTACTGATTTTTTATGCTATAAATCATGTAAAAAAAATAATGAAAAATTATTACTAATTTGCTCAGAAATATATTACAAAACTTTTCGTAAAATTACAGTTAATTGTTGAGAACTGTACTGTGACAAAATTGTCGTGGAATCATCACACTCAGGGTTAAATATGGGGGATAGTTATGTTTGATATTTATTACTGATCAATATTTTTAAATATAAATCATTATTATTTTAAGTATCAAACTGTAAATCAGAACCGTAACCGTAATATTATGGTATGACAGATTTCACACTTGTGTTTCACTGTAAATTTACAGCAAATTTTAGATTGTGATGATATGCATTATATTTAAAGAAGTAGAAGTCTTCCTTTGAAAACAAGCACTCACTAAATAAAATCATTTAACAGGTTTTTACGTACTAGTGTTTACTATACAAGTAAATGAAATTACGAGCTGCAAATAAACTATTACTTTAATACTACGTAAGTTACGATATATAATAAAGAAAATAGACTACACATGTAAATGTGAATTGTTCTTGAAATGACCAGAAAAGAAAAAACCTACTAGCGGGAATTCCACGCGCTTCCGCGCCGCCATGATTTTGGCTGTACTGAAGGCGGGTACAGCGGACAGATAGTTGGTTTGTTATCGTGAGTGGAGTGGAGGGTTCGCCGATACATTCGACAGTCACTCCGCCCCTACGGAAAGCGCGAAAAGACTTCGGGAAGCAAGCCGCCAGGAGCAGTCGGCCATGTTCGTTCGGAAGGCGGAAACATCTCCAAACAATCGGTGAGTAGAACAGAAACTTCACATTTTTTTTATTGAAACTTCATTTACGTAACCTTGTTCTTATTCGTATATTTATTTATTTTTGGAAAAAGGAAAACTAGATTATAAAGTTACATTTCCGTCTAAATCCAGTTTTATTAGAATTGACAATTTGACACACAAATGTTTACTGTTAAATTTAATCTCTGATGTAAACACTTAGCTTGTTCATATATATATTTAATTTCGAATATTCTTTAAAAATCAGGCATTTTTTCAGGAATGAATTGAGGGAATTTATGGAATTTGTGCCCTATTTTGTGGATATTGTATCGTAGCCAAACGAGAGCGGAATTTAAAAGAAAACTTCAGATTGATCAGTACGACTATATTAAGACTATAGCTGTTTTACAAGTTTAATAATAATAGTAGTAGTAGTAGTAGTAAATTTTATTTTTACGTGCTAAGAACAGCTAAAATACAGCACTTTCTCTTATTCCATATTATAGTACAAGTGATAAATTATAATGACCTCTTTAACATAAATTATTAATAATACAAACACTGACAGTTTAGTGTATGTAAATTAGTGAAAACAATGAGATGTCGAAAATTAAAAAGAAAAACTACTAAGTTATATTAAAAATTCTAAAATAAAGTCATATTTTAAGATATGTATTTATTATAGCTTGTTAAAATCCTAGAAATTAAAATATGTTTCCTATTATGTGGTTGCAATAAAATTTTTACCCTTCTATCATATGTTGGAACTTTAAAATCTACATTTTTTTAAAACATAGTTCGAAGTACTTTGGTTGTCAAGTAACTTTTCTACAAATACAGATTCAATCAATTTTCTCCCGTCAGCCAGTCGTTCCAATTTAAAGTATGTTATCCAATATTCATGCGTGCTAGAGTACGATAGTCCACCCCTAACTTAAAACAAAGCATTCTAATAAAACACTTTTGGACCATTTCAAGTTTGTTCACTAGAGTAGGCATATTTATTAGGCTGTTCCAAATCACCGATGCATATTCTCGATTCTATGTATATTGTAATAATAATAATAATAATAATAATAATAATAATAATAATAATAATAATAATAATAATAATAATAATAATAATAATAATAATGTTTGTATAATGACTCTATATAGCACTGAGCATTATTGCTACCGCTGGAAATGTTGACTGGCACAATCTGTCTCCATTTTAATTAATTATAATTAAATTCTTCATGATTTTTAAATTCTAAAATTTATCGATACACCTTAGGGGACTGCGTGACACATCAGTTGAAAACCAGTGGTCTATGTCAATTGCTAAAACACTGAGACGTCAAAAGTTTAAAGATGAAAACAACTACTGAATTAAGTTTTATTATAAATCCTGAAGTAAAGTTGCACTGAAGATATACATTTATTATAGCTTGGTAAAAGCCTAGAGATTAAAATGTTTCCTATTATATGATTAGAATAAAATTTTAGCCATTGTACCATATATTGGAACTTTAAAATTTTCAAATCCACATTTTTAAAAATATAGACTGAATTTCATCGGTTGACAATTCATTATTATTATTATTATTATTATTATTATTATTAGCTATTATCAGTGGCGTATTTACGATTTTGTTTCGGAGGGCTTTGCTAAGTTTCGGGGGTGGGCTTTCCCTGAAAATGTGAAAATTCTGCAAGATATTTCATATACTTTACTATAGTAAGTAAGATTTCGGAGGGGCTTAAGCCCGGAAGCCCCCCCTAAATACGCCACTGGCTAATATCACTATTATTATTATTATTATTATTTATAATAAATATATTATTATTATTATTATTATTATTATTATTATTATTATTATTATTATTATTATTATTATTATTATTATTATTATTATTATTATTATTATAAAAGTTATAGTAACCTTTCAAATAATTTTCTGCAAATAATTACTCCGTTCTTTCGGCAGTCCTTTATTTTACATCTGGAAATATGGTTGTATTATTGAGTGAGGTACCGTACCTCACTTTTTAAGATCACGACCGGCATAGTAGCCGAAACGAATATATTGTATAGTAGGAAAATTTTTGCCTCGCTTACTACAAGATATTTTCCCACTCACTCAATTAAGAGAAACACGCGTTTGATGAAAAATTGCTTCTCCGTATTTCTGCCAAGAGGCCTAATAATTGTTATTGTTTAGTTATTTTGCCTGCTTTGTTGTACGCGGTAACAAACAATTGTAGACGGAAATTGTAGGTAACTTTCTTTAAAAGAAAAATTAAAGAATCGGATGTTTGAAATAAACGCCGAAGTCGCAGGACTGCTGCAGCAACATTATATCTACTTCCTAATGTTATTTTCTTTCTGGAGATGAAACGTTTTTCGTTCCGTGTACCCCTACGGAACTTCCTAATGTATTTATTATGCTTTTCCATTTAAGCGTGTACCACCAAAGTTAAGCTATCTTTCATTCAAATTAGATATAGTAGTTATATCAAAAATAAATTATAGATCTAGAATTATTAGCTATTAATAAAATAACTCAGTTTTACTACAAACAGGAGGAACATGATATAAATTTAATAGAAATATGTTATAAAACTATGGTCTTTTAAATTTTACTAAATTCCTGAAAAGTCATCGCGTACTCCAGGTTGAATACCGTACAACTTAATAAAAGACATTATTTGAATTAGATACATTTCAATGCATGTTTTGAGATTACCAAAAATATTCATCAAACCCATCGATAAATGCGCTTACTTTATTTTCTATAAATCTTTCACGCTATTTTGTAGCTAAGAATCGAAATTGAGGATGCCTTTGCCACTGTCTAAATGAAGGTAGTATCTAGAGGCTGTTTATAACCTTGAAACAATTATACTCAGTGGCGAATCTAGCTGGTAAAACTGGGGGGAGCAGCCAGAATCCATACTATGATAGGTATATCATGAGTTTAGAATTTTTTTAGGGTCCTGCAGAAGTTACTTTGACATTGTGAACACCAAGTATTGTTTTACACATTCCGTAACAGAAAAACTGAAACTGAAACTATATCCAATATTTAATAAAGAACAATGCTTTCTATAAACTTTCAAAAATCCATAAATAACAGCTGCAATTATGTTTGTCCTTCGAAAAGCGAAGGGGGCCTGGACCCCTTTGGCCGCAAACTAGATCAGCCACTGAGTATAGTACAGAACTAAATATCGTTTTAAATATGTAAACAGTATAACGAGAGAGAGAGAGAGAAAGAGAGAGAGAGAGAGTAAAATTTTGACACTTTTTTGAATTTGAAAATGTTTAATACCTTATTTTCCAAAACACAGATGAGGCTAACTTTCGTTGTAGTATTTGCGTTATGTGTCAGCTTGTTTTGATAACTTGAGCATCGAGAACTTTAATATCAGTTCAACATAATTATCACACTGAAAAATGTGTTGTAAATTAATAATCTAATTAATCTAAACTGTATTTAAAGTTATCATATTGTTAGCTTTCGGCGTACTGTTTGGAAAATATACGTTAAAATGATGATTAAATTCGTTGTTAGAATGTTTAATTTAATTAGTTATTTATTACGAATATTCTTAGCAAATCAAATGTCGAATTATTTCTATTATAAATATTTGTACTGTTTGCCTATCTACACTGGCAATCAAATCTCGAACTATTTGCACTATAAATATTCGGACTGTTTGTACTATTTGCACAACTAACAATCAGGAAATCATACGTTGAACTATTTGCACTATAAATATTTGTACTATTTGCACTGTAACAATTTGGGCTATAAATATTTGTACTACTTGCACTATCTGCACTCAGCCAATCAAATGTCAAACTATTTGCATTATAAATATTTGCGCTATAACTATTTGCACTCAGCCAATCAAATCTCGAACTATTTACACTATAAATAGTTTTACTTTTGCACTATAACAATTTGCGGTATAAATATTTGTACTATTTGCACTATCTGCACTCCGCCAATCAAATCTCGAACTATTTGCATTAGGGTCTATTTGGACCATTTGCACTATTTGCACTATTACCACTCAGCAAATCAAATGTGGTACTATTTACACTATAACTATTTGCGCTATAACTATCTCCATTCAGTCAATCAAATCTCAAGCTATTTGCACTATAAATATTTGGACTATTTGCACTACTAGCACTTAGTAAATCAAATCTCGAACTAATTGCACTATAAAAATACTAGTAGTTTTAAATCCTATAATTGCTTGAACAGTTTAACATACCATAGTGTATGTAGCGACACATATTTGCACGACTACGCACAGACTGACATGTTTACCATTTATTATTAGAATGTATATAGTACAATTGATTACTCTGTTTCTCACATTCATAGCTAAAATTTAAATACAAACAAATCTATTACTACTACTATTATTATTATTAAGAAACTAACTATTTAGAAGGGGCTGTAAAGTTGAATTTTTTTTTTTGAAGAGTTACATGCTATTTTGATTACTAGTATCACCCATTGAATCTTATAACATTGTAACGCTAGTACCTCCGCCCGTCCGTTACTCCGTATGATAACTCTTGAACGGAAGCGATTTATTTATTAAATAAATAGCCAGAACTATTGTTTCATTAACACATTGACATCTTAACTAGTAACAGAGACTTAAAAGGTATATATATATCCAATACATCAAAATCTATAAATTCCCTAGCTACTATGCAACCTAAGCAGTAGCAAAGAAATGTTGGTTGCCAATAATAAAGGATAATCTTTTCCTATTGTAATTATCTCGACCGAATTCGTTAGTCAATCCTTGAACATTTTCACGGGTAATGGAGACTTTAATGGTGGATATCCATATCCCATTTTCATACTGCTGAAACAATGGCCTAGAATACTAGTTGTTACATACAGTGCCATTACATGCAGCAAAACATCCAACTAGTGGTTGACATCTACCGGACGAAATGGAAACTTCTAGTTGTAGTGATCCTCTCCACTGTCATAAGCAGAGTTTATTTAACATTACGCTCTGGGATATTAATATTGATTACCTCAAGTTTGACGTATAGATAGATAAATAGATAGATAGATAGATAGACATAGATATAGATATACAGGGTGGCCCGAAAATAGGTATACACCCCTGCATGGATCAAGAATAACATGTTAACTTATGGATTTATTTGCTTTGGATGTTCAGAGCTTAAAATATAAGTAAAAAGACATTAAGAATAAATACTGAAGAAACTCAGTCTACCTGATGGATAACAATAAGAAATGATATAAGAAGCAATGAGTTGATCAGTACGGGACTGTATACCTACTTTTGGGTCACCCTGTATAGATATGTATCTCCGATACGAATTGACACTATATTCTACTACTGACTGAAGTTAAACTCAAAAAGCTATACTCTGGTTTGCTTCCGACTGAAGTTAGCTCACCGAGACTGGAGATTGGAACCTATGATACGGGTAGGCACACGTATGAACCATTCGGCCTTGAAGTGACCAGAAGATATTACTTATAGACTACCAATTAATTAATTAATTTTAGAAAATATTCATTTGGGAAAAAATAATGAAACTAGTTTAATTGCTCGTCCCAAATCGTATAGACGTCTAACTAAACATTACGTGAATTTCATGTGTAAAATGGTCAGGAAATTCTTCGTTTGTTGGATTTTAGCGTTCCTTTTCAGTATCGCGGTTACATGAAACGTGGTCCTACAAATTTGAGGTAGAAGTTCGAATCAGTGTAATGCGTTCAAAACTTTCTCACCAGGATTCGAAGCAGATTGTGCGTCCGTCAAAGTCGCGCTCGCTACTCACTAGAGTAACTGTGACAACAAACTGATAAGAAGAAAGGTGGGCCGCGGTGGCTCACTGGTAGAGCTTTCATCTGTGGTGCAGAGAGTCCTTGGTTTGATCCCGCTCGCGCCAAGTGAACATTGTGGTGGACAAACACTGTGCGCGTGGCTCTTCTCGGGAGTCTCCCGTTTCCTCCCACTTTCTTCATTCCACCATTTCATTAATCTCTTATCATCACCATCCCTTTTAGCCTAGTTGGCATAAGCGTGGGACGTAACACTCAGAGATTTCATTTCATTTTATGATAAGAACAAATTATTATTATATTTACTAGTAGTAGTAGTAGTAGTGATAGTGACAATAGCAGAAACTGCACAGGAGACCAGGGTTTTATTCTCGGTGGGAGCTCATGTGGTTCGGATTCCAAGTTAAGCTGTAAGTCTATGTCTCCTATATCCCCACTGCTGAAAGAGATAGTAAACTCTAATCCAAACAATAGCAGCAGTTGTAGTAGCATGCAAACATAATAGTCTGTGTTACAGCAAACGAAGTTTTCCAAAAGTATTTTAATCTTGAAAATACTGAATAATGTAATTCTTTCCCTTTAATTAAAATTTACCATTAAAAGTTATGAAGTTGGCAGTAGCGGAGAAATACATTGGTTTGAGCCACTACAACTCTGAAATCGCACTCATATTTAGAAAAAATAAAATAAAATATTTAAGTTTTACGTCACACGGCAATGCCGTATGGGCTAAAGGAGACGGTTATGATGAGAAATGAATGAAATGATAGAATGAAGAACGTGGGATGAAACGGGTGAATCCCGAGAATGCCCACCACAAAGTCCATTTGGGGCGAGGTAAGATCGAACCAAGGACGCCACGCACCAAAGGTGAACGCTCTACCACTGATCTACCTCGGCCCTGCGCTCATTTAGAAGTTACAAATGACATTACAGGTCATACGATGAACTATTTAAAATGACATTATTGTATTGTTTCTCAAACTATTATTATTATTATTATTATTATTATTATTATTATTATTATTATTATTATTATTATTATTATTATTATTATTATTATTATTATTATTATTATTATTATTATTATTATTGTACTATATCGTAATATGAATAGAGATTATTACTCGAGTAGTTATAAATACTGGAATCAATTTTAGAGATTACAGTCATTAAGAAACAGAAGAAAATTTATTGAAAGAGGTTTTGTTCAGAAAATACTAGACAATAGATGAACCTATCATAGTGAATACTGCTTACATAATTTACGTATAAGAGTACCAATGCGTAATATGAGAAATGAATCAACATTAGATTTCTTGAATCCAAAATCGGCTATTTTAAGGAGAATAGCCAATTCTTTTAATATAGGGTAATTTGAAACAACCATTTTTAGTCAGTTCAAAAGCGTAAAGTTTAAAGTTCGACAAATATTATTTGTAGTATTTTTGATCATGTAGGATTTTGAGACTAAATATTTGATATTAATTTGACAATAAATTATTGTTAAAACTGATACCATTTTATTTTGTCATTATTTCTAATTGGCCCAAAAGATCCAATATATTTCAGGCAAAAAAAATCGTGTAGGCCTTATACCTGGAAAACTACATATAGTCTACCCGGACCAAAACTATTACTTAACTCAGTATGATCTTATTCCGAAGAAAATATGAAAACTCGATTTAGGGGCCGTTCAACAATTTTGTGGCCCCTGATCCAGAAACAAATTATTGACCAAGAATACAATCTTTTGACGCATTTTTTGGGACCATTCCTAAAATTATTGACCAAGATCGCAAAATTTTAATCCATTTTTTTTTTGATCATTCCTAAAATTCTTGTTGCTTTAGTAGTTAGATTACATTGTATGCAATGTATGTTTATTTTTGTCTGATAAAGTACTGTATTTTTGCCATTACACTGTTCATGGCACAGAAATACCTAAACCTCGGCCCTGCGCTCATATTTAGAAATTACAAATGACATTACAGGTCATATGATGAACTATTTAAAAATGGCATTATTGTATTGTTTCTCAAACTATTATTATTATTATTATTATTATTATTATTATTATTATTATTATTATTATTATTATTAGTATTATTATTATATATGTTTGTGAAGTACTTTTCTGGCCATATTTCTCAACTTCTTTCGTGTAATTAGCTTCCAACTCATCACACTACACGACGGCCTGCTGCCGAAGTGATCCGCGAAAGCATTGGATTGGATTGGATTGCATTTGGTTGGATGACTTGGTAATTAGCGTTCTGTTTAGCACCGAGACTATATGTGACATGGGCTAACAGCTTAACAACGTGGGATCCAAACCATCTGAGCTTCCACTGGAAATCGAACTCTGGTGTTCAATGCTGAAAGAAAACTCCAGAAAAGTAGGCTATTGGGGAAATTCAACATTCGAGCATCTCACGGAAGGAACAGATCAGCGGTGATAATATTAATAATAATTAATGTTTACATTTCTATAAAATAAAAAAAAACTTTGAAAATATATACAGGGAGTTTTTCTACAGGCATAGAATTTGAAGAACTCACCAACTACCTCCATAAAAATTGTTGCGGGTTCTGAAACGTTTACACTTGAATAGAGCAAATATTAGTTCTTAAGTGAATTCTTCACTCGACTACGGTAAGTCCCATAATATTGGTGCTATAGACCTTTAAAGTTCATTTATTCATGTTTTCCTATAACTCCGAAAGGAAGGATTTCTGCACCCAGGTTGGTCTATACTTTTTGTCTTATCTTGGTGTCAGGAATCACTCCCAAACATTGTCGATGTTGTTTTGAAACACCCTGTATATGTAGTTATTTCCATTCCTTTTTGTTGTGGGAGGAAACGGTGGCTCAGTGGTAGAGCGTTCGCCTCCGGTGCTTGGAGTCCCTGGTTCGATCCCAGATCGCGCCGTGTGGACTTAGTGCTGGACAAACACCGCTATGCTCGTGGGTTTTCTCGGGGTTCTCCCGTTTCCTCCCACTTTCTTTATTCCACCATTTCATTCATCTCTCATAATCAGCGTTTCCTGCATAACCGGCATACCGTGGGACGTAAAAGTTAAGATTTCATTTCGTTCTTGTTGTGATGCTAGCCGATAGGCAGACGGACATAGACCCTTTATAAATTTTTTCCAATACTTGCACATATGCATAGCCGTGGAATATGCGACCCTCCCTGTCAGTATTATAAATTGCAAACATTTTACTTTGTATTTTCAACTTGTTGTCCTGGTTTCCACCTTTGACCTTAAAGGTTTACCAACGTGTGTGGTATTTGAACAACTTTCACTCAGTTTGATGTTGGTCTGTGCAGCTGACGTTACAGGTTAAATATCTCGTCTCGTCTCGTCATATCCGTTAACTGAAGCGAACAGGGCTGTTCAGCATACTTACCAGATTCATTAGTTTTACTGCAGGACTTTCAAGTACTTTTCAAAACGAGTGAAATGAAACTGAAATATATAGCTAAGAAGATGTATCAGTTTCGCAGTCTGTAGCATTTTTGGTATATTTTGTTTAAAAATCAAATTTATTTATGAAGGTTTCCAAGTGCAGCGTGCGAAGTCAATTTAAACTGAAATTATTAACCATTGAAAACAAGAAAGAAATAACATGGAACGAAGTGGAATGGATCAGTTAGAGCCTGCATTTCAAGGTACCATCACGGTCTTCATTCGGCTGATGTAACTGAAAAAAGATCTTGGAAACATCTCAATCAAGATGATTGGCCATTGGGTTCGGATTCGAACTCGGGACTTTCTTTTTCAAGTGAATACTATGCTCACAAGCCCGCCATTAAATCCACTTTCTATTTGTTATTAATATTATTATTATTTTACATTCTTTCACAGTTAGTATCTTCTGAAATAAAAATGAATTTTTTTTTTCAGTTTTATGTCTCACGATTATATCGTGGAATGTAGATTAAAGAAGACGATGATGGTGAGAAATGAATGAAATGGTGGAATGAGGAAAGTGGAAAAATGGGAGAAACGCAAGAAAATCCGCGTACAGAATGTTTTTCCACCACAAAGCTCATGTACGTGCTGGGGTCGAAACCACTGAGTCACCGTGGAGCCTTTTCTTCTAATTTTTCTTGTAAAAGCTTTTTTTAAAAAAAAGAAAAATGCAAATATTATATATATCTAGTTACTTGCTAAATTTCATAGATCATACCCTATTTTGGCTAGACACATGAAACATGAAACATACGGTACTCAGAATATATCAAAGAGCCACTGTGGCTCAAGGGTAGAGCGTTCATCTCTGGTACTTGGGATCCCTGGTTCGATCCCAGCTTGCGCCAAGTGAACTTCGTGGTGGACAAACACCGTGTGCGTGGGTTTGTTCGCGGTTCTCCCGTTCCATCCCACTTTCTTTATTCTACCATTTCATTCATTTCTCATCACCGCCTTTTTTAGCCTAGCCGGCATAAGCATGGGATGTAAAACGCAAAGATTTCATTTCATTTTTCAGAATATATCAAAGGTTCAGAAAATGTGTGACTTACGCACATTCAGTGAACTTTCGCCTCTGGCGAGGAGGAGGGAAACAGTGGCAAGTAAAACATATTATTTTGTCCTGGCCCTGGAATAGACGTAAAAAAAAATGCCAATCACTATTTTAGATAATTGGAGTCAAGGACGCCCATCAGGGGACAAGGTGGGGCACTCGCCCCCCCCCCAAGAGGAAATTGTACTTGGGAATATCGAAAAGACAATAGAATTTTTACATTAGTTACAGCAAAATTTGAAACTATATTTGAAACGTCGCTTATACTTGCCCTTCTTGGAAACCGCAACATGGGCGCCCTTGATTGGAGTCCTTTACCAATTATTTTATTTTTTAAAATAACAACAAAAAAACAAGAAGAATATTTTGCTCCCTTCCTTTTCACTTTGCATCTCTCCATATATGGAATTCATGCGCAGTAAGTTAACATATTTACATTCTCTGAACGAAGAAAAGAGCCTGTACTAAATTGAATTTTCACGGAAACAACGGTGGCAGAGTTTTAATCACTAAGTTGGGTGAAGATGGCAGTACGCTTTTATTTGCTTTGTTTACAAGATTCAGAAATGAAATCAAAAAGATTACAGGATTTATTTAACAGTAAAATACAATTAAATATGGATATCATTTTGTGTTATATTTATCTAGATATCTGTCAGCAGTACCAGGCTCACTTCTAGAATTTTTAGTTGTTATAAGTAGGTTGGAGTAAAAGTTCTTCTTTAGTTTTAGCGCGGTGCTTATGCTTAAAGATTCAGATAAGATCTGTGTGTATCGTAGCAAATAATAATAATAATAATAATAATAATAATAATAATAATAATAATAATAATGCAAAAATGAGATATATAACAGTCAATAGAACTGATTGAGCTGAAGTAAATGATGTGCATAACTATACATCCTTATGCGTAAATTTCGAAGAAAAGAACCATTTTTTTGTAAATCTACAAGTTTTAACTGTATGATAAATACTACATGGAGTTAAGTTCCGAAGTTGGTCGTCTATTTCCAGCAAAATTTTGAAAATTTACTGGAAAAAATGGATAATTTGCTTGTTTATGTGCTTGATAATATATAAGAGTGGAACTTATGTTTACTTTTTTATATATTAGCGGTTATAAGCATAAACTACTGGGAAGCAGAGGGAATTACTTGGCGTAAGGTTACTGCATTGTTAGATTGTGAGAAACTAACCAGTATTTGTGATTCTGAATATGGCTGCAAGCGTACAGAGACGCTCCAGCTGGAATTCTTACTCAGAGACGAGAAATTATAGTTTATTAATTTTAGCAAATTGGGTCAAAACTTAATTAATCCTAAGCTAACTCGACCCTACCCTACCCTTACTCTACTCTACCTTACCCTGCAATATTTACCCTTTTAAAGCGGTCTTAAAAGTTAATGATTTTTAAATTTTCGTACCTGTTGTTACGCTTTTTGTCCAAAAGATGACGAGCAATTTCGGAGTAAATGTCACTACACATACGTATTAAGATGAAATTCTTACTGAAGCATACACTAATTAAACTTTTCATTATGATGCTATGAAGATGGCCAATAAAGTGTTGCCGAAAAATGATTAACTCTTGGACCTAATATTCAATTTTCGTTAAGCTCTAATATTGCCTAAAGATAAGTCATAGGGTTATCTCAATCGATAAGTCATGTTAAGATGAAGAAAATGTCAGCCTGGATGATAAATTCTGATGAGTAGTTTTTGAGAAAATCAACAAAAATGAATTTTTAGGGAGTGAAAATTATGTAATTCGTTGCCAGTCTGATACAGATGATAAATTATTTATTTTGCTCAAACAGATTACGTGACCTAAAGAGCAATCAATATGTAGCAGCGTTCTTGTCTTCTATGTTGAAAATATGGTTTCAATCCCTGTTAGGAGTGGATCAAATTTCACGTAGAGTTCCAAACATTACGACCACCCTCCAAAAAAATAGATATAGTTTCACAGTATACGAACTTATACCTCAATTATTTCGGAATTTCTGGACGAGAAAAAAATTTGTTGTCTTTTAATTCAAACTAGCTCTTATCGTCGCGAATTCTGTCTAGAAATTTGAAGCTTAAAATATACAAAACGATAATCATGCCTGTTGTTCTGTATGGTTGCGAAACATGGTCGCTTACTCTGGGGGAAGAACATAGACTGAAAGTGGTTGAGAACAAGATCCTTAGACGAATATTCGAACCCAAGAGGAACGGGAATGGGGAATGGCGGAAACTTCATAACGAGGAACTACATAATTTATACGGTTTACCAAACATTGTTAGGGTCATCAAATCTAGGAGGCTTAGGTGGGCTGATCATGTAGCTAGGATGGAAGAAAGTAGAAACGCTTTCAAAGTCTTGACTGGAAGACCAATCGGAAAACGACCATTAGGAAGACCTAGGCGCAGATGGGAAGACAATACAGTGAAACCTGTCTATGTTGGCCACCATCGGTTCCATCGAAAAGTGGCCAACTTAGACAGGTGGCCAACTTACAGAAAATAAGTGTGATTTGTGTATTTTTAGAATAGGATTTCTAGTATTACTTAATTGTAAAATTTTAATAAGCAGTGGCACGACAGCTACTTATAAATAATGTATATAGAGTAATCATAAAAATATAAGTACTAGAAAATATTACTATAGTATGCGAGAGCGCCGATTTCTCTGTAAATTTGGGGGGGGGGGCATTCAGATGCAGAAGGTATATATATGAAGATTTTAAGACAAATTGCACTCAAATTATAGCAAATATTGTATAATCATAAATAAAATAGGGACCACATGAGCTTTGAGAGGGCCCCCTCGGTCCCCCTCTTGATAGTATGTTTATTATATATGCATACCTTTCTCTTCCTGAAAACTAGTCTAGTACATTAGATTAGTCGCATTGAAAACACAATAACACAAACAACCATGAAATAGAAGTGTATCTACGCAGTTTATTGAAATTGATATTATAGCACATTGAGTTATTCAGATTGAAAACAAGAAAAGCTAAGTTATAAATTGAGAAATTCATATGCAATTTATATGACTTCTTTTTAGTTGTTACGAATGGTGGTTCATTCTAGACATATTTGCTTTATTCTGTTTGGCAGATATGCACATTCTAATATTGTAGTTAACTACCTCTTGCTAGAAGTGTTTCCCTTGGAGCAAAAGATGTTTTGAGAAAATCTTGAGGGAATTCATATCTCAAAATCTCCGCTACCTTTTGATATGCAGTCAGGTACCAATAAATGACAATTGAGCTTTAACCTTGAGAATTTTCCGGAATTACTAAAGCTTCCCACTGATGAAAGGAGCCGATATAGCTAATGGCTTTACCAAAACAGACAAGGTAAACAAATACGTACAACCATTTCTTGAATTCCCGTACGTGCTTTTTCTTATTCACATCTTTCTTCACCACCCTTTTATGAGGGTAGTATTCTGGCCCTTGACCTCGTGCGAATCTATGCTTCTTTGTGTCCAGTCACAAATACAGAACATCTGCCTCTCATATGGGAATTCGAAAGAGTTAAGAAAAATAACAAAACTGTATTTTTCGTGGCCAAGATACGCAGGTAAATTTATCATTATCATCATAGGGTAAACATTGCTTCAGTGTGGCCAACTTCCAAGATAGACAGGTGGCCAACTTATAGAGTAGTAAGTAACGAATGTCTTATGGGAGAATGCAGGTTCAAGACGAACTAGGCCAAGATAAGCAGGTGGCCAACTTAGAGAGGTGGCCAAATTGACAGGTTTCACTGTATTAAGATGGATCTCGCAGAGATAGGAATACAAAGTAGAAACTGGATCCAATTAGCTAAGGATAGAAGTCAGTGGAGCGCTTTTGTGAACAAGGCAATGAACCTCCGGGTTCCATAGGCCATAGAGTTAGTTAATTAGTTAGAATACTCTTTCTTCGCACAGAGAGAATACGTTTCATTTCGGACATTTGGGGGTTGAATTTGGATTTATACTGAATTTCAAGTACCACTGTTCAGCGTCTTCGAATACTATGAATTTGGCACTAATATTGGTCATTTTTAACAATTCTATATCCCCTCCTCTCCCACCCCTAAGTTACACCGTCAAAATGAAATGATAAAAGCCATCTCAGAACCTAACCTCATCTATGTTGAAAATTTGATCGAGATCGGTCAGGTGATTCAAGAGTTATTAAGTCACATATATAACATCCCAATCCTGCTTTTGCATCAGGGGATCGAATGGGCAACTTCGTGCATACATTTGAATTAAGATTGGCTACGAAACAAGATTGCCTGTTTGATTGGATTGAAGTGTAGCAGCCCTTTCAGCTCCGAGGCTATGTGCGACATGGACCTATAAGCTTAACGTTTCATTCGAACCATATATGCTCTCACAGAGAATCGAATTTTCGGTCTTCTGGGCCGAAGAACCGTGAGCTAAGCATAGAGCGAGGATTTTACGACACAAGAATTGAAACTTTCGTTTCGAAAAGATATGATCAAATTGATATCTTGTGTAGAAAATCTGTTTCTATTGGAAAAAAATCTGTCTCGTCACCAAAATTCCATCTCGCCTCGTCCTGCGGAGAAACCTATTTAATTATTATTATTATTATTTTTTTTTAAAAGATTAATTTGTGTCTACATCTGTTGTCAGCTACAAAGTTGTGTGGAAAGAAAACCTAGAGCTAAAGTGTCATTAGGGCTACTGTAGTTGATGTTACTTCCGAGACGAGACGAGACGAGGTAGGTTTTTTTAAGGGTTTTCTAGTCTCATCCCGTCTTGTCTCGAAACTTTTCTCCTATTGTTTTGTAAATTAATATACTGAATTTAGGCTCTGATTTTTTTTTTCTTAATTTCGTGTAGAAGTTGTCAAAAATCTTTCCGTGTCACTGAGCGGTAGCAATAATGCTCAGTGCTATATAAAGTCATTATAAATACTAATTGGTTTCACTATTATTATTATTATTATTATTATTATTATTATTATTATTATTATTATTATTATTATTATTATTATTATTATTATTATTATTATTATTATTATTATTTTGGACTTTCAGTAAAGTGTGTCGCCACTTAGAAAACGTTGAGAACCACGGTAATGTTTTAGGGATGCGCACGAAACGAGACGAGACATATTTTTTCTAACGAAATTTGAGTCGAGACACAGCTCTTCCAATAGAGAAATCTACATTTTTCGAGTCGAGACCACTTTTACTGAACATTTTCGAGACGAGACAGCTCCAAATCTTGTGTCGTCTCTCGTGCGCGTCTGACGTAATAATTTGTGAATTTCTAACGTTATAAATGCTCTTTATTGTGTTCATATAATAAGTTTATCGTTTTTATATTATGAATCAAGTAACATTAAAACAGTGCTTGAGATCTAAGACTAGTGCGAACTAGTGTTGCCGTACGACACTTGTGAAATTTCTCGTCTCGAATATGAAAATACACTTCTCGTCTCCTTTTAAATACTAGAATTGAGACGAGACAAAAAAGTCTCGTCTCGTAAGCAGTGCAAGCTACAACCGAAGTGTCATTGGAACTACAGTAGGACGTTTTAGGGATGCGCACGAAACGAGACGAGACATATTTTTTCTAACGAAATTTGAGTCGAGACACAGCTCTTCCAATAGAGAAATCTACATTTTTCGAGTCGAGACCACTTTTACTGAACATTTTCGAGACGAGACAGCTTCAAATCTTGTGTCGTCTCTCGTGCGCATCCTTAGAGCGTTCGATGATCTGTCACCGGGAATCTAACTTGGAGCTTTCGTACAACAAAAACCCGTGCTGTAGTCACTAGACCAGTAAGAGGGCGAAACTAAAAAGAAAATAAAAAAAAAGATTTAAATTATTTTTTTTGAATTTTTTATATGTTTGAACTATGTGCATTACAAAATAATAACTATTACATACTTAATGGGTCAAACAAATAATTGACTTTAGAAGACAGTGGTAATACCACCTCGTGGTAGGGATGGACAGAGCATGGCATCAGGTAAGTAAGAGTGGGGGAAGAGGAGGAGAAAAAAAATATTGGTTCCGGCAACGAAGTCAGCTGATTATAAACCGAACGACGAGAAAAGTGCATTACATGTACACATTTCAATATTTCACTCGTAATGTAACAGTAATGCGGGGATGACACTTAATTACGTTGTGAACTAATGCGACTACATAATTATCCCATCAACACAATTTCATTGGTCTCTTTAAATCTGACAGATGGAATGGCGACGTTTATTTATGGACGCCACTAGTCTTTATTATACATGCTCTATTTTAATAACCTATACAACACGGATACTTCATAACACCAACAAACATAATAAAAAGAATTAGATAATGATTTTTCTTATGGGACAAAGTGTCAACAATAGTTTTACTTTGTTTATCTTTTGTGTTGTTTTATTTTTAATAAGTCAGGTCGTCTGCCGGGTCCCTGGGCACTAGTATGAAAGATTCTTAACGAACTATAAAGGAATTCCCAAACTGGTGATCGAGGGAAGATTAAAGAACGATGCTCCTGCATCAGAAACTTAGTTATAAATTACTGTAGCTATGAGAACGATTGGATATTTCCTTGACTGAGAGATGTTGTACACTCGGGTCAAGAAAAACAGCGCTAACAAGATGGGAGCGATGGGAGCGACACATATTATCCCAAGACACAAGTAACTAATCCTTTGGAGGGTGTTGTGTCAAAGTGTTTGTAAGGTTGCTAAAATAAAATGAAGTATTAATTTAACATCCCAAGGTAATGTCCTGTAGATTGAAGGAAATTGATTGTTATCTTTACGTTTTACGTCCCACGATTATGCCGGCTACGCTAAAGGGAACGGTGTTGATGAGAAATGAAGGAAATGGTGGAATGAAGAAAGTGGGAGGAAACGGGAAAACCCCAAGAAAACCCACGCACACGGTGTTTGTTCACCACAAAGTTCACTTGGCGCTCGCTGGGATCGAACGAAATACTCCATGCTCCAGCGGTGAACGCTCTTCCACTGAGCCACCGCGCCCCTGAGGTAACTTGCATTTGGGTCTGCAGAAGGGGGCAATTGCCCCAGTAAAGCGAGAAATGATGCTACTGGATGGGAAGAAATTGAAGAACCCGAGAAAAACGCACGAAAAAAAACACATCGTGAGTGGATCGAAGCAGGAAGCCCACGCACAAGAAATGAACAGTTTGACAGTAATTATCTTTGTCCACTCTTATTGTTGTATTTGCTAGGCGGGAAACGGGTCTTTTTTTTTTTTTTTTTTTTTTTGATAGCATAGGAATTTAATACCGTTAACAAGTTTTAGGGACAGATTCTCAAAAATAAGATGACAATTTCTGTGCGACTCTAAGGAATAGATGTTGGTGACATAGCATTTGCAAAACTTCCGAGTAAGCAACGTGAGATGAGTTTTCGAAAAACTTTTAAAGAAGAACAAAGACTTTTCTATTTATAAAGTCAACGAGAACTTTAAATTGTAATGACGTTTAGTTCACCATCTAACATATGCATACGTTTACAAGGTAAGCTATATTTATTCCGTTTCATCCAGTCACGAAAGTAAAAGATTTCGAGGAATTCCTTGAAATTGACAATACAGCTAATCAAGATTTCGGTATAGAATCGATGGATCGAATTTTCAGATGCTAAAATATCGATATCAAAGTCATACTAATCGACATATCCATATTTTCAACATTTCGAGATATCGATAAACTTTTTATATTTTCTGGATATCATTTTGTTTATTTAACTGTTCATCTTGATGCACGTTCTCTTACAACAATTTTAAGGCAACAATAATTACCCACCATCCTCATCAAAACACAGGGATTAAAATTAATATAAAATATAATTACCGTATTAGTGGGATAATTTCACTGCAAGCACATAACGCCTATCTGAAGTTAACTGCATCATAGAAAACGTTATATTTCATTCTCTCGAAATAAAATTTACGTTTTAAGTCTTCGTATTACAACGTAAGTCAAATATATATACCCAGGTGTATATATATATAAGGGTCATACTGAACGTCGTGAGCAACATTTTTTCACAACCGTAATCTTTATTTGTAAATGAAACTAAATATATCGTCTCAATCTACAGACCTTTCTTTCACTTTTCCATATAGTCTCCGTTTTTCGAACATATTTTTCTCATCGTTCTGCAAGTTTGAAAATACCCTTGCGATAGAATTCCGTTCCAGCTGCCCGTAGACACTGACGCATTGCTTGCCGAATATCCTCCAGTGTCTCTTAGCTATGGCCTCGCATCTATTCCTTCACAAAATCGAAAAGATGGTAGTCGAAAGGTGCAATGTCGGGGCTCTAGGGAGGGTGTGGAAGTGTTTCTCTCCCACATCCCCTGATCTGCTTCATTGTGGCACGTGCAGTATGTGAACGCGCATTATCCTGTTGAAGGATTATCTTCGTTCCCTTACGTTTATCACGCATGTTATGACGGAGCTTCAAAAGTGTCTGGATGTAACGGGCAGAATTTAAGGTTTGTCCAGGCTCAAGAAAGTCAACCAGAATGCAACCCTGTGAATCCCGGAATACACGCCCCATAACATTCCCTACCAATTGCACTGTCTTCACTTTCTTCTTCGGTGGCGAATTGAAGTGGTGCCATTCCATACTCTGTCGTTTTGTTTCAGATTCATAATGATGGAACCAGCTTTCATCTCCAGTCACAATACTCGTCAAAAAGTCATCACCTTCATGTCGAAATCTCTGAAGAAGGGTTTGGGCAATGGTTAGTCTCTGACGTTTGTAGTCCTCGGTTAATAAAAGTGGGACCCAACGGGCACAAACCTTCCAATAACCTAAGCTGTGTTTTGCAGCGATTTCATTCACAGTGATACGCCTATCTCCCCTAATCAACTCATCAACCCTTACCTTGTTGCGTTCCGTGGAGGCAGATCGAGGACGGTAATTGTAAAACACTTTCTCCCCCTCTCCCAAATTGAGGTACCTTCTCTCGATGTGAAATCATTTGATGAACTTACAATGTCAAATGATTCAATGATCCTACTTTGATACGAGTATGCTTGTCTGTCAAAAGTCGACGCATTTTTTGAAGAAGTTTCACCTCCTGTGATGTTAATGTTGAAATGTCATGAACTTCTTCTTCTTCTTCTTCTTCTTCTTCTTCTTCTTCTTATTATTATTATTATTATTATTATTATTATTATTATTATTATTATTATTATTATTATTATTATTATTATTATTATTATGTTGAGTTATTTAAAGAACCTATCCTATCATAAAAATACTAATAGCTTCATATTGCTGGTTTTAGAAAAGTCATTCGCTTATTTCTGGGATTGAAGATACTTTTAAAATTATTGTGAAATGTTAAAACAGGTCTGACCCTCAAAAGTAGAGTATTTATAATTCAGTTTTTGAAATAAATGCATAATTATTAATCACATTATGATATTTTGACCAGAATATCCATCTGTGATAGTTAAAAGCAATTTCGGTCCCTAGCTCAGCAAAAGAAAGATATTTCTTTTCTATTTATATGCATGTACTGTACATACGAATATCGGAATATTTTTAAGGAATAATACACCCTATTTCCAGCCTCTGGTATACTCATAGTGGTGATAAGGTTGATCATTTTGCCTTAGTTTGGCTTTCAATATATACTTTTTCTACGTACAAATAGTGTTGGTGCTTAATTAAGTCAAGAGAACAAAACAATCTTCGTTTAAGGAACATGATTTGGTGGTACTTTCGAATTGAAACCCTGTAAACTCAAATTATAGTGTAAACTTCATATAACATAATGAACTTTCACAAGTAGACCTAAATATTTTCTTTTTTATTCCGTATATCGGTGTAGTCCAAAAAGTATCATTTTATTTCAAGTCAACCTAATATATGTTGCATGTTTAATTCAAACTTAGTAAAATGAAATAAATAAAGAAGAATAAATGTCGTTCAAACATTAAAAGCTTAACACTACAAACAAACTTACATCCAATAATTTTGTAGTGCCTCTTTCCATCTATTGGTAAATTGATTTAGTCTATTACTCAATTTATATCTGTTCCCTTACTTATTTAGATTAATCTAAATTTGCTTGTTAAACTTCCCTGATACCTTTGATGTAGACAAATGTTTCTTTATTGGATTCTTTATGTTGCCTTTTATTCTTTTTAGATATACTTTCAGTTGCAACATTAATAGCAGATTAATCTTACTAATGGATTCTGGCTGCCGCTTCCCTGTCTTTACCTTCTAGATCTGTCACTGTAGTCAGGCCCGTATCCAGGGGGATCTAGGGGGACCGGACCCCCACTAAATTTTTGCTGGCCCCTAAAATTTTTACAGTAGGCTTGCAAAAGAACTATAATATGGTGATGAACTATCATATGGTTGGATCGCCCCCCCCTACATTTTTGGGCTGGCTACGGGCCTGACTGTAATGTATGTTAAATCATGCCATTCTTATTTCAGCTTTACATCAATCTTAAGAACAGGGCTAACACTTTACCTGCTGGGGTTGAATAGAGCTCAATAACCAAAAGTAGACTTAGATAATGGAAATACTAAAATAGTAGCAAATCTGATAATTCTTGAAAAGTTAATTTATGGACCAGGATTATTATTATTCTTTATTCATTACAGATTACTTTTATTATACAATATTGGACTAACACAAACTTATTAATTTAATGGAAAGCCTGGAGTTGAAAACACGTGCGATATCTAGGTTGGCAACAATCAGATAGCGACCGCAGGGCCGGGCTTCCGTTCTGTGTGAGGAGTAATACAATGGAAGTGCACAGTGAACTGAACAGAGGGCTATGGTGTAAAATCAGCGACTCTTTGATTTCCAAGAAAGAGCAAATTTTACGAGCTTCGTTATTTGGTGCGAGAGTGACGAAAGTAATAACCCTAGTAGCATGAAAACTTTCTGCCAGTTGAAGGGTGCTTGTTGGCTTTTGGCTTTCTGCGCTGCACTTGAAACGCATGCTTTCATACAATTTGCCTTTTGTTGTACTGGCAAGCGATACTTTACACCCTTCGCAGCGCGTTATGCCATCATTAGCCGTTCATTGGCTATTGACTTGAATTGACTTGTAAAACGCTTCCGTCAAACTTGAATGGAACACTCAAAGCAAGGTTGCCACCATGTGACTTGGTTACAGGAATCTAGCTTGCGGCGTGCTTGTACGTTTTCCAATCAAGCTGGATGCAAGTTTGGCCGACTTGCAATTCAAGCTTACAGCAAGCGGTTTGCAAGTTGTCTCTGCTAGGTAAGTGCTACTTGGGTGTGTCGCGAAACCGCTGAGTTATACGGGTGAAACCGCTGATAATTGACCATGACGCCTAGCACAACGCTAAGGGTAGCGCGTACACACGTAACATGGACTGATGATAACTAGAAACGTGTGATATGTTCGGCTGGATTACTGTTCAGCTTACTTCAAACCACGGTCCATGTTTATATGTGACGAACGTCCAAAGAAGCATAATGATCCGCAGTGTCTCCGCCCAACTATGAAACATGACGAATGTTTTGTGATGCTGTTGGCTGCAATATCCTGCGTCCTGTGCTGACGCTTACCGGTCATATTTTTGCCCTGTGATTTTATGGGGTCAAGTTGATCATATGGTGCAGATGTTTTCAGAATGATACTGCGTCAATGCACACAACGGTGTGGTTTGAAAAACATGAGGATGAAGTTGAACACCTCTTCGGGCCCGACCAATCTCCGGACCTGAACATAATTGAATGTCTGTGTTCAGTTTTAGAGACCCGAATTCGGCTCAGATTTTCAACTACATTCTTTCTCTTAACTTACAGATACATTGCACGTGGAATGATCTAATATTCAGAAGCTCTATGGCTCCATTGCACATCGCATGAGAGCTGTTCTGAGGGCGAAAGGTGGGACATATTAATCTAACACTTTTCAGGAGTTTCCATCAAAGCATCTATGTACAATCTATACAAAATCTAAACGTTTTTGAAGCATGTTGTCTAAACATAAAATCAGGAGCGGATCCAGGATCGACTTCTGGGGGGAGGGCGGTGGGTTGTCATACTGCTACTTTTAAGGGCTCCAAACTTTAGGATGGGTTTTATTTATATATATAAAATAAGAAAGTTTCCTCTTTTGGTGGGGGGGGGGCAATCGCCTCCCTGGATCCGCCCCTGCATAAAATTAATTTGTTACGTTGCTTTTGAAGAAGTGTCACTCATGCTATTGTTAAATCTGACCTTGCTTTCAGAAATTTCTAACTGAGAAATTGCATTTTTTGTACTAAATTGAGGACCGGAATCAATGCAACTACAGTATTTTAAATGTATTTCTCCATGGGTTAACGATAACAAATTACTTCAAATTTAAGATCTTTATTTATATCTCGTCTTTGAGGTTATTTATCCGTGAGCCTGTTAACAAACAGCTTATGTTTAGCAATAACTCCACTGAATTCCGCCTCCTCAAATTAGTTTAGTTTTGAGTTTTAGTTTAGCGTCCCGTTCAGCAGCAAAGCTGTATAAGACGTGAGCCTACGGCTTAGCGTGGGATCCGATCACATGAGCTCCGGCCGAGAATCGAACCCGTGTCTTCCACACCAAAGGCACTTACGCTATCTGCTTAACCACAAGGGGGCTCTCAAATTAGTTTAAAAAGGTGCAATTAAAATTTTGTTCAGGCAATAAGCACTTTTACAATTGGTGTGATCGGTACTCACTGTGTTCATTCATAAGGAGTTGAATATTTGCTTCATCTCTGTTGTTAGGAGATTATTTATGTTCTGAATAGTATAGTAATTAACAGTTTCTCTAATATACTTTTTTTCTAAATCAAAAGGTAGATAAATACAATCAATGTAACATATTAATTAACAAAGGAAGAGAGAGCATCGAAAAAAAAGAAAAACAAAGGAGACACATTCTGCCCACGGGTCTCGAAATGCACCCACCTGTTTCATCTCCTTACCAATCAAAACATGAAAATGAACATTTAAGTGCAAACTTTTAGTCACACATTTCTGATTTCACAAACCACGAAAATGATTCAATGCTGCTCTTGCAAAGACACAGTAATATAGAAACTGTTATATATTTGAGAGGAAACGTTGCTACATATTAGTAATTATTTATTGATTTCTCTTGTGAATAACTGAGAAAAAATCTGATAAAACCATTATGTAATATTATCTTATGTTGATTGTGTATAAGAGATGTCACTATATTTTATATCTAAAATTGAGAATATTCAATGACGTTAGTTAAGTTTTATTTAATTTTAAACAATAAGAAAAGAAAAGAAAGGAGAAGGAAGAAAGGAAAAAAAGAAAAATATTCTGTTTATTCTTACTTTTGAAATACCTACGACACTAATTACAATAGACGTTAATGTATTTACAAATAAATATTTTGTTAACTAAATTATTTCAGGCAATAAAATGTTCATGCATTTTACACTAACCTCCTATAATGCATTAATAATAATAAATAATTTGTAAGATTAGTTATTTGAATTTCAATAATAATTGTATACTTGCTAGTCAAGATTACTGTAATTTAAGAGCTCAGTGGTAAAGCGTTCAGTGGTAAAGTGCTCATCTACGTTACGAAGATTCCTGGTTCGATCTCAGGCCACCTCAGTGTGTAGTGAACAACGTGTGAATTGGGTTATTCAATGTGTTTCTCTTTTCCACATTCTCACTCTACTAATTCAGTTATTATAATTTCCTTCCATTAATTACCATTCATTAGTCTTCTTTAGGCTAATGGACATAATCGTATAACGTAATACTGAAAGTATATTCATTTCTTTGTAATTTAAAAGAGATAGAACTGCAGTTTTCAGTGGCGTATTTACGATTTTGTTTCGGGTGGGCTTTGCTAACTTTCGGGGGACTTTGCCTGAAAATATGAAAATTCTGCAAGATATTTCATATACTTTACTATAGTAAGTATGATTTCGGGGGGGCTTAAGCCCGAAAGCCCCCTCCCTAAATACGCCACTGGTAGTTTTCTTAAGAAAACTTTATTACAGTTGTGGCATAATCGTTTCACTATTATTTCTAACACTTGAGGTACGAACGCTTAACAATAAAATCTCACCGACAGATTATTTTAGCAGGTTATAATTTTATAAGTAACAGAAAGTTACTCAAAGTAATTTAAGCATTATGTTTCATTGTGTCAAAAGAAAGCAACGAAATTATTCAACTAAAGCACAGAATCAGAAAAGTTTTACAAACTAAAACGTCCGTTTTGAACGTCCATTTACAAATATTTGTAAATTTAACGCTTTTGGCCAACGTTTGAACTTTTTCATAATAAAAGTTTTGTAAAAAAAAAAAAAAAAAAAAAAAAACAATTACACTTAGGTAGAGCTGTTTCAACAAGTACTAAGAACAACTAGATAATTAATCACTTGTAACACACTTAGTAAAATACATAATTAATATCTGATTAAAAATCTTTGGTAACATTTTAATTGCATAAATAATTGAACATTTAATGGCTAATAATATTATAGAATATTTTGTTGCCTGTGATAATTAATTAAGAAAATAAATATACATTTTTAGCATATTCTACTATTAATGATCTAGATGTTGCAGTAGTAATAGTTAAGAAAAGTATGTTTTACTTTAGCAGTTCGAACAGATTTGAGTGACCATCTGCTGAATACTACTGATAACATATTTATTATATATATTGCGACATCTCTTATTCACAAAGAATAAAATATATTAGTAAGACACTAAAATACGATCAATTTCATTGAATAAATTAATGCAAGCAAATAAATAATTATAGAAAGACGGCTACATTTCATTCTGAAAAGAGAACACATTCCACATTACTGCTTTTGTGATTTCATACAGAAGCAGGGGTATAAGTGAAGGGGAACGCGCGGGGACGTTGTCCCCCCTACTTCCAGAAAATATATGTGGCGTCCCCCCGCTTTCTAAAAAAATACAATGGGCAAAGATAGGCACGGGACACGGCTTGAAGTCATGCGTCCCTTACATTTTCAGATCCACTTTTACCCCTGTACAGAAGAAAATAATTTTAATTGAATTTGAATGGATGTCAAAGTTGAACCAAATAGCTCACGCTTCCTTTTAAAGTTTGTCACATAATTATTGTAATTTAGTGATGTGTTATTTATTTAAAGACATATTTTTTGAAAAGGAGAAGCGACGGGACAACAGCAAATTTTTTATTAAACAATATCTATCTTGTTTAAGAATTAGCAAAAATTAGCCTTGAAGCTTTACTTCTGTTTGTTTCTCTTATTATGTTATCAATGTGGCTTTTAGTGTTAATTCTCAACTTTTTAATGCACATATATCTCTTGTAATTCAGTCGGTAGATCAGTTCTGATTACTAGACTTAAAACTTTGTGCTGGCTTCCTACTTTCTTTAAAAAAATGAAAATCCTGACTTTATATTTACCGATATTTACATTTAGTTACATTATTTTGACAATTCCACTGTATTAATATCTTGTTTAAGTTTACCACATTTATTTTTTTTAATTTAATACACCTAATAATATTAAGAACATAAATAAATTATACTTGATTTTTTTATTATTTGAGTATTAAACAACACGGGTTCCCATGAGAAGAGTTCAGGTTCTCTTGTCTTAAAAAATTGTGAAAATGATGCCTCATTTCAAAAAGTGTCTGTTTACTTGAGGAACTTTATCTCGTCTCTCTATCTCGTTCCGAAAGTCCTACCTTGTCTCTTTCGCAGATAACTTTATTCAAATATTTTGAAATATTACAAATAGTGAAGGTCCCAAACTTGATCCTTGTGGAACTCCAGACTTTAGATAGTTAAAAGTATACATAGATAGAAGATATTACAATTTTTGTCCATGAATCTCTGGGCTTTTCTTAATGACTCAGATCTATTTAGATGTATTCTTGAAAATATTAGGTGGGTTACATTCTGAGTTTTCAATATTTTAAACTGTATTTGGGCTAAAATTTGAAAAATATATATGTGTGGATATGTTTCTCGAACTATGAACTATCAATCAACATTATCACAGAGTTTTTGTAGAAGAAAGCTAAGGCGTTAAGCGTTGATGTTAAAAAGGGAGGTCATGTATATGTATATAGAATCCAATGTCTGTTTACAAACTTTAACTGTGATTGCAGTGGAGTACGTGACTAAGAAATTTTACGGTTATCACGGACAAATGTGAAGTTTGGAGATTCCCTTCTTGACTGTCTTCCGCCCAGTGCAGTAGCTCGTTAACGATAATGACGGTTCATTCCAAACATTGGGACAAATAATATCTTTTTAATTACTCCTCCCCTACATCTCTCTCTCTTTCTTTCTTTCTTTGCTTTCAAGTGTCATTCTACAAACTTGTTTTATTTCTTTTAATTTCTATGTTGTTTTTCGTCATTTTATTTTTTTTATCTTATATCTTACGTTTCTGCTTTCTGTGATTTTCTTTAATGGTTTGTTTGTTTCTCTGTAGTTCCTTCACATTTTCCGTCTTTTAAAAAAATATTCAAGTCTTCTACTTTTTAAAATTCTAATTTTATCCAATTTTAACTACCCGCTGAGTAAAACAATATGTATATTGAAAAAAAAAAAAATAACGTGTAACAGTTTCGACAACTATCCACTTTGGTTTCATCAGGCACTATAAATACAGAAGGAGAAGAAAAACATAAACTTTACTCTACACGCAGGCAGAGAGGAATTTTGTCCATTGCTTCTGTTGTATTGTGTATCAAGATGAATGACTAAACAAGTCACAGTAGAATTCTGTTCCTGGTGATCTTCTGAGTGCGTTGCCGATGATGTGTGATGCCGATGGTCCAGTGATTCCGTTCTTGGAGAGTGGTCCTGTACCTTGGTGATGCCTTCTATCGGTGATCTGATTTCCCTAAAGATAATGACAGAATATATATAGGCCTATATACAAAGACACAGCGAAATAATTCCTAAGTGCTGATTGGCTACAACAGGCTACTTCAGTCACAAAAGGAGAATATAAAACCGAAAAAAAAAATCGGTATTGTGATTCAACGGGATTTGCTGAAGTAGCTTGTGGTAGCCAATCAGCACTCAGGAATTATTTCGCTGTCTCTTGTATATATAATTTGTCATTATCCCTGTATTTATAGTGTCTGATGAAACCAAAGTGGACAGTTGGCGAAACTGTTACACATTGTTTAGCTCGATGATAGTTTAAATCAAATATACGTATACTAAAATAAAGCTTGTACAATGGGAAATGCTCTAATTTAAACATAAAAGTAGTAATACAAAATAAATGTGTACATAGATAACTCAACTGCCTTTCCCGCTAGCTTCATAGTCCGTTCCCTCCACTGAGTGGCTAACGCGTGCGCCTTTGGTGTACATAGTTCCAGGTTTGATTCCCATGAAAAGAAATAGGACATATGACTTCGGAGCTGAAGAGGCATGTTAAATAAACTTCAACTATGAAACAAACAAACCAAAAAAAAAAAAAAAACTGTTCTCCCTAATGTTACAGCATATTTAGTACAATACGTGAGTCGAATGACACACATTCAACTGGGTGATACATAGTCAGAGCACTGACCTTCTATGCCTGAAATAATGGCGCAGTCCATTATTTTTGCTTTCTGGACTGGAGGATATTACCTTTCATTAAAAAAAAAAATACTACTAATTATTAACGATTTTGTTCTTTCGTGATCTACTAGAGTGGTCTCAGGAGTTCGGCTTCAGAATCTGAGGGGCAATGTATTAGATATTCGAGTCCCGGGGGTTTTTAACTTTCCTCGATATTTCGGTGTTCGTGTCCTTGTTCTGACCGATATTTCTGATCAGTGGGAAAAAGAGAAATGAATCAGAAAGGTATTTTAAGTGGTTACTAAGGATGATTCCAAGTACTTGCCTCGCATAATTAAAATTAAAACCCAATCAACCAATCAATCAAAGTATTGCTGAACTCAAAATATAATCACATTTTATCTGCTTGATTTTGCTAATTCGTATACTAAGCACTGTAACTATTTAGTGGAGAAGTTACAGTTATCACGGTGTTATCAAAAACTGTTTTTTAAAACCGAACATGCATTATAGAATTTGCCAGTAAAATTACAACGAAACACTGACAAACTTTTATAACATACAATTGCAATTAGGTTCAGTGTTGACATTCGTTTAAATTTCAGAAAAAATATATTCCCTGCTACTTATGCAACCACAAATTCTGTAATGCAAAATGAGTTCTCTATTACTAGGATATGCTGCTCTCTTTCTATTTTATATATATATATATATATATATATATATATATATATATATATATATATATATATATATATATATATATAACTTTGGTGCTGTAAAGTTCGTTACACTTAAATGAATCAACCAATCCTTTCCTCTTTCGGAAATCTACCACGAGACACTAAAGGTATGCCTATTTGTTATTTATGCCTATATATCGAAACACACAAGAACAATCACTTCGTTATTATATTATCTCTTAATAGTTCTATATTAAAAGTGATTTTATCTTAAGTTTCTTTCCACAAATATATTTTTATTACGGAGAAGATAAATTGGTAATTTATTCAAGTAAGAAAATCTTTTTATTGGAACTATCTTTTGTTTATATTATGAGAAGTTCACAGAAAATGATCGAAAATGACTGGTATCAGTGTCCGATCTATAGTTTTCGTGGTCGCTGAGATGAACAGTGAAACTTCCGATACCGTTTGAATCCAAATTCAGCCCCGCAACTTGGTGAGGGAGAAGGGAATATATATATATATATATATATATATATATATATATATATATATATATATATATATATATATATATATATATATATATATATATATATATGTAAACGATCAAAAATGACCGATATTGGTGCCAATCCGTAGTTTTCGGGTTCTCTGAGATGAAAAGTGACACTTCCAAGGCCATTTAAATTCAAATTCAACCCCACAACTTGGGGTAGGGTAGGGGGTGACAATTAGGGGTCTACTGAAGCGCTCTCTGGTATCGGAGAGTTCTTCAGTAATTGTAATAGTTCATATTAAGACATAAATTATCAATTGCTGATTTATTTAAGCATATTAGAAATATGCTAATTATCTCTTTATTCTAAATTATATACATTTCATTTCAGACTCTATCGTAAAATTTAAATTCTAATATTTTAATATTGTGATATTTAGAAAATTGTTTCAAAACACCATCAAGTCCTAATTTCCACAAATATTTAAAATTTTGAATGAATATTACTCTCTTCTATATAACGTAATTTTTTTTAAAGCAATTAACTCTGATTTTAGACACGATTCTAATGTTTTATTATCTATATCATAACTGGATTATTTTCTGAACATTAGCAATTTCTAATTTGTTCAAATATTTTAAAATTTTGAATGAATGTTGGTTTGTATTACAATGCAAAATTTTAAAATGAATAGTGCTCGTTTTAGGCACTATTCCAATATTGTAATATACTTTAAATTGAGAAAATTTATTACCGAATATTATCATTAATAACTCTTAATTCTCATAAGCATTTAAAGTTTTCACTGAATATTGCTCTGTTCTATATAACGTAATATTTAAAGTAATTAATTCTGATTTTAAACACTATTCTAATGTTTTAATATATATATATATATATATATATATATATATATATATATATATATTTTAAATTAGATTTTTTCCTGAGCGTTATACATTTCTAGTTTTTCAAATGTTTAAAATTTTAATTAAATATTGTTCACTTGCATGTATAATCTAACTTTTACAATCAATTAATACAGACACGATTCTAGAATTTTAAAACATCTATAAATAAAATAATTTTGATGTATATTGATAATTGATAAATAATAATTTATCAACCTAATTAATTTATTCAAATATGTGAATATTTGAGTGGACTCAAGAAGTAGGCTGGGATACAACCTGCCTAAGCCTAAAAAAGAAATACTCAGGCTTACTTGTGTTCCGTTCGCTACAGTGCATTTAGCTCGTTTTTTTTTTCTTTTAGAAAAAAAAACTTAACAATACGTTTATCACCTGCTTGGACTAGGACACGCATGCTACAAACCTGTGAGATTAGCGGACGCAGAGCATTGCATGATGGGAAGATGTATTCATCACGTAACAACATTGTAAAAAAAAATGTGTTTAGTGACTGTATGTGTGTGTGTGTGTGTGTTGTGCATATGCATTTCCTCACAGCAGAAGAAAAGACGAATGCTTTGGTCCTCATACAAATCTTATAACAAACTGAAATTGAAAGTAATACGCAAAACTAGTAATAAAATAAGAGCTGTTTAATTTGTACACTTTTTTTGTCTTGAAATCTTAAGTATCATTTCACTATAATTTACGACCTATTTTTGAGTTTTACGGCTGGTTTTATAGTTTTTACAAGCCATTATATTATAGATAACATTTGCTTTTTCCTCTCAAAACAATATTACACGTTTATTGAGGAACGGTATGCGAGTTCTAACGTGGCTTTCTTTTCGTTTTGCACTCATATCCCACCTTTTTCTTTTCAACATTTAAGGTGTTAGATTGTCATTTGTTAATATTTGCCAAAATACAGGTAGTTAGAATTATTTCCTATACTTTAAGAAAATGGCATATATTATATTTACATCATTGGTCGCTTTGTGACATTTTAATATTATTATATTTACAGTTTAAATTCAAGTTTGCAATTCTGTGTATGCGAGAATTATTGCTATTTATATTATATTATTATTCTTAAGAAGAGTGCCACAAGGATCTTCCCTGGGGCGTCTATTTATCTCAATTATGAATATTTTAATAGGATTACCAATATCCTGATGTATGACAATATTTTTGCATTGCTATTAGGAATTTTAATGATGTAGAGAATGCTGGTGATATCAGATATTTCCCCGGAAGATTTTCAATACATGGGGGGTGAAAAGTGATACTGCAAAACACCACAAATCCACATTGAGCACGATCGGAAATATAGCTTCGAAAGAAATTTTGTAGCTCGGAGAAAGTAGAATCACCCAATGAGCTATTTCCCGAAGTCATCACTGGTAAAAAGTCTCTAACGTTATTTAGTCCCTTTTGTACACGGTGGCTCAGTGGGTGGAGTGCGAGTGTGGGGTTCCTGGTTCTATTCTCGGTCAAGTAAGTTTGTGATGGACATAATATCCGTGGGTTTTCTCGAGTACTCCCGTTTTCTTCAACATTCTTATACCACCAATATTTTATCATTATTCACTTACGTTAATCATCGTCTTTCTTATCCTAAAAGGGCTACTAGTGGGACATTAAAATGAAGTATCAAAATATTTTTTCTAACGTTATATAGATCTCAAAGGCTGATAGAAAAAGATTTCTTACTATAGATAAAATTTGTGTCTTATTCGTGCAAAGCAAGTGTATATTAACAAGCTATTGTTAAAGCGGCTTAAATTAGTTACAGGTGGAAAGGTTTTATTTGATGAACATATTTACAGAAGTAATAAAACTTTTATCTTTTCTTTCTTAGCATAAGATTTTTTAGAATATTGGCGCGTACATTTCTTGATACAAGCCTTTAGTAAGATATCAATTACAGTCTCCATCTCTTGAGTAGAACACTATACCCGACATTTATTCTTGAAAACTAGAGAGAATACAGAACAGATTCATTCAAATGCTTAAGCTTTAAAATCAGATACGATTTTATCCAGAAAATATTAAAAATATTATATTCATCAGTACTTACTAATTTCAAAACCTTTTATTGTCAGTAAGGTAGGACAAAACAATACATGTGAAGATGTGTACTAGTCTATTTCAGGGTAACAAGAAACTACAACATAAAATATTTCAAGAAAATTAGCAAGAAATCTTTATTATATTTTATTGCAGTAAAAAGGAGAGTAATGTACGCATACAATTCAATTTCAAACTGTTGTTAGATCCGCAGCTAAGGGTGAGGAAAGCGACTTTGTGCCCTCCCTATATATACTGTATATTATTATTATTATTATTATTATTATTATTATTATTATTATTATTATTATTATTATTAAAACAATGTTAATAAAATACTACGTTAGTCTAAAAATAATACTTTTTTTTAAATTGTACGAAAACTTATTCAATAAGTTTCACAAACAAAACAAATCCAATTTACTTTACGTATAGTGTAAATTATACTCTAATCAGAATTGTAGATACTATTAGAGATTTAGGCATTGTTCTTGACAGTAAATTAATTTTCAAACATGTTGAGAATGTAACTTCTAAAGCAAGAAGAAATCTTGGAATTTTGAAATAGATATCCAAAGACTATCTCTGTCAAAACTTGCCTTATTCTTTATTAGTCCAATGTTAGAAGTCATCTGAAACATTGCTCAAATGTATGGAACAGAAGTACATATTATATATCAAATACCTTGGAAACGATTGAAAATCTTTCTCTCGCTTGGCTACGTTGGAAATTCAAGTGTTATAAAGGTATACCTTTAAATGAAGTTAGATTATTTTAAAGTTGTCCGAAGGAAGGATTATTGTTGATGTCAAAATGTTCCACTCAATTCTTCATGGTAATTTGAATTTATTGACAATGGTAACTCTGCAGGTAACTAGTTATCATACAAGAAATCGAAACATTTTATGTATGATTTCTGTATCTTTTTTTGTGTATGTGACAATTGTATTCAATTTTACATTATGTTTATTTTCACCATTTATATGTTTTTATTTCTACTCTATGGAAATTGTAATTGGATAGACAAGTCTGTAATTTCTAGTATGTAATAAAAAAAATAGCATTATAAGACTAGGAAAAGTTTGCTGTATCCGCCGTTCCGCATCATTTCCCCAAGTGTGATACCTCTAATCTAACGAATGAGAACCTATGAGTCACGATGCACTGAGTTCTGAGCCCTGACGCAATTTGAACAGATTGCAAAGTTCTTATAGTAGGAGAAGTTCTACATTTAGTTTAACCATTTTTAAGGGATTTCATTAAGTGATACATTTGCTGAAATTTCGAATCAGGTTCTTAAAGTTTAGGATTGTAGATTTCTGGGCTTTCGGCATCTATGGTCATGTTAACCAGTCAGGTTTTGAGGGATAACGTCCCTCGGCGAGCACACTATCTGGAGAAGGGGAATGAAGGAAGTGAAATACCCAGGAAAACCTCATTCAGGATGGCTGGCCCGAAAAAGCTGTTTACACTTTTTCGATCGAGTGCTCCCACCGGAAATCGAGCACAGGACAGCTCGCATCGTAGGCGAGAGTTTTAGCAACTACGTTATGCGGGGCCACTGGGTTCTTAAGAAAACATCAAATCACAAAAAATTTGCATGATATAGATTCGAGTGGGGGCCGCGGTGGCTCAGTGGTAGAGCGTTCACCTCTGGCGCTAGGGGTCTCGGGTTCAAACCCTGCTCCCGCCAAGTGAACTTTGTGGTGGACAAACACCATGTGCGTGGGTTTTCTCGGGGTTCTCCCGTTTCCTCCCACTTTCTTCATTCCACCATTTTCATTCATTATTCATCATCACCGTCTCCTTTAGCCTAACCGGCATAACCGCGGGACGTAAAACTCAAAAATTTCATTTCATTTCATTTCATTTTCATATAGTTTCGAGTGAAATCAGATACAGATATAGGCTTGATGAACTTTACTTTACGGTTTGTGTTAATCGTCATTGAGCACAAAGCACCTATTTTAACTAAAATAAAAAGTCATGTGGCCATTTCTTAACTATAAGAATACTTGATTTTAAATTTTAGCTTCTATTTCATTAGATTAATATACTTCCTGAAAACTTGGAAATTCTCGTTACATTTCTTGGTTTCGTCAAGTTTGATTTCCTTTATGTGGAAATATCTACTAAACATATTTCAAATACAGTTCTGAAACGATCTTATAGTTAGAAAATTAGATATTGGTTATATCCTTAAAAAGGGTCAACCAAACTGACTCAACTGTAATACGGGTTACATAGTCACTAGGTTTATTAGTTGTCCACACAATATTCCAACACATTTCACGTTAACTTCCCATGAAAATGAGATACTCTACCTCATTTCCAAAATTTAAATTCCCTTGAAAATCATATTTTAAAAGCATGTCGTAAATATTACAAGGTCTCAAACAAAAATTAATTATTTATAAAAAAAATTAAGAAAAAAAAGAAATTAAATATTTAGTTTTTTAAGTTTCATGTTTATGTCATGTAAGCTAAAAAAGATTAGTTAATCAGTGTATAATTATGAAACAATTTGTGAAATGATAATGCGGGAGGATCTGGAGAAAAACCTACGGGCAGAATGTTGTCCGCCACTAACTCACATGATCTAGGTTGTTTGGTTGAGTTTCGGTTTAGTGTCCCTTTCAGCAGCGAGGCTATATGAGACGTGAACCTATAGCTTACCGTGGGATATGAACGACTTGAGCTCGAATTGGGAATTGAACCAGGGTCTCCGCACCAAAAAATAGTGTTCTCTAACCATTTAACTACGAGGGGATTTCATATGATTTTAGATCAAAACCCGAGTTTCCTAGGCGGGTACGGTGACTCAGCAGCGCGCTTATCTCTGGTGCATGGGGTCCCTAGTTCGATCGCTGGCTAAGTAAGTTTGTGGTGGACAAAATCATGTCCGTGGGTTTTCTCGGAGTACTCCCGTTTCCTCCCACTTTCTAATTGCACCAATTCTCCGATAATCATTTGCCTTTATCGTCGTCTAACTTAGCCTAACTGACATAATCGTGGGACGTTAGGAATACGCAAGAGGCAAGATTTGTAGCTGTCTCGTCTCGAAAATGTGCTGTAAAAGTGATGTCTCGACTCGAAAAATGTATATTTCTCTATTGGAAGAGCCATGTCTCGACTTGAATTTTGTCACGAAAATCCTGTCTCGACTCGTCTCGTGAGCATCCCTATGGGACATTAAACTGGAGTATTTCATTTTTCTTTTCTGAGTTTTCTAGTACTGCAAGTAAGCACTCTGCCATTCATCCAGAGTATCTGCATTAAAAATGAGATACAAATACTGTTTTTTTACTTCCGCCAGAGAACGATATACATTCTCACTGCTCACTTACTGACTCGAATTCGCTTTCCACCTTTTGCAATCTGTGTGTAGGATTATTTCTTCTTTAACCTTTGAAAACGAAATTCTACTTTCTCCACCGCCTTCAAATAACATTCCAATAACAAAAAGTTCCACCGTGTCTTTTTAAGCCTTTATAACCAGATAACCGCTGTGGTGATGGTGGTTTTTCATCCCTATAATATTGGTCATTACTCAACTATTGCCCCCAATAAAAACCTTAACTTTAGAGTTTAACAGAAGGTAACAATAACAATATGAAGGGGTAGATGGAAAGGGAACCCCGAGTTAACCACCTCGGCATACCAGACGCGTAGAGTAGGCCACCCTCTATTGATCCTCGCAATAGACGCTCTTAAAGAAGATAATGATCCGTCTTTTTCATTGACCCTGTTCTGCCAAGGAAAAGAATTTTTGAGTAGCTCAAATATGAACCTGTATTCTCGAGACTTTTATTCTTCTTCTTCTTCTTCTTCTTCTTCTTCTTCTTATTATTATTATTATTATTATTATTATTATTATTATTATTATTATTATTATTATTATTATTATTATTATTATTATTATTATTATTTTGTCTCGACTTAAATTTTTCTTTTATTTTACTTTCGAGTGACGATACAAGAGAAAAAACTATGATAATCTTGACTTTCAACAAATTCGAGATTTCAACATTTCGTTTCCCGTACATGCCGAAAAGTGGTTTATGGATGTGTAATCGATTGTTGGTTCTTCCGTCCATTGATTCCACTGTATGTATACACACCAGAAGCTATATCGTTATACGTACCCGAACCAAATTTTAAAAGGACCTGTCCGCTGTCATAAGGACCAGAGTGTCATACAGTCGTTCTTTCAGAAAAAGTGTTCCGGGGAGACACAATTAGCATTCCGGGGGGGCACTGCTGGTACTATTTTATTCATTATTATATTATAGAGTATTATTTTGGTCTCGTCCGGGAGCACTCCCCGAGCTCCGGGGGGAAAGGGGTAGTGCCCCCCAAAAACATATCTGGAAGAAACACTAGTGTCATATGATCAAGTCAAAAGTCACGTTGCGTGAATATTCCAAATCTAGATGTGGGACTTTTCAAGCACGTAACCTCCGCGTGGGGCGCCCAGAGTAATTCCAAGAAGATGCATATACTTTATAATTATTATTGACTTTACTCAAATGACTTGACTTTTGATAATGTTCTATTCATATTTAGATTATGTGCTATACATCGTATTTAAGCTTTTCATTATGTCTTTGCAATAAGCTTTCAATTAGACATCTCCTTACAGTTTTTGTGTTATGTGGACGAGTTAATTTTTTCACGGATTTTCTATTGACTTTAATGTTAATGTTTCGTGCTTTTTGACTATGTTCCATCCATTTTAGGACAATTTGGTTTTGGAATATAAAATTTACATAGTCTCTTCTATATTTGAGCTGAATTTCAGCCATAGGCGCTTTTGTTTTTAACAGTCATATTCCGCAGAGAAGAAAGAATTTTTTAACTATCCCCAAAATAATGCGAATTTACTAAACTGCGAAGCTCTGAAACCTTCTAACTTATCAAAAACGGCTCTAATGAATTCGTTTAATTATCTATATAAATAAAAGTGAAAGTAACTAATAACTCTAGAACCACAACACCGATTTCGATCAAATTTTCAACATAAATGACATTTGGGCCTGGAATTTTTTTTAACATTTCACTTTGACAGTGCAACTTAGGGCCAGGGGAGAGGGATATATATATATATATATATATATATATATTTAAAAATTATAGAAAATGACCGATATTAGTGTTGAATCTATAGTTTCCGTTATCGCTAATTATGAACAGTGACACTTCTGATGCCGTTTATATCCGAACTCAGCCGTGCAACTTGGGAAGGAGGAGGATGAGATATATATATATATATATATAAATAATCAAAAATGACAGATATTAGTGCCGAATCCGTAGTTTACGGAGTCGCTGAGATAAACAGTGACACTTCCGACGCCGTTTAAATCCAAATTCAGCCCAGGATAGTAATATTTAATTTTTATTTATATGCATTACTTATTATTTCCAGATTTGCATTATGTTTTCTTTGTTTCTATCGATTGTAATTCTTATTTTAACCCAACGAGGCGCTAGTACTTAATCATTCAATGTTTCATCAATGACCCGGTAGAACTGTATAAGTAATTTTTGTGGAGAAAATTCAGAATAGATAGTTTAGCTACTCTTGAGAGTATGTTCTCCGATTTTCTTTAAAAAATCCGCGCATAGTAATTAATTTTAATACCTCCTTCAGCTATACTACAAGGAATTAAGTCAAGAATCCCCTACAACAACAGAGTTTAGTCAATAATAATAATAATAATAATAATAATAATAATAATAATAATAATAATAATAATAATAATAATAATAATAATAATAATAATAATAATAATATATTGGTAAGAAAAGAGAGTACATATTGATTGTCAGATCAAATCTTTTTCCTACATGAACCTTATTTTCTAAAAAAAAAAAAATTCAATAATTTTTCTGCTAAACAAATATAATTTTGTTAAGAAAGTATGTCGAGAGCAAATTATCGGAGGGTCCATACCCGGTGCATCACCCCGTAGGTGGGCCTCTGCTATATGAAGAGACAAAAATTATCTAATTACCCTAATCCAATTTTTAGGCAGAAACTTTCTCACGTTGAACACACTATGGCGCTCGATTGCTTATTTAATTTTGTGCTCTAAAAAGTTCATGCACAGATTATTACTGATTTTCTGTACACAAGAATTTAGTTGAAATGTATACAGGCAAAATTAGTCAAACAATTCCAGACAAATTACTATATATTCAAAGCAATGTGGTTTAATAAAATTTTGTTCGCATATAATACAATTTTTCCTGTGTATACTTAAACTACATGGTGAGTGCTTAGAGAAAACAAATCCATCGGTTTCCGTCCTATTTTTACTACCTATATGGAAACGCATATTGTACGAGTGCACTTCAATTTTGCCAACGTGTGTGGCAAAAATCCCATTTGGTGGGATTCTTTAACATTTAATTTCTCGAAAAGGCATAAAAGTAATTTTCATCGCAATTAGCAGCAAATATGGGATTTTTCATCTGAGCAACAAAATTGTCTATGGGCGGAACGGAGACCAATAATTCCATAATAATCTTGACATCTGTGTTAATTGAGAAATTTTGTTACCGCAAAATAGATGCAAGTGCAGAAGTAACTTGCAATTCTCAAAAAAAAAAAAAAAAAAAAAAAAAAAAAAAAAGGAAACAAAGAAAAAGAAAAAGGTAAAAAGAAAAAGAAATGTAAATTTCATTCTGATTTCTCTTTAAATACAAATAATATAATTAACAAAAAAAAAAAAAAAAAAAAAGAGATAAAATTCAAAATTAGAAATGAAGCAATTTCTGAAACGTTCTACACAAAACGACTGTAAAATAAAGTTATTTTAGTATCCTTAGATTCATTTCAACGTGGTGACACAAAGGAATTATGTAAATACTAAATCCGGACGGCAAAACGTAGTTGTTTTCGCCAATATTTCCAACTGTCTCTTTCAATTAAGGAAAATAGATATTCATCAACTACTTGATACATGTAGAAAATTGAAATTAGCGGGTAGTTTAGTCATATATTAAAGAAAACGTATCGCATAAAATAGTTTTATTTTTCATATTTTTATTTTTTAAAAAAGTTAATTTTATAATTAGTATAGCGTGGGAAATTGAAGAGCAAAATGGGAATGTGTGCCCCTGGAGATGGGATTTTATAACATTTCAGGTTGGCATCACTGGTACACATTCGCTAATAAAAAGGAACTGTAAATTCGAGGGAGTTTAAAATCGCAAACTTCTGGTACAAAAAATCTGTATTCAATTCCAGGCAGTATATTTGAGGAATATTTACACAGAATGGAAAATGAACAGCCCAAAAAAAAAAAAAAAAAAAGTAATTCCTCACTTATGAAGTATATATAAATTAGCATGACTATATATATGTATACATACTGTCTATATATATATATATATATATATATATATATATATATATATATATATATATATATATATATTTGAATATCGTGGGACACTTACATATGATATCTGTCTACAGAACAATTTATACTGTATATAGAGTCACTGGGGGAGAATTGCTCTTGTTTTTAGGATTTCGATTATTATCACTACTACAAGAGGACATGAACAAAGAAAAATACATCAAGTTGACCCCTCTCCATTTGCCTAGCGATTCTGTTAAATCTCCTAATTCATAGAATCTACTCATCATTGGCCATATAGAGAATACATATCTCTTAATGTATCAGTGATGGTGGGACACATGCATTACTTCGGTTGACTTTTTCCCTAATTTTCCCGGGTTTGAGTCTCCCTTCTTACACTCAGACTAACCCAGACAGCCCCCGCGACCCGGAAGCAGAGAAGATATTAGCTCTACAACATCAATGAACAATTTCAGAATGTATTAATGCTGTCCGCCACTTAAAGCTCGGTTTGACTCCTGGTGTGACATTTTTTAATGAAGGTGCAATGTCTTAAATATTTCCCTAGCTTTGAATATTCATGTTTATTTGACTTTCCATACTGAAAAATAACGCAGTGATTTTAAACACAGGCTATACAAAGAAGATTTAACAAAACCCTGTTTGTTCTTAGTTCTCAGTTATCTAATTCAACTCTTCAAAATTTCCATAAGAAGCACTTTTTGCCTTTAAAGAAGTTTGGCTGGTCCTCCTTCATTCGTGATTGGAGATCGAACCTAGGACCACAAACACTGAAATCTCGCATATTAACCTTTTAACAACTAAGAGATAATCAAATATAACTGTAAAAGTGATGAAGGTACTTTCCTAACTTCAGGGAGAAGGGGGGGGAAGAGAGGAAGAGAATGAAACCTTTTACTTTTACATCGCCTGCCTATAGCAGATGGATGAATGCGCATTGAAACTAAATTAAGGTAAATGGATTGGTAAACTGAGATAATGGGGAGAGACTGGAAATCCCACGACACGATATTATCCTTTACAAACTCGTATGTGTTGGGACTAAACCTGAGACCTCGTAACAGAGGTGAGCACTCTAAAGCTGATCCATCGTGACCATTATCTCATACTTCGGAACAGGTCAATTTGCTGGTACCGTATGTAGATAACTGACCTAAGGATATACCTATAGTGGAAATGTTTGGTGAACAGCCTCAGATCTTCCTAGGCACTCATTTGACTGACCTAGGGATATACTTATAGTGGAATTGATTGGTGAACAGCCTCAGGTCTTCCTAGGCACTCATTTGACTGACCTAGGGATATACTTTTAGTGGAAATGATTGGTGAACAGCCTCAGATCTTCCTAGGCACTCATTTGACTGGCCTAGGGATATACTTATAGTGGAATTGATTGGTGAACAGCCTCAGGTCTTCCTAGGCACTCATTTGACTGACCTAGGGATATACTTTTAGTGGAAATGATTGGTGAACAGCCTCAGATCTTCCTAGGCACTCATTTGACTGGCCTAGGGATATACTTATAGTGGAATTGATTGGTGAACAGCCTCAGGTCTTCCTAGGCACTCATTTGACTGACCTAGGGATATACTTTTAGTGGAAATGTTTGGTGAACAGCCTCAGATCTTCCTAGGCACTCATTTGACCGACCTAGCAATATACTTATAGTGGAAATGATTGGTGAACAGCCTCAGATCTTCCCAGGCACTCATTTGACTGACCTAGGGATATACTTATAGTGGAAATGATTGGTGAACAGCCTCAGATCTTCCTAGGCACTCATTTGACTGGCCTAGGGATATACTTATAGTGGAATTGATTGGTGAACAGCCTCAGATCTTCCTAGGCACTCATTTGACTGACCTAGGGATATACTTATAGTGGAATTGATTGGTGAACAGCCTCAGGTCTTCCTAGGCACTCATTTGACTGACCTAGGGATATACTTTTAGTGGAAATGATTGATGAACAGCCTCAGATCTTCCTAGGCACTCATTTGACTGGCCTAGGGATATACTTATAGTGGAATTGATTGGTGAACAGCCTCAGGTCTTCCTAGGCACTCATTTGACTGACCTAGGGATATACTTTTAGTGGAAATGTTTGGTGAACAGCCTCAGATCTTCCTAGGCACTCATTTGACCGACCTAGCAATATACTTATAGTGGAAATGATTGGTGAACAGCCTCAGATCTTCCCAGGCACTCATTTGACTGACCTAGGGATATACTTATAGTGGAAATGATTGGTGAACAGCCTCAGATCTTCCTAGGCACTCATTTGACTGGCCTAGGGATATACTTATAGTGGAATTGATTGGTGAACAGCCTCAGATCTTCCTAGGCACTCATTTGACTGACCTAGGGATATACTTATAGTGGAATTGATTGGTGAACAGCCTCAGGTCTTCCTAGGCACTCATTTGACTGACCTAGGGATATACTTTTAGTGGAAATGATTGGTGAACAGCCTCAGATCTTCCTAGGCACTCATTTGACTGGCCTAGGGATATACTTATAGTGGAATTGATTGGTGAACAGCCTCAGGTCTTCCTAGGCACTCATTTGACTGACCTAGGGATATACTTTTAGTGGAAATGATTGGTGAACAGCCTCAGATCTTCCTAGGCACTCATTTGACTGGCCTAGGGATATACTTATAGTGGAATTGATTGGTGAACAGCCTCAGGTCTTCCTAGGCACTCATTTGACTGACCTAGGGATATACTTTTAGTGGAAATGTTTGGTGAACAGCCTCAGATCTTCCTAGGCACTCATTTGACCGACCTAGCAATATACTTATAGTGGAAATGATTGGTGAACAGCCTCAGATCTTCCCAGGCACTCATTTGACTGACCTAGGGATATACTTATAGTGGAAATGATTGGTGAACAGCCTCAGATCTTCCTAGGCACTCATTTGACTGACCTAGGGATATACTTATAGTGGAAATGATTGGTGAACAGCCTCAGATCTTCCTAGGCACTCATTTGACTGACCTAGGGATATACTTATAGTGGAATTGATTGGTGAACAGCCTCAGGTCTTCCTAGGCACTCATTTGACTGACCTAGGGATATACTTTTAGTGGAAATGATTGGTGAACAGCCTCAGATCTTCCTAGGCACTCATTTGACTGGCCTAGGGATATACTTATAGTGGAATTGATTGGTGAACAGCCTCAGGTCTTCCTAGGCACTCATTTGACTGACCTAGGGATATACTTTTAGTGGAAATGTTTGGTGAACAGCCTCAGATCTTCCTAGGCACTCATTTGACCGACCTAGCAATATACTTATAGTGGAAATGATTGGTGAACAGCCTCAGATCTTCCCAGGCACTCATTTGACTGACCTAGGGATATACTTATAGTGGAAATGATTGGTGAACAGCCTCAGATCTTCCTAGGCACTCATTTGACTGGCCTAGGGATATACTTATAGTGGAATTGATTGGTGAACAGCCTCAGATCTTCCTAGGCACTCATTTGACTGGCCTAGGGATATACTTATAGTGGAATTGATTGGTGAACAGCCTCAGGTCTTCCTAGGCACTCATTTGACTGACCTAGGGATATACTTTTAGTGGAAATGATTGGTGAACAGCCTCAGATCTTCCTAGGCACTCATTTGACTGGCCTAGGGATATACTTATAGTGGAATTGATTGGTGAACAGCCTCAGGTCTTCCTAGGCACTCATTTGACTGACCTAGGGATATACTTTTAGTGGAAATGTTTGGTGAACAGCCTCAGATCTTCCTAGGCACTCATTTGACCGACCTAGCAATATACTTATAGTGGAAATGATTGGTGAACAGCCTCAGATCTTCCCAGGCACTCATTTGACTGACCTAGGGATATACTTATAGTGGAAATGATTGGTGAACAGCCTCAGATCTTCCTAGGCACTCATTTGACTGGCCTAGGGATATACTTATAGTGGAATTGATTGGTGAACAGCCTCAGATCTTCCTAGGCACTCATTTGACTGACCTAGGGATATACTTTTAGTGGAAATGATTGGTGAACAGCCTCAGATCTTCCTAGGCACTCATTTGACTGACGATGGATGAAGCCCCTGACCCGCAATTTAAAAAAAAAAAAAATAGAGAACATAATTTTAGGAATAATCCCCTCCAAAAAAGATTGCGATCTTGGCCAATGATTAGTTTTTGGATCAGGGGCCACAAAATTTTTGAACAGCCCCTAAATCTAATTTCCGTATCTCTAACGGAATAAGCACATCATACTGAGTTAAGTGATAGTTTGGGTTTGGCTACACTATATGTAGTTCTCCAGATATAAGGCATACAAAAAAATTTTTGATTGAAATATATTCGATCGTTTTATCCAAAAAAAATTCTTTTCCAGTGGGGATCGAATCCGGGCCGTCAGGTTGCTAAAAAAAAAAAAAGACTCATGCCACTTCAACTCTACTACATACTGCAGTGATAAGTATATTAACGAGCATCATATTGTATATTTTGTTCTGCGTTAGCCATTTTCGGTATTTAATTCTTTTGTGTGTATCTGTTGCAGATTTGTGCTACGGCCAAACCGTTTGTGAAATTACCAGGAATTTCACGAAAGATTCTCAAACGAGCCGCAAGGTAAGTAAGCATGTTTACTTCCGTCTTCTACTTTTACCACCTCAAACCCTCCCCCCTCCCATTTTTTCTTCTCCGTTTGTTTGTGTGTCTTTCTTGAATGCACTTCGCAGTCATTGTTGTCGCATGTTCCCTTCCATTGTCACGAGATACGTGATTTACGAGCCTTGATTACACAGCTTGGAGAAAAAAGCTTTTGCGAAAGCCAAGCATTTTTCTTTCTTTCTTTTTTTATATCTGTGATATCGCCCCACCCCTTTTATCATGAAAAACAACAGATAGACTTTTCTCCACGATATTGAATGTAATTCACTTAGTCAGCGTGTGACGCCCTCTGTATCTTTTGCTTTACTGATAAAAAATGAAGTTTGTAGAAACTCAATTACAGGGATTCTAGATTAAACACTTACAGTTTTGGAAGAAATAGGCAAGCTACATATGCTGAAAATGTGTTGGAATTATTATTATTATTATTATTATTATTATTATTATTATTATTATTATTATTATTATTATTATTATTATTATTATTATTATTATTATTATTATTATTATTATTATTATTATTATTATTATTGGATGTAACGTAGCTCACTGATAGGTCCCCCATCTCTGATCAGTGGTAGAGAGAAGAATCCCTGATTTGTTCCCATAACATGAGGGTTTGTGGTGGATAAACATTTCATCCGTAGCTTTTCTCGGGATTTTCCCGTTTTCTTCGAGTTACAGAGGTTATATAGATAGCCACTTATAACGAGGATCGCGGAACCTCAATATCTCGAATTTTTGTTGTTGACATTTCGATAACTCGAACCTTGATTACTCGAAAAACTCGATAACTCGAGTTTTGATATATTCCCTTCAACTTCGAGTTAAAGATGTCTCACTGGATATATATATATAGGGTGTATCAAAAATCTGGGCCAGCTTCGTTATAATTAGAGATAAGAAACAGCTGGTTTTCAATCTAAAATGTGAAAATTTATCAATCACAGAACATCGTCCATCCATTCTTCACATGTGTCTGCAAAGGGACGTGTACAGTGAGGAAGTAAGAAGATTCATGTTCATATTAAAATGGCACGCTCAATAGACAGCGCATATTCAACTAGTCTATATATTAAAATACTAGGTTTAGAAAATATATGTTTTTACCTACGGCCAGTTCTTTTCGACAATATGGTCTCGGAACTACAAACTCTAGGAACGTGACGTTTTCGCTGGACGATTTCAAACCTTTTATATTTTGTCAGTTCTCATTCATTTTTTAAAGTCCATTATTTTTCTATTCAGCGTTTTAGGAGTCGTTTTGACCCCGATAAGATTAACAATGTCGCTAGTTGATATCCTTGTGTTAGGCAACCGCTAAAAGAGTTGCGTATAGTGGGTTGACGGACATTGCAGGCGTTTTGACTTAATATGATTTGCAAACCTTACTGCATCTGGCCACTTTTCGAATCCTTGCAATGACTCGTTTCATAAAATTAAACGAGTTTCATTTCACATTGTAAAACTATGATAGACTTCCAAACTATGCGAATTCAATCGTCGAACTTGAAGTAGTTCATCTGCAACTACTGATTGCCATAGGGTAAATGCAATCAAAGATTGAATCTGCTCCTCGGACGTTGAATCCATATCAAAAACTTGTTACTTGTTATCCTTTACTATTTTTGTCTGATAGAGATGAATATTGGAATCGAAAATGGTTAATTTGAACCACTTCCGGTTTAAATAGAGGTTTAACGGAGGAGATGGGGCCTATTTTTAGGACGACTTATCGATTGCAAAAAAAAAAAAAGAAAAGAAAAAAAAAGAAAGAAAAGAAAAAAAACTTCACGATATCTCTTACCGTATTTGTACTATGAAAATAAATGTTAAAACCGGAAGTACATATAAATTTCAATCATTGTTGGTTTTGGTAGAATGCTGAAGGTTGTGATGGTGTGTTCGCTTGAAACATCAAATCGATTGCAGAAAACAGCTTGTCTCTATCTATTACAGTTTTTGTTCCATGGTGATAAATGTTGAAATCGGAAATTGTTAATTCGAACCATTTCCGGTTTGAATTGAGCTTAACGGAGGAGATGGGATCTATTCTTAGGATGCTGAATCGATTAAAAAAAAAAACACTTCTCGATATCTGTTACTGTTTTTGCTCTCATACCTATCGATAGATTGGTTCTATAGGACTTCCGACACATACGCATAGCATAGTTTGGAAGCCTAAATACGTTATAGTTGAATATTCTTCTATCTATAGCAATCCACTCTCTTTGTGAATCCTCCAGTCCAAGGGCGCCGACTTCTCTGTAAATTTCGGAGGGGGGGAGGCATTCAGATTAAGAAGGCATATATGAGGATTTTAAGACAAATTGCGTTCAAACTATGCCAAATATTGTATATTCATAAACAAAATACGGGGGGAAGGAGCGTTTCCCCAAGGATCGGCTCCCTTGCTCGAGTCTTTCACTTGCATCTATGAAGAGATATGTACAGATATAGTGAGGAAGTGCAAAGGAGATTCACATTCAAATTAGAATGATGCGTTATGATGTGAAAATAGCGCAGGTTCAGCTTGTATTGCTTAAAGAGTGATGCCTAATTGATTAAAATTTGAGTTTGATGTACGTAAGAGTAGTGGCCAGGGACGTACGCAGGGGATGGGTCCTGGGGGTCACGACCCCCCAAATCCGGACTTTTTTTTTTTTTTTGTAAATTTAGCCTAATTTTAGGAACAATTGTACAATTTTTAATATAATTTAGGCTGAAATTGTGTTTGGACCCACCGAAAAGCTTTGGACCCCTCCCGAAATAAATTCCTGCGTATGTTCCTGGTAGTGACCCCAACGCTTTGAAATAATTACATGAGGAAAGAAATAAGTTATGTCCCGCAATTATTTTCCCGTCTTTACCAGGAAAGTACATCCCAAATACTTAGTATTTGTTTCCCTTTCTCTCTTACATAGTATGCCTGATAAGGTTGATTCATTTTCAATTTGATTTGTATTAAAGTTGTTTTCTTGTGTTGGAATAAATAAAATTATTTACGAAAATAAATTTGTCCAATACTGTAAATTGAAAGATCCTGGTCCGATTAAGGCGATGATTCCTTATTTATTGCGGTTTATAATTTGATACAAAATCCCATTTATGAATTCGAAGTACCGCAGTCATGAGAACTAGCCCATTGCGTATGCAACAAAAGTTATATTTAGTTGGAGTCCTCACTCTCCAGGGAGCGCTGTTATAGTGCTACGTTTTTTATCCTACGATCAGCAGTACAAGTGAGTCGAATACTACAAATAGTGTTATCAAATTTTAAAATTTATGCTTCTGTACTGATAAAAATAAATAAAATTAAATTTTAAAAATTTGTCATTCTTAAAATTACAGATTTTATATTCAAGGGAACTAATGCTGATCCATTATTCATATCACACTGGTACTCTTATACGTATATTATGTAAGCAGTATTTACTATGATAGGCTTATCTGTCTAATATTTTCTGAATAAAATCTCCTTCAATAAGTTTTCTCCTGTTACTTAATGCCTGTAATCTCCAAAATTTATTCCAGTATTCATAACTACGTGAGTAGTAATCTCTATTCATTTTACGGCATAGTAGCGTAATAAAAAAAAAAAAAAAAAACTTTGGATTGACTCAATTTTGTTTGCCAATGTTATAACTTACATACACTATTCCAAATAACTACACCAAACTCTAGTCTTGATCTTGTATAAATATACATATGAGTTTTCATTTTTAAACTCAGGCCATTGTTTGAAAATGAACTCTATTGTTCTTCTAATTCCTTCGGTTATATCATTAATATGACAGCTAAATTTCATATTTCTATCAAACACTATACCCAAATCTTTAATCTCTTCGACTTTGTCCAATGTTTATTTATTTATTTATTTATTTATTTATTTATTTATTTGTACCCTCAAGAGAATATAAAACTCTAGTTACTGAAGGTTAACATTCAGTGTTTATGTCCAGTTAACCAGTAAGAATTACTCCATTAACTACATGGGCCGCGGTAGCTCAGTGGTAGAGCGTTCACCTCTGATGCTTGGGGTCCCGGGTTCGATCACTGCCCCCGCCAAGATGAGCTTTGTGGTGGACCGTGTGCGTGGGTTTCCTCGAGGTTCTCCCGTTTCCTCCCACTTTCTTCATTCCACCATTTCATTCATTACTCATCATCACCGTCTCCTTTAGCCTAACCGGCATAATCATGGGACGTAAAACTCAAAGATTTCATTTCATTTTTCCATTAACTGCATATTTGCTCACGCAGTATTGGGATTTGTTAGTATACATGTATAGTATTGTTATTATTATTATTAAATAATAATAATAATAATAATGAGTTATATTTTCTTTCCTGAGATGTAATGTTAGAATTTTTGGTATCGGTCTACGCTTGGCCGTTTTTTTTAAATAACATAACGTATATGTAATCCTGTATATATTTGTTCTCTTGTAAATTTAAGGTAAGGACACTCTCGTCTATAAAAATATTAGGTGAGAATACACCGTATACCTATGCTCTCATATACACCCCGTTACGTCTCTGACCGACAGCACCAACTCCAGTAACCTTTTCACATATCATGGTTTGCATATTAGTGCCAGTGTTGTTGCAATAAGCAAGTGAACCCTCTTTAGTAAGCAATAGCCTTACGGAACACTAAAAACGAGATATTCGTGAATATCATGTTAGTTGACTAGGAGTATAATTAGAGCTCAATTTCCATATATTTTTAAAACTACGTTCTCACGATACGAACGTGCATATTTCATATTTAAAAAGTAGGTATTTGCATCTATAATAGTTTTACTTAAAGATTCACATAAATTTATGTTAAAGAAGAAATAGTAGATCTGATTAATTTAATGGGAAGTTTAACACCTTTGGAAGTTGAAGATTTTTTTTTTTTTTTAACTTTATATGTATAATTTATGGTCCAAAAAAGGAGGAGAGATCATGATATATGTTGAGCAACCTGTAAGTGCTTGGAGAACAATGAATCTTCACATTCACAGCGTTATATGTATCGCCTCCTTTAATAGGCAGGTACACTATCGGCTTGTGTGGAGGGAGCGAAGGAGTCTCGTGTATTTAACATACCGGAATCCATTTTGTTCTTCTATAATGACCTTACATAACCGCCTACTTAACAAGGCACAATGTTACTAGATAATCAGGTGTTGATTGAGGAGTAATAAAATTAAAGGAAGACCCGTACCATGCGTTAAGTGTAAAACATTTCGCGTTTGTGCTTGCGTAACCGAACAAACGCTTCTTCAAGAACGCGCCAAATATTACCCGGTAACAACTTTTAAAAAAAATTGTTAACTTGTTGTTAACCAATCAGAAAACAATTTTCCTCCTCTTTTATTGAAAATAAATTTTTACAATACATAATTGCAGTTCTTAAAATCGTTTGTAATACAACCTTACTGGTTGGAGAACAATATGTATGTGTATTTATATGTAAGAACGAAATGCACAAAATGCAGGATGATGCATCGTGTTATAAAATATGCGCCTCGATTACTACCACTTGACCTGTTTACATATAACGCAAACCTATGATTAACTCTGTTTTTATATATACCAACATCACTGTTAAGTTACATATAAAATACTTTCCTTGATGGGCTTTATATGAGTTTTTGACTACATAATTGACTCAGAACCTTTTCCTTTCTTCTTTTAAGGCTCCATTTTGGGGATAAAAGAGACGGAGAGGTAATTGTGGAGAAATTTAATGATAAAGGAGTTTATTTAAAAAAAAAAAAAAAAAACTCAGATTCTCGCTCAAACTTTTGTTCTACGAAACAAGAAGAAAATACAACAACAAGCAGCAACAAAGGAGCCGTAAATGTCGCAACAATGTTAAAAGTTATACCTATAAGATGTACAATTTATTGTTGACGTACTGTCAATTTTCATTGGCTAATATTTTAAGGAACTTAAAAAATCATGTACACATGCTACCGAGTGGATTACAAGCAAGCGCTCTCAAGAAATTGTGTATTCACTTCACATATTTCAATATGCATACAATGTGAATATCACACACGCAGCAGGTACATGTTGATTTCTATGTCTATTTTTCTTTCTTAAACCCTCCATTTCTTACCAATTTACCACTAACATCAGTTATCCTTGTACATCTATCGGGATTCAACTTTCTTGGAAGCGAAATACAGCTGTAAAAGTGATGTCTCGACTCGAAAAATGTATATTTCTCGACTCGAATTTTGTCAGGAAAATCCTGTCTCGACTCGTCTCGTGCTGCGCATTCCTAATTGCAGATATTGTACATTTATCGGAATATTGAAGATAACTTAATTCGTTTAAATTTATAGCCAATTCAAATGTAAATTTGTACCTACCAATGTGACTCATAATTGCACGAATGTATTAATAGTCTTGGTGATTATGCATATTTTGACAAACTCTCCTCTGAACCGTCATTAGACTTCTTCACATTTTCACACCTTGTAACTCGACTTTATAATCTAAACATGCCTTATGCCGGTTCGTTTAATATCAAGTTCCTAATGAAAAACAGGAACCACGGAATTGTGTTTTGTAAACTGGAAAAATTTCTTGTTTAACGTTGGATCAAAGCAGAAGAAACTTAAGAGTCTTTATCCCGGCAAAATTAAAATACCGCTAATAGTACAGTAATTATGTGATATCTTCAAATAGATAAAAGATAATTGAAATATGGAACAAGAGCGCCCTAGACAATATTATTTAGCGTGAGGTACCGTTATCACAAGTCACCTAGTGGCTTTCCGTTTTCAGTTGTTTAGAAACGCGAAAATAAATGCCGATCTTCAAAATGGCTCGAAATCGAAAGCAGATAAGTGAGTCGTGATAACGGTATCTCATGTAAAATAATATTGTCTAGGGTGCTCTTGTTCCACATTTCGATTATCTTTTATCTATTTGAAGATACCACATAATTACTGTAAATTAGCGGTATTTTAATTTTGCCGGGATGAAGACTCTTAAGGGGGTGTTACAGGAAGTTTGGAGGGATGACATCCCCATTAGGGGAATCTGGCGGAATCCCTGATGATAGGACAAACGAAAGGAAGTAACAACTAAGAAAAAGAAACAGAAGAGTAGACTAGTCGAAAGAAAGTAAAAAAGAACACAGTTCTTACATGGAATGAAATTTGATAAATACAGTATTATTTCTGAATAAAGAGCATTAGAAAAATGAAAAGTCAATGAAATTCTTAGAAATGGTAAAAAGCTTATTGTTGTACGTGGAAGCTTGAGCCCGATAGCCCCTGTAATTACACCACTGAGTATATTGGTCAGATCTTATTGGAAAAGTAGGCAGTCATCGATAGATCACGAATATTTTCAAATGATCTGCAAAGAGTACTTTATGAGACAGCCTGGTTTAACGAGTTTGCTCGTGGATTCGGACATGTAAAGCTAGTACTCATCAAGTATAGTATATTTAAATTTCCTGGTGGTTGCTTAAAAACTGAACAACTGAATGATTTTCTTTCCGAATTGTCATCTTCTAGACTGTTTATAGTCCTCAAGTGATCCAATACCCTATTTTTAAGTGTTACCCGTCTTTGATTGTTATTTGTCCCGATACGGAAGACGACAAACAACAGAAAAATAGGTCACGGTAAAACTTTTGGGGGTTGCAGACGTTTTATGATAGTAAACAACTTTTGAACTTTTTTTTTTTTTATGAGGATACCTCCTAAAACGAGCGGCGATAAGGAAGTGAAGTTTCTTTAAGACACACACATAAAATTAAAAAAAAAAAAAAAAATACAATGTAGTATTTGCAGCTTTAGTACTATGGTATTCTTATGCCTTTTAACGTTAGGGTACAAAAAATAGAATTTAAAAGTGAATATTTTCTTGAAAACAGAGCTAAAAAAAAGCACCTGAAAACTGTCACTTTCTGAGGGATTTCGGCCATATGCTAAAAATACAAAACGGAAAGCCAGAAAAAAATGGAGCAAAAACTACACAAAACTAAGACCTTTGGTGAGGCTAAAACAAGAAAAAGCTAGATTGCCCCTGGAGGATTGTTGCCTACCTTTATTTCACTTTCGCTTGCGTAGCGTCTGGTGAGTAGGGTGGGTGTATAGGAGGGAGAGAACTGATTTTTTTTTTTATTTTATCCTTTTGGCATCCCCAAGAGGAATTTGTTGCAGTCATCCAAACAGAGGGAGCAAGCCTGTCGCATTCCCTTTGCAGTTGGTGTGTGGAACAGACTTAAGACGTTAGGGATTGATTCAAATATTTCTTTCCACTTTTTTTTTCTAAGATTGCCTTACTTGGTATCCGCCCCTTCGAACTTTTTTTCCTTTAGTTTTTTTGTGTTCTTGCCCTCTTTAAGAGAACCCTCATATGGTCGTATCACGGATGTTTTTCTGTTCAGCTCTTTCTTCTTGATTCAACAGACCTCTCAAATTCAAAGTAATGAAAACTACAATAACTTCCAACTAAGAACAAACGTATTAAATCATTTTTATATCCGGTTAATCCTGTATTGATTGACAATGCCGGAATAATAGATAGCTTTTAAAAGCGTGTTTCCTTCTTTAAAAAAATAACCACATAATTTGTTAGATATATTTTAGGACAAACAAGTTTCGATTGTACTTTTTCATACCGTTCAAAACATTGTAGAAAAAATTTTGAGCACTGGTCAAGACGAGAACTTTTACGGGTACAGATTTTGTGAGCAGTTTCGTTGATAGCTTTACAAAATGAGTGACTTTTCCAAATTTTTAAAATTTCTCCTCTCGTCTCGTAAACGGAACGAGAAAATAATCTTTTTTAAATTCGAGACAAGATGATAAATTTTATGAGTATTATGGGCAACGCTAGCCACCCAAATCTTAGAACTTAAACATTGTTTTAATGGTAGATCCTACATGATTCACAGAATAAGAACCATAAATTTATAAAGCGATTATACGAAGACAATGAAAAGAATTTTGTCAACGTTTAAAGATACGCAAGTCATTACCTAGCGTACTCCAATACAGGCGCTTACCCAGAAATAGGGCCCCAATACTACATGACAGTACATCTATGTGGTTTCAGCTGTTGTTATTCTAAACTAAAACAAACAACAAAAAAAAGCTATAAGCAATTTTTAACTAGTTACCTAAATTCTTGGAAAAATTAAAAAATAAGTTGTTTTTATAAGGAATGAAAGAGTTGAGTTGATTTTGAGTTTAACGTCCCGTTCAGCAGCGAGGCTATATGAGACGTGGACCTACTGCTTAACGTGGAATTCGAACTACATGAACTTCCGCCGGGAATCGAAACCGGGTCTCCCACACCAAAAGGAAACAAAGAGTACAAATGAAACGTAAAACAGGCTATATGAAGTAAGAAAATTTCTGTTGAGTAACTAAGTTTAGGGGGGGCAAACCAGATAGACTACCTTCTCCTGGTTATGCCCTGTTCCAATGATAAATATGGTTTAACTGTTGTTACATGTTATGTTCGTGAACCTCTAGTAACGCGGAAAGATTCTGATATCTTCTAGATAAAATTTAGAAAAAAAACAGGACATAAATTTTACAGAGATAATTGACAAAATGAGACAAGAAATGCTTTTTGAGACTCGAGGTGTGACGAGAAAGAAGTATTTTCAAGCATCAAGACGAGACGAGACCAATGAAATTTACGAAATGATACGAGACAAACTTTATTTCTCGTCTCGTCTCGTCTCATGGGACACAACTACTTATTACAGTACAATGAGGATATGGAGTCTATATATATATATATATATATATCAGTCGAAAAAGTTAATTGAACTAAATATATTTTATGAAAGAATGTAGTGAACATGTGGAGTTTTCGTGAAAATCGAGAAAAAACTAACTTCTAGACCGTTTAAAATCATGTCAAAAATTAGAATCACTAGAGAATTTATTTACTTTGATATACGCCTTAGAATTCCACTGCAATTTAATATCTAGTTTGGCAGAAATTTGAGATAATTGAAATCTTGTTATTTTACGAAAATATCGCTGAAATTTTACCGAAAATCTTACAGTAAAGACCAGTGCCAGGCAATCTACGACCTGTAGGCCAGACATTGCCCTCTCAAAGTTCTATTCGACCCAGTCGTTCTTTCAGAGAAAATGTTCCGGGGGTGCATACTTAGCAGTCACGGAGGAAACTGCTTGTACTATTCTATTTGTTATTATATTCTAGACGTATTATGTTGGTCTCCTCCGGGGGGCACTCTCAGAGCTCCGGGTGGGTCAGTGCCCCCCAAAATCATGTCTGGAAGAAACACTGATTCGACCTGCGACATGATTCCTAATTTGACGAATGAAGGCAACTGACTACAACTGTTTTTTCATTAAATAATATTTACACATCTAAGGTATTTTAATTCTTCTTGAATTTTTGCGTATACCACTGCTTTCAACCGAGCCTATATACTACATAAGACGAGGACCTACAGTTTGACGTGAGAGCCAAACCTTATGAACTTCCAGCGAGAATCGAATTTCGGTCTCTCGACACGAAAGTGCGTACCCTCTCTTTATAGCAACGGGAGAGGGGTCGGGTCTGAATAATAATAATGGTACAGCTATTTAAATCTTGTCTTCAAACAGTATAATAAACTCTATGCAAACACATCCTTTTACAATTGTAATAAATATTTAATGTAACTGTTTAAAATCTGCGAAATTAATTATAGTATACTGTAACTTCGATAAAATCAAAATTGTAGTCCACTTATGCTGCTTGTATAGCAACTGATGTTTTATGAAGACGTAAGTGATCCTAATTCCTCTTTATTTTGCACTTGGCTGCTGTATTGATCTCATATAAAGGTTCTCTGCTGCCAGTGTGTTCACACACACACACACACACACACACACACACACATGAATAAAACGTATATGAATATTGGAATATGGAGAAAAACGTGTCTACAGATTGTGGCAACAAAAATGTTTATGTAGCAACACTTATAAACTGGAAGGCAGCTGAAGGGTGTTGACTGTCGAGAGAAGTGGAAGTCCTTGGCGAAGCACATGGGAGATGATGGTTGGCTGGCGGGGGGGGGGGGAAGCAGACTGATCTATGCGAACCAGGTGACCACTGGTACCCTCCAGAGAAAACAGAGAGGGGCGGCTGAAATATGTGGCGGCTCCTTCGTGGAATGAGGGATGATAGATTCACACAAGAAAACTGGTCTTCTTATTCTTGTTTCCCCCTTTTTTTACAAGAGGCGAAAAATCTTCATTGGAAGGGCGAACCAAATCCCTTCGTAATTTTTTGTCCTTCCTTTTCTAGTCTTCTTATTTTTTTGTTTTCTTTTATCTGGAGAGACGAAAGACAGAAGTCACGGCTACAAGAAAAGGAAAAGCTCCAAATCTCAAAGGATAAGATTTTTGTTGTTGTTGTTTTTAAAGCTACTCAGAAAACAAAAACCATGGCAAATCCAACATGGCAGACAATCTGAAAAGAAATTTTGTTACGACTGTTTAAATTTAAAAAAAAAATGAATCAAAATATTGCGATCTTTTACGATAATTAGTTTTTGGATCAGGAGCCACAAAATTTTTGATAGGCCCCTAAATTGAATTTTCATATTTTCTACGGAATAAACATATCATACTGAGTTAAGTAATAATTAGTTTGGTCTTGGCTACACTATCGGTAGTTCTCCAGATATAAGGCCTACAAGAAAATTTTTGATTAAAATATATTGGAGCTTGTATCAGGGGACACAAAATTTTTGAAGGGTCCCTAAATCGAGTTCTCGTATTTTCTACGGAATGAGCACATCATACTTAGTTAACTGATAGTTTGGGTTTGGCTACGTTGTATGTAGTTCTCCAGATATAAGGCCTACAAGAAAATTTTATATTGAAATATAATTATTGGATCTTATGATTCAAAAATAAAAAATGTGATGATAATTTGAGAAAAAACATATGAAAACCGCAGTAAAATTTAGCGATATCTTGAAGTTTAACACTGTTAAATCATAGTAACTACACATATTCACATCTTATGCTCAGCATTAAATTTATCATATTATAACCTAGTAGATGTGTTCATTGAGCACCCTCCTGGCTGAGCGGTTAGTGTGCCTATCTGTGACATAGGAGACCCAGGTTCGATTTCCGGCCGGAGCTCTTTGGTTCTGATTCCACGGTCCACGTCTCACATAGCCTCGCTGCTGAAAGTGACACTCAACTCAAAGATAAATTATGTTCATTTTTCACGAAAGAATTGTATTATAAAAGAAGAGCATCTACTTATGCAGGTATTTATTTACTTATCTATTGACAAAAACGACAGGCTGATGATAAATTATGGTATTTCATTATGTGTTATTTTTAAATACAGTACAATGTGACCCTTAACAAATCAACACGCTATAATATGAATGTGTCATTTCACATAAACTGTTGGGAAGTCTATAAAAGAAATAGAAGCATAAATTCTGATCAAAGCAAAACACTTTTAATGAATAATAGTCTTATAGTTTCGTCAAGGTATCGTTGGCTTCATCAAGCATATTATCAAATAAAATATAAAAGCTTCAACTTATATATCTATGAAAATGAGAGGATGTTTCTTTTAAGAACAAATGAGATCCTTCCTTACATTGTCAACAATTTTTAATTGCATACAGATCTAAACTTTTAACGATAAAACTTCCACTTTTTTTTTTTTTTTTTAATAAACTTTTAACACCTCAACACACCTGTGTTATCTTCTCTTTATTTTCTGTTCTATCAAAAATCTTTCTCCACAAATCATTGCTCTAGTCAGCCCGCTGTTCCAATTCATCAATTTCTCTCTCTTCTTTTCGTATCCATTCCGCCTCTTTCCATTTTCTTATAACGCTTCTTCTTTCCCTTTCTAATTCTTCCACACCTGCCCAGTTAGGGGGATTCTTTTTACTAGTACTGTACTACTACAATTCAAAAAAGTTATGTTACATAAACTGTATTATTATTAAACATAAAAACGGTCACATAAGATTACCCACTTTACATAATCTACAAAAATTGCAAGAAAAAATAGTATAATATTTGTCTATTACAAGAGAAATTCACAAGTAAATTTTATTATATACCAAACTATCAATGGATCAATAGAAAAATCAGAAAATTTTAAAAATTTATTGAAGTTCAATGAGAACAAAAATAGTTTACAAAAAATAGGTTTGCTTTTGCAGCAAATTACGTTCATTAGTCACGTCATTTGATAAAGATGTTGTAATATAAAAGAGAGTGTGTGAAGCTGTGTAATCGGTTTTTATTCTGCATAAATATATGGGGGGCGCTGTTCTACTTGTGGTACCCCTTGCTCACTTATCTTAAAACAGCCAATGTTTCAAGGTACCCAAGTTAAACTATTTTTTTTATTGTGCTAAAAGTGTATTGTTTATTGCCAATAATATTTGATACTGTTTTTTTCTTCTGGAACAAATAGTTTATTTATTTATTTATGTATACTCATGTCCAAAATGATTATCACGTATCTAACACTATCTTCTTGTAAGAATATAATTTGATAATGATTTTTTAGGGTAGTTTTAATACTGCTATTATGTGTATAATCGGGAAAGTAGTATATAATTTTGTGGTAAATTTCATAGGAAAAGAATTATAAATAAGAAAATTATAATGAGTAAAATAAAATGTTGCTAAATGGACAAGAAAGTTTTATTTTCGTTTTATTGTTCTTATTTACTGCTCTTTTGACATGAAATTTTCCACGTACATGTCTTTGCCGATTACACCGTATACACATACTAACATTGTAAGAAATACCGGGATGATTCGTTATCAAATTATATTCCTACAGCATCTTTATAGACATGCGACAATAATTTCGGACATGAGTGTACATACGTATATATAAAAACACATTGTTAAGGAGCAGATTGTGTCTTTTTATCTTCTAATAATGATACAGATACTCTTATAATAATAATAATAATAATAATAATAATAATAATAATAATAATAATAATAATAATAATAATAATAATAATAATAATAATAAACTTTATTTAAGTGCTGAGAACAGATGAGAGCAGAAATGCAGCAACAATACAACCTTTGTTATATATTTTAATATTATTGTAACACTTAATACGTTTATAAGTTGTATTAATTATAAATTCTAAAATAAAGTTACATTCTAAGATATACAATTATCATAGAGCATAGCTTGTTAAATGCCTAAAGATTAAAGTATGTTTCCTACTATGTGGGTGTAATAAAATTTTAGTCCTTGTACGATAGATTGGAACTTCAAAATCTATATTTAAAATGTACCTATATAGAACTCTATAATCTGATTGATTGATTGATTTTGAGTTTTACGTCCCGTTCAGCAGCGAGGCTATATGAGACGTGGACCTACTGATTAACGTGGAATCCGAACCACATGAGCTCCCGCCGGGAATCGAACCCGGGTCTCCCGCGCCAATCTATAATCTGAGTTACATCGGTTGTGAACTATCTTTTTTGCAAATGAAGTCAATCTATTTTCTCTTGTCAGTCAAAGGATTCAGTATTCAGACATGTTAGAGTAATAATCCAGTCTTAACTTAAAACAAAACAAAACAAAACAAACTCTAACGAAACACTTTTTTGGACCATTTCAATTTTGTTCACAAGAATCTTTGTAAGGTTGTTCGAAATCACCAATGAATATTCTAGTTTTGATCTTACCAGCAGTTTATATAAGAGTACATAAGTATCTGACTGACAAAAAGCGGGCCATTGATTTAGACAGGTACCCAATTATTTTCCTTGTTTCGTTACATATATTCTGTATATGATCAGCACTAAAGTGTAATGACGTTTCATATGTTACACCTAAATCCTCTATTATGTCAACTTTTTGTATTATAGTACCTTGTATTTCGTATTGGCTCAGATAGTATTGTAAATTTGTTACTGTAGGTCATATACTTAGTTTTTAAACAATTTATATTCGTACCGTTATCTTTGCACCATATAATGATTCTATTTAAGTCTTATTGTAAGCTCTAAAATTCTAAAATATATTATATTGTCCTCAATATTATTTACTACTCTAAAAAAATGTCATCGACATAAAGTAAAATATTGGAATGATTTAAAACTGTTGGTAAGTCATTAATAAAAATTTAGAAAAGTAATGGACCCAGAGAAGACCCTTGAGGAACTCCGTTACTGATAGTGGATGAATCTGACGGTACATTTCCAATTTTAATTTGGTATGTTCTACCCTAGTCCAATACTTTTCAATAATAATAATAATAATAATAATAATAATAATAATAATAATAATAATAATAATAATAATAATAATAATAATAATAATAATAATAATAATAATAATAATAATAATAATAATACAGTTTTTAGGAAGAAACTCGATAAACGTGACACTGGAAATTGCTACCATGATCAAGAAAAACTTTTTTTCTAAAAGTAAATTTGAACACAAAACAGACGGAAACAAGCGTATATTTATGTATGGCGTAGTGATTTAAGGAGTGGGTTTAGATAGAAACAGCGAGTTAAAAAAAAGAAAACGTACAAAAGATAAAAATGGAATTTTAATCTTAGTGATAACGACGAGTGACATAACGCAGTTGTCTAAGCTGACGGGAGTTGAGGATGGGATGGGAGGAGAAGGCTTTGAGTTGTGTGAAGCCCAGTCGCATACGAAACACAATTTACTCAACATCTCGACAAAAATGTGGCTGAACTGGAAATTTAATCTTCCAAAATAGAAAGAGTGGAAAAAATTAAAGGACGTTCAGATAACAAGGCAGTTCTTGATTTAAGTTGTCTGTTAATTGAAATAGGATCGTTTGTATACCAGAACACGTCCTTTCAAATTGAAAAAAAACGAAGAGGAAAAACCTCTCCATTCAACTTGCAGTACCACCTCCGATGGACCAATCATGGCTGCGTATTTTCCTCCGGGCTGTCGCTGGTGGTTTGCCTTTCCATAATGTATGATACGTGTAACCCTGAGTGAAGAGACTCCAGACCTAAGAAACATAGCTCAACGCTAATGGAGTCCTTGTCTCAAATCTCGTTCTCCTGATATCTTAAGAAAAACCTGTTTCTACATACATATCGCAAAGTTCTTATTCATTCTAACATGTCTTCAGCTTTTTTTTTTTTTTTTTTTTTTTACTTTTTATTAATAACAATGGAAGAACATTTGTTACAAGTCGTCCATTGTTGATGTCTGAACAAAGAATCCACCTGTGTCTGGACAGACTTGTTTTGTGTTCCAGCTCGAAGAAGTTTGGAAAATCGAAGAATATAACACTTCATAAGTTATCAAGGGCAACGATTTCTCTGTAAATTTGGAAGGGGGGGGGGGGAGCGTTCAGATGCAGAAAGCATATATGAAAATTTTAAGACAAATTGCATTTAAATTTTGCCAAATATTGTCAATTTATAAATACAATGAGGGAGCCCACAGGAACTTTGGAGGGCCCGGGCCCCCTTAGCCCCCAGGATTGGCGCCCTTTTAAGTTATGGCTGTTCTTAAAGCTCATAGCTGCTTTTTTTCGCTTTTTAGTGAATTCCCAAAATTTAAAAAGTAATCCAGTTAATGTTTGTTGAATGGTTTGCGTTCAAAACCTTTTGTATAGTGTATACATTTGAGTACCCAATAATTATGACGTCAAAAAAATGCGCAACCTAATTTCTGGTCTAGGGTGTTCTAAAATTCATGTCAAAATTTGAATTTTATGGTGCTGCCGTCAAATAATAATAATAATAATAATAATAATAATAATAATAATAATAATAATAATAATAATAATAATAATAATAATAATAAAACGACAGCGTGACAGCTGACAATTCAGGGTTATTAAAAATGCGGTGCTACACGAAAGAACAACGCGTTTTCAGTGAAAAGACAATTCAATTACTACATGAGACATTTCCTGGACGTGTAATTCCTTGTTTTGATGATCAGAATTGGCCGCCCAGGTCATCCGATTTAAAGCCGTTGGACTTCTTTCTTTGGGGGTTTTCTTGAAGTCTAAGGTTTATGCCAACAAGTCCACCACCACCCACGCCTTGAAGGATGAAATTGAGCGCTGTATCAGCCGTATCTACAAAATTCAGGCATACTTACGCAAAACGGTCATGGGAAAATTTCAACAAAAGTGAGCGTATGTGTCAGCAAAGCCGTGAAGATCATTTATCCGTTATACTATTCCAAACATAACCCTATACTGTATACGTTATTAATCAATAAAAAACAATGGCAATTTTTAATTATAAAACTGTGTTTTCTATCAACTGTTGTTGTTTATATGCCTCCTGAATGTAAACAGCTATACAGTTTGAAACTATTGGATTAATCTGTATATAGAAAAAATTGTCACCTTAGAAGATTAAAAAAGAATACAATTAAAGTTTAATATTGAACAGTCTGGACCAGGTATGTGCAGACTCGATACAACTCAGTACAAAAAAAACGGCATCTCCCTTTGAAGAAATAGGTATAATAGTAAATCCTGCTGAGCTATTATTGAGTATGCTTAGTCGAGTGATATATATATATATATATATATATATATATATATATATATATATATATATATATATATATATACAGGCTCGGATCCAAGGGGGCTATAGGGGCTATAGCCCTCCCTCTCTTGACTCTCAGGTATACACTGATAAAATGGGCTTCAACCCTGCTTTACACAGGATAAAGCTGCAAACTATGATTTAGCCCCTCCCTTGATCATATCGTGGATCCGCCACTGTATATATATATATATTGCAGTATCAAGTTATAGGTTTCATGTAACTTGGTATCATAATGTTACAGTAGTGAAAACAACATTTGGTGAAAATCTCAGCAGAAATTATGTGGTATGGAAAGTTATGATACAATTATTTTTTGATGTTTGGAGGGATGAAAACACACTGAACAATATATGTTACCCGGACAGCGATATATTGAACAAATAAATGAAATCCGTATGTTTACTACGGAAATCTGTACGGAGCGTATGTTATCCATATGATACATGCGCACTGCTCTTTTTTCTCACTTAGATGTTATATCCTCCTCCTTTTTATTAAAGGGGAGGAGGGATTCCTGAGAACCATAAGTCCGCTTGAAGATCTTTTATCCTTATAGTGTATGCTAATTATAATGTTTTTAATTATAAACCTACTCTGTAAAGTTCGTAAATCCTTGCATACATTGTGTTGAAATCTGTCCAATTTTCCCCGTCCTTCTGTCAATTTGCTGTATTATTCATAAATCATGGTCTTGTGGTATTCCAAAGTTCTTTTTTTTTTTTAAAAAAAAAAAAGAAACAAAAAATAAAATAATTGTAAAAAAGAAAGATGCAAGACAAAATATGGTTCATAAAGGTGATTGTACGTGCTTTGAACGAAACTTTGGTACAGCAGAGCCCTCTGTTGTGTGATAAAATGAAACGTGATGTTTATATGAACGATCCCGTTTGCTTGTTAAAGCATATATATTCCTCTGAAATACAGCTTTGTAAATTAGCAGGATTTTTTTCCCCTTTCACACATGAATTTACAGGTGTGACAAACGTATATGCTAAGTGAGTGACCAGCACGTTGAAATGAGACAAAAAAAAAAAAAAAAAAAAAAAAAAAAAAAAGAATGAAAAGTATTACTCAACTTTTTTTGTTTCCAAATGTAGTTTTTTTGTTTCTTTTTTAATTTTTCTAAAAAAATATTTAATGCTGTCTTTTCACTGAAGCGTTGCTAAAATGATTTACACTGTTGACCTTTCCTTATATGCTACAACAGATACTCCTCTCTCTTTTGTCTATTAAATTAGGCAACTATTCATGCTGTTTGTCTAGCATTATCCGTAGTTAATGAATTTAAAAACCGCGGACATTTCGTGCATAAATAAGGAAACAAGAATACATACAAATGGTTATCAAAATAGTGGTGACACCTGGAGTTTGCAACACCTAAAGTATAAGGTGGTAACACTGAGGATAATGTGTAGTGCCTGGGCGATGTAATTGGTTTGTTAGATGTAGTACGTCAGGAGAGGTAGGACGAAGGCGTGTGATGAAGTGGGCAAAAGTGGTGATGCAAAATGAGCTGAGAATCTTCTTGTCTCCTTGTAATCTGTAATCAAATAACATCCTTCCAGGATTCCTGCAAAACGACTCAAAATTTCTTCTTCTTTTTCCAAAACACCATTTTCTCTCTGAGCTTTCTCTCTTGGCTCTCAAACTTCACTTTTAATTTTTTATTGATTTTTTTTCAAGCTTCGATTTCAAATACTCGCACTTCTCCTCTCCTGTTCGCCTACCTTGATGCACTCTTTTACAACTAAAAACTCTTTGGTGGCTAAGCGGTTAGCGTACGCTCCTTTAGCGTAGGAGACTCGGGATTCTCGTCTGGAGCTCATTTCATGTTAATCTCTAGGTTCATGTCTCACATAGCCCCGCTGCTGAAAGAAATGCTAAACTCAAATCAAATCAAATCTAAAGTTCATTCAACGAACCTTCTGATCCTGATGTAAACATTGTAGAATGGTATTACTCCGCCAGTCATCGGATGATTGGCTATCGGTCACCGCTTCTTTCGAGAAGCACGTGCTTGTACCCTGTCGGCGTTTTGCATATTCCCCGCACGCAGCCATATTGTAAACTGTGATTCGCGCATAAGGTGGGCCAAACCCAGTTTCTACGCATGCGTATTCTCTTTTATTGCATTAATTCAATTTAGTTCTTAGATAGAGTGTTGTTTCTGTTATTTCACTGTAAGTAAATTGTATTTCTGGTAATGAGCCTTATAAACAACAAAAACATTGAAAAACAGCTTACTTGACAATGGACTATTTTCTTCCGCCGCATGGATGCGGCAAGGCTCTTTAACCAATAAAATGAAACAATCACCACGTGTATTTGTTTACATGAGGTACTGAACGTTCCTTGAATGAACTTTAGAACAGTTAGCAATAGTGATCTGTCATTGGTCCGATTCCAGACCATGTGACTTTGTAGTGAAAAGCATCTTGTCCGTAAAGTTTTCTGTAGGTTCTGTCGTTTCCTTCCACATTGTCATTCCACCAGTTCTGTCTTTATCATTAATTTAAATTATCCATTCGTCTCGTTCAGTCTTAAGAGCAGAATCGATGGATGCCTATTTAAAAGTTTTGTTTCGTTATCATTCCAATACCGATCTGATTAGGTTGATCACAGATAGGATCTACGTGTGATGAACCTCCAGCTTTCTTCAGAGCTAATAAGTAGAGTTACAACTCCTTTTTAAAGTTGCTCACTACACGAGAAATAAGGCTTCCTCGCCTCGTTTTGTAAATTTCGTATAAGCCTCGTCTCATTTTGTATATTTACGTACAAATTTTATGCTCTAATTACTTTCTTAATTTTATCTAAAAGTGATCTAGGTTAGTTGAGATCCGCAAGGGGAGTGATAGAACAATATTTAGAACGTTATTTATTCTTGTAATATATTGTTTAATGACTTGCAGATCTTTAAACGTTGATAAATTCTCTTTAATTGTGGTTGTCGCCAGGCCGTGCCGTGGAAAATCAGCGCCCGGGGCGAGAGTATACGACGGCGCCCCCATACATATATTCCAAGCAATTTTTCCTACCTTTTTTATCACGAATTTTTCGCCCCCCTTACTTCGGCGCCCGGGGTCTTCTCCCCGCTCCGCTCCTCCCACGGCACCGCCCTGGTTGTCGAAGCACTTTATCAATTTATTGTTTTATGTACTATGAATCACTTGACCCTAAAGCATTGTTTGAGATCTAAGCATTGTTGATCTAGTGTTGCGCACGCTACTGGCTCCGAGCTTCCCAAGTTCCATTCGGGGCACTAACGTTTACATTGTGACCAGTTTATCTGTATGTATGTGTGTGCTGAGTTTTGCATGCTTCATAGTGCATATTGTATATAAATATAAGACGTCATAATGATGGACCGTATTTCAGAAATTTATTATGTGAAATGTAATAATCATGTGTTATTGTGAGACATGAGCTAAGAAAGGTAAACTGTCAAAGTCTTCTTCAAACATATCACAAGTGTTCTATATGAACACGGTACATATCACGTCTTCTATATAAACACGGTACATATCACGTCAAACATATCACAAGTGTTCTATATAAACACGGTACATATCACGTCAAACATATCACAAGTGTTCTATATAAACACGGTACATATCACGTCAAACATATCACAAGTGTTCTATATAAACACGGTACATATCACGTCAAACATATCACAAGTGTTCTATATAAACACGGTACATATCACGTCAAACATATCACAAGTGTTCTATATAAACACGGTACATATCACGTCAAACATATCACAAGTGTTCTATATAAACACGGTACATATCACGTCAAACATATCACAAGTGTTCTATATAAACACGGTACATATCACGTCAAACATATCACAAGTGTTCTATATAAACACGGTACATATCACGTCAAACATATCACAAGTGTTCTATATAAACACGGTACATATCACGTCAAACATATCACAAGTGTTCTATATAAACACGGTACATATCACGTCAAACATATCTCAAGTGTTCTATATAAACACGGTACATATCACGTCAAACATATCACAAGTGTTCTATATAAACACGGTACATATCACGTCAAACATATCACAAGTGTTCTATGTAAACACCTTGCGTAACACGACACACATCAAACCGATAGTCTATATTCTGCCAAACCTTTTATAGCATGTTATGGTCAATATTATCAATTCATTTCATGCTCGCTGCTAACTCTTAACTAGACTTTGAAATTAATCTTTCGAACTGCTTGTCCCCCAATAACATATGACTATTAGATTTCACAGAATGCATTTCTGAAATCGAGTCTATTATTTTGACTTGTCCTGTATATATATAATGAAATTCGGCAATCAAACTCTGGAAAGCGATTCCTAATATGAAATGAAAGAGAAAAGTTCTAAGAAAACATTGATCGAAAAAAGGTATATCCCTGTTTGCAATCATTGCAGTTTGCAACCATTTCAATTACTGTGGTTTTAGCGATCAACATTGATTGACAAGTTGAGTTGAATTGATTTTGAGTTCCGCAGTGAGGCTATATGGAGATGGGACCTACTGATTAACGCGGAATTCAAACCATATGAGCTCCCACCGGGAATCGCACCCGGGTCTCCCACGCCAAAGGTGAGTACGCTAACCGCTTAGGTACGAAGACACTTGATTGACAAGTAATAAGATTTGTCAGCAATTATAAAATATTCCAGTTTCCCACGAAAAGTTCATGATTTTTTGAACGAAACATTGAGAAACGGGAATGACTAAACTCGTTGTCAGGTTCTATTATTTTTAACTGCAAATGGAAGTAAACTAATTAATGTACTAAACTTCCTTTTCGCGTTTTTTTTTTTTTTTTAAGTGTATTAAGCATTGTAATAACAACAATAGAAATAACATTTCAATAGTAATCTAAACAGTAGCAGATTAAAAGCTTTTGAGTAAGTACACAAAAATACATATTTGAGTAAGAATATTGCATTTAGAATTCCGTTTGCCATTTTGAGCTCAATTTCCCTTAGGATTTTTACAATACATTTTGGTGATGCAGCCAAACCCACGTCAAGAATTTTTCATGAAATTGATAGGGTCTCTTTTTCTTTTCTTTTCTTTCTTTCTTTTTTCTTTTTCTTGTATTTACCTTGTACTTCTCTTTGGTATTCACCAAGTTATGGCGTATGCTGATCTAATAGGGGAAGATAGGAGGAGAACAATAGAAAGAAATACAGACGTCTTATTAAACGCTTGCAGGGACATGGATTTGAAAGTAAATGCAGAGAAAACTAAATACATGGAAGTTCGTCGGGATAGTAATACGACAAATTATGGATGTGCTAAAATATCAAATAATACTTTCGAAAAAGCAGATACTTTCAAATATCTAAGATCAATATTATACGCCAACACCGTATTCACGAAAAAATGAAATGTCGACTAAAAGCAGTGAATTCGTCTTTTGTCGTTACGAATCTTGTCGAGGAATTTGAAGCTTAAAATATATAAAAAGATAATCGTCCCTATTGTTCTGTGTGGTTGCGAAACATGGTCGTTTAGTCTGAGGGAAGAAAGCAGACTGAAGTCGAATATTCGAACCCAAGGGGAACGGGAATGAGGAATGGCGGAAACTTCATAACGAGGAATTACATAATTTATATCGTTTACCAGACATTGTTGAAGTCATCAACTCTAGGACCCTCAGGTGGGCAGTTCATCTAGCCACAATGGAAGAAAGTAGGAACGCTTTCAAAGTTTTGACTGGAAGTCTAATCATGAAAAGACCATTTGGAGGACCTAGACACAGATTGGCTTATAGCATTAAAATGGATCTCGCAGAAATAGGAATGCAAAATAGAAACTGGATCTAGTTGGCTAAGGACAGAAGTCAAAGGAGAGCTTTTGTGAACGCAGTGTTGAATCTCCGGGTTCTATAGGTCATAGAAAAAGTTAGTTATTTACCTTGTACTTTCCTTAACGATGAGAATTTTTTTAAGGTGAGGGAATGTCTCTACAGACAAGTCCGTTGCGAACAATGGTTCCATGCAGGCGAAGTCTTTAGAGACACACAGTCTTTCGGCCCCAAGTACTCGTCTACAATGGCTCACGAGACTTGAAAAATTTCAGCGAGACGAGAACTCGTCTTTCGCCTCGTCTCAAATTTTCAAATGAAGTTCTCGGCTCATTTTCGAGACTGGACTAGAGTTTCTTGTCTTGTGTGGTGACACCAGTGTAAAGACATTGCCAGTAAGGCCTTTAAGGACCATTCTTTAAAAAAAAAAAAAAAAATAGGAAAGCGCCTAAAAATTGCAAGAGTTTTGGAGATAGTCATTCTTCTCTTGTAATTTTTATCTTCTGTTCTATATTTCATTGCCTTCAAGTCAGTTGGTTTCGGCTCTTCCCTGCGTCTCATTCATCTCCTTCTTCTGTTTCCCAGCCCTTTCTTGATCTTTTCTTCTTCTGCGTTCTCATTTTCTTGAGCGACTCTTAAACAAATTACAAAAGAACGGAGAGAAAAAGAGCTTCATGAATCATGCACGAGTCTGATTCAACAAATATCGAATTCTGGCCAAGACTACGAGGGAAGTGGGGGGATAACTTTGCCTCACACACACACACACGTGCAGTCTCTTATACAATTTATTCCGTGTGTGAGAGAGACTCCGTACAGTCTATGCCAGTTTTTCTTAAACATTCTAACCCTCCCACAAGTTAGACACATACACACACACACACATTCACAAAGCCACGTACAGTTGGCCAAGCAAACTCTTCCTCACGTTTTACGACCCTGAAACTTATTTTAAGTTTCTTCGCCATTTTCTTTTTCTCTTTTTTTCTGAACCTTTTTATTTTTATTATTTTTTTAAGCTTCTTCTTTAGTTCTCTTAGAAGAAGCCGTTTTTTTCTTTCCTTTTCCTAAGCTGCAGTCGTCCGCAACCACGAGTTACTTCGGAAGTAGTTCTTCGCTTGTTCTCTTTTGCTTTCTTCTTCTGCTTCTTCGTTCTCTTGTGAGAGGTTGGAAAATTCATTTCCTTCGTCCCTTGTTCCTTTCAGCCATACCTCATATCGGTCTCCCTCGTCCATCTTAGTTAAAGGGCTTACTCTCTGCAGAATAATGCAAGACCTCATAAAAGTCTCAAACTTCCTCCTTCAAAGGAGAAACTAAAGTCTCACTTCTTCCGCTGAGAGCGTGTGTGTGTGTGTGTGTGTGTGTCTTTTCTTTCATGTCATATAGTTGCTAGATTACTCTATACAGTTTCCCATTCTCTACAGTCCTTCAGAAACGCACTAGAAAAAAAAACTATGAGAAGTCTGTTAGAAAAGTTTTCAATACTTATATTCTCCTTATATGAGTAGTTTAAGGAGACTTTTTTATTTTCTGTTTATTCGTTGAAATACTCAATAATTTTTGATACATTTTAGAGGCTGTTAATAAAAACTAAATTAACGAGGAAATAAAAAATACATTCTAATAGTAAAGGACGAACGTCACAGTCTGTGCGTAAAAATAATAAACAATAACGCTAATAGGGGTCGCTACCTGAACTATGAAATGTTCATTCGAAGTCAAGCACTGTTAGGTCTGGCCAGAATAGATCCGTATAATTTGGATAGGAGATTAACGCGAAAGAACATGTTATGTGTTGTCAAAGTTGCATTCAACTATCGTCATGAGGACAATTGGGGAACTAATTGAATGATTGAGATAATTAAAATAGCATTAGTAGATTCAGGCATCCTGCACCCCTAGGCAATTTGTGACCGAAAGTCCCTCGCCCGCCATTATACCCACCCCGTGATAAGCTGTCCACAAATAAAATCATCCCGGCATATCTTTGATACTTTTGCTGTACTCACAGATTGTTTTGCAATACATTTATACTTTTTAGTATATAAAGGCAAAAAATCAAATGAAATATTTCAGGTTAGCGTATCACATTATGGCCTATAGACTAAAGGATACGGATGGTAAAGGCAAATGAATGATAACGGCAGATTTGGTGGAATGAGAATTTGAAAGAAAACGGGAGTACCACGAGAAAATCCACGGACACGATGTTGTCCACCATAAATTTTCTTGGCTGGGGATGAAACCACGGATCCCACGCACTACAGATAAGTAGTCTACCACTGAGCTACCGTGGCCCCAAAATAGTATATAAAAGTGTCTTTGGGATTAGCAGTTAACAGCCGGTGTCACACAACGCTTTTTGACCAGTGTTGAGTCGTTTTGACATAACATTTAGATTTGTTATTTTAGAGTAATAATGAAATGTACGCAGTGACGGATTTAGAAGGTAAAAACTAGGGGGAAGGGAGCGGATAGGACCCAGACTATGATAGTTATATCACGAGTTTACTATAAACTTCCAAACTATATATAAATACTAGCTTTGCTTATGTTTGTCACTCAAAAAACTAAGGAGCCCAGACCCCCGACTCGGCACTGAATGTACGAAACTAAACAAGACGTAAACTGTTACAGTATTAATTATTCAAAGAAAAGAATTGTTCCAAATATTATTATTTTTTCTTTCTTTTCCGGACACTTTGAGCTTTGCGGTCCTAGACAATTTTCCTTATTTGGTTAGTCGGAAATCCGACGCTGGAAATCAGAAAAACAGCAATAGCACCAAAAAGATTTGCAATGAGCTGACCGCACATTCCCCGACGACGCTACGGTATATTCGGTCAATCCTTTTATGACTTCGTGTATAAATTTATAAGTTTATGTACAGTCAGTGACAAAAGTTCTTGCCGTTTGATGAAATAGTGTCGTAAATAACTTCAGAATGAAAGAACAATTTGTGTACAATTTCCAGTAAATTAAAAAGAATGCAAGTTTGTATACGTTCCATGCACACAACCGTTATTCCCAAAATAAATTTTACCAGACGAAAAAAAAAACTTTTGTCGCTGACTGTACTTAATACTTATAAAAATCCTCCCTAAGAAATCTCAAGTTTAGCAAGCGTAAATGTTTATCTTATTACACTATTCTTCTAGCACATTATTAATAATAATAATAATAATAATAATAATAATAATAATAATAATAATAATAATAATAATAATGATAATAATAATAATAATAATAATAATAATAATAATAATAATAATAATAATAATAATAAATTCAAAGGCACACTCCTTATTCACTACCAACCTAACATTTTTTCAAAAATATATGATCTCTTAACATTTTCTGGTGTAGTCTTAAAAAAAAAAGAAAAAAACTAGCAAGAGAAAGATTCGATTGTGGCACCAGAATCGAATTGGAAACAAAGTACTTTGAGCGGTTCTTTTGATATACCATGCGTAAGTTGATAAGAAAATTCCATTGTGTTGTTTCTATAGCTTTAGATGCAATTAAATACTATCTGACTTTTTTCCTTGTTAAATCCTTGACTCCGCCCCCCTTTTCTGGATCGTACATGAAAATTAAGGCATAGTAAGTCGATTTTGTCGGTGTTTACTCAATTCACACCGCAAAGGAGCTATTAATAGCATCGGTCGTAGTTCAATCACGGCCAGATGTATATGGAGTTTTCCTTCTTCGAACTACAAATTCAAAATATAATTAAAGTAGCAGAATGACTTGTTTATATATATATATAAACAATACAATAACAAATCAAAATACTTTCTTATACAAATATTTGGAAGGTTGTGAAGTTAGACCACAGAAAATGCCTAACTTAAAAAAATATTTTTTAAAAAATCTGACCAATTTAATAAATGTACTCTCATGTCCAAAATTATTGTCGCATGTCTATAAATATGTTGTTCTAGGAATATAATTTGATAAGGAATTCACTCGGTATTTCTTATAATGTTAGTGCGTGTATAGTCGGCAAAGACATGTGTGTGTGGCAAATTTCATATCAAAAGAGCAGTAAATAAGAACAATAAAACAAGAATGATACTTTCTTGTCCATTTAGCAACATTTTGTTTCACTCACTCTAATTTTCGTATTTATAATTCTTTTCCTATGAAATTTACCACAAATATACATTTCGCGATTATAGACATCGTATTAGTATTAAAAGTACCCTGCAAAATCATTATCAAATTATACGGTATTCTTACAAGAAGACAGTTATAGATATGCGACAATAATTTTGAACATGAATGTACATATATTGCTCCACAAATAGCCTTTGTACTCGCTTTTAGAAAGAGCTAAAAGACCTAAGTTCAGTTGCGGTGATAACAGCACCGCAGTGCTGGAGGCTCCCTAAAAGCATTCATGTTTCCCGTGCTGGTTTAGTGATGAGCCTGTGAGCATTTGATGTACGAACTTCCGGGTTCGATTTCCGATAAAGAATCTAGAGGAATGCTTTTATTGAGCCTCCACCACTGCAGGGCTCTTGTCGCCGCCACTGAACTTAGCTGTTTATAAATGTGAGTACATAGACTACTTGTGGAACCATGTAAGTACGTTTACTCCATAATTTTTTTAAAAATTTACTTTTTAAGTTAGACATTTTCTGAGACCTAACTCTTACTTGTATATACTTTCCGCCTGAAACAATATAGGCGGTCAGGATCTCACATACAAATGGACGTATATAACATATACCTGACGAAGGTAACGTACATATATGTATGTAATATAAGGAAGACTGTTAGATATCAGACAATCTGCAACAGCATAATGTAACATCTAAGGGCAGTGCCTATGTAGCTTCCGGATAGCGTATGCTCCGTACTGATTTTTATAGTAAGCAAGAGGTACGGTTTACCAAATATTGTTATTATCGTCAAATCTAGGAGGATCAGGTGGGCAGGTCGTGTAGCCACGAATGGAAGAAAGTAGGAATGCTATCAAAGTCTTAACTGGAAGACCAATCGGAAAACGCGTATTAGGAAGACCTAAGCGCAGAACAATATTAAGATGGGTCTTGCAGAACTAGGAATACAAAATAGAAAAATGAATCTAATTGCATAAGGATAGAAGTCAATGGAGAGCTTTTGTGAACGCGGCATTGAACCCTCGGGTTCCATAGACCATAGAGTTAGTTAATTATCACAATAATATATACAATAATCACTATATATATAACCATTTATAACTTTTACACGTTTTGCACTCCAAAATTCATGGGACCGTGAAATATTTCCGTTTAAGACAGTTTTTCGTTTAATAAAGGGTCCGTTGAAGGCAGGTTGAAACGGACCCTTTATTAAACGAAAAACTGTCTTAAACGGAAATATTTCACGGTCCCATGAATTTTGGAGTGCAAAACGTGTAAAAGTCCCTTCATTAAGCGGAAACTGTGTTATGCGGACAACGGAAAGCAAAATAAACCTTTAACGGAAAATTCTGAGTTCTGGACTACAGCGTTTAGAAAATGTTTAGACATTCTGTGAGAGGGTAAATATATACATTACATGTCTGGGATAAATTCTTCGTTCTTTTGTTATTTTTTTCTGGGCATTGTTGACCTTTCCCAAGCACTACTCATATTCACCCCCACAATTTGTCCGTAGTCCCCTCACCTTAATCAAGAATCAAACGGATAGTCGGAAGGAGAAGACGAGGTGGAAGAAGAAGAGGAATACGGTGTGTAGAATATAGAGGAATAAAAAGAGTGTAGAATAAAGACGTATCAAGATGATCTCAGAAGTTTAAAGGAACTGCAACAATTTGCCTTACGGAAAAATGACTCTGATTTAGTAAGTGTAGTTTCTCAGGCTAAAGTGTGTACGGAAAGTAGAACAGCCAAACAGCAATGTATACAGAAAACTCTGCTTGACAACTGAAAAAATAAAGAAAGCATGTGCATAGCATATTTTGTATTGATTTTAAACTTTTTGTGTATTAATTCGTAGAAGAAAGAAGCATTGTAATTGAAAAAGGTACGTAAAACGGACTTACAATATTTTCTCAGTATGTCCGTTATAAGCATGTGTTTAAAAAAAAAAAAAAAAAGACAACGTCTACCTCCATTAAGCGGAAACCTGACTTTAACGGAAATTTCTGCGAGTCCCGCTCGATTCCGCTAAAGACAGGTTTCACTGTATATATATATATATATATATATATATATATATATATATATATATATATATATATATATATATATATATATATATATATATATATAATATGCTGTTTTGCATTACGCTTAAATTTACCATATTTAGTGATTTATCTTGGATAACTTTCAGTTATGTTGTTTCGATAACAAGTACTCTCTACTGATTTTTATATGCATACGTACATCTATCTTTTCATTTCTTATATCAGTGTTCTTGGATGAAGTTTTATTTCCTTTCGGATATAGTGCAGATCCATCTCTAAGACGTTTCTCAGTAGGGTCAACTTTGCTCGCATCCTTTCAGAATTCTCTCTCTCTCTATCTCTCTCTCTCTCTGTAGTGAAAAATCTCTAGTCGACTGAAGGAAATGTTTAACTTGATACAACGCAGACATCAGTTCATTCTTCATTAAGCACCATCAATCCGGTTTCCTATCAACTGTATATTCAGTACACAAGCAATCTTTTACTAGCCAGGATGTAACTGCTTCTGTAAGAAATTCATCTCACCATAGAGATTATACAGACTTTTTCTATCCATCTGTCTTCAAAAGACGAAATTTTTAAAATAATGATTTTGATTGTGCTTGAAGGAGACATACTTTCTATGTGACCTAATTCCTTCTATGGATAAGAATAGAGAGGATTTCTAAAGAAATGTCACTTACCAGGTTTTTCGAAGAAGATTGTACGTTTGTTCGTGTTGTTGTACCTAAATCAGAGAAAGATATTTGATAATATATTTTTTTTTACTAAATTGAGATATTTATTTGTCTCCGACATCATCATAATTTCAAATATAACAGTGAATATGCTTTTAAACTGGAAACAGATTTATAATTCACATCGTAAGAAATTCTGAATGGGATGGGAGTCATTCAGGACCTTCCGGGTTTGATTTTCGGTCGGAGGATTCGGATCCCACGTTAAGCCACGGATCCACGTATTATATAGACGTAATGTTAAACTCTAATCCAGAACCTGGGAGGCACAATGGCTCAGAAGTAGAGCCATCACTCCTGGTACGTGAAGTCCCTGGTTCGATCAGAGCTTGTGCCAGTTGTGCTTTGTGATGAACAAACACCATGTTCGTGGGTTTTTTCGGAGTTTTCCCACTTTATTCATTCCACTATAGCATTCATTTCTCCTCATCACTGTCTCCTTTAGCCTAGCCGGTATAATAGTGGGACGTAAAACTGAAAGATTTCATTTCATTTTTTTAAAAATCCAGAACCAAAAGATTTGAGGATTTGAGGAAAAGATTTGAGGAATTTGGAATGACAGTAAACGTTAAAAAAAAAAAAAAAGAAAAAAGCAATGCTGATTAGAAGGAAGAGTGCAATATGAAAAAGAGCATATGGTTAGTTTCAGGCACCTAAGTAGGTCTGAACGTGAACGGAATAGAAAAATAAGAATAGGAATGGCGAAAGAAGTCTTTTGGAAGAAGAAAACTATATTGTTATGGTTTATTAAATACAATGTTACGTAAAAAGATTATCAAAATTTCGTGTGGGGTACTATATTGACACGGAAGAAACATGAACATTTGGGCAAAGCTATGAAAAACGATTAAAAGTGTGTCATAGAGAGTCTGAAAAAGAATGGAAAAAACTAATTGTACGCAGTGAAATTCCAAGGAGATATTGTTATTTAAATTTAAAGGAAAGAAGGGCAATACCTAACAAAGAGGAATTAAATTGGTAAAGGATCTTTTAGAAAAAAAAATGTGTATTATTTAAATGATAAGAGGGTACAGTAAAAGGTTTTAGAAAGCATAGGAGTAGAGAACAACAATACTAAAAATACTTAAGAAGATTTAAAGAAAATAATTCTCTTGAGAAAATATTGTGTTACTAATGACCTGACAGGATGTATGGTAGAAGGTAAGAGAAAACGTAAGAGGAAAGAAGAACAATACTAAAGCTAGTTGTAAAAAGGAAAAGAAAGTGCTAAATATTTTTAGAAGAAATTATGTTGTTCGAAATGTAACAGAGAGTGGTAGACAGTGAGAGTAAGAGTAGGAAGAGAGGAGAACAATACCTTAGATATTTAAAAGGAGAAATAGAAAGTAGTATGTTTTTTTTAAGAAGAAACTATCTTATTTGGAATTTGATGGAAAATATGGTAGAAGAAATGAATAAGAATTGGAAAAATAATATTGGGTTGGTTAAAAAAAAAAAAGAAAATAATCTGGTTAAGATAATATTTGAGAAGATCTACCTTATTACAGGTCTGATAGAAAGTGTGGTAGAATGTGAGAGTAGGCCTAAGTTTAGCAGCAGAGAAGGATAATACTAGAGATTATGATGTTGATTATGAGAGAAATTACGTTGTTCGAAATGTGATAGAAGATGGTAGATTGTGAGAGTAAGCGTAGGAAGAGAGAAGAGCAATACTGGAGATAGTTGAGAGGAGGAATAGATACTGTAGTTTTTACAACAAGAAGTTCTCTTATTAGGGATGTGATGGGAAATATGGTATAAGATATGAATTAGAGTTGGAAGAATAATGCGGAAATGGTTAAAAAAGAGGAAAAGAATCTGGTTAGGACATTATTTGAGAAGAACTGTCTTATTACAGATCTGATAGAAGATGTGATAAAATGTGAGAGTAGACCCAAGTGTAGGAGTACAGGAGAACAATAGTAGATATAGTTAAAAAGAAGAAAATAAACTGGTATTTTTTGAAGAAGGAATTGTATTATTGGATGTGTGATAGAAGGTACGGCAGAAAATGAGAGAAAAAGTAGGAGAGAACAATACTGGATATAGTTAAAAAGAAAAACAGAAACTGGTAATTGTTTTAGAAGAAATTGTGTTATTAGGGATGTGATAGAAAGCATGTTAGAAAATGAAAGAAAAAGTAGGAGAAGAATAATACTGGATATACTATAAAGAAGAGAAGAAACAGGTAATTTTTAAAGAAGTTGTGTTATTAGGGATATGATAGAAGGTATGATAGAGAATGAGAGGAAGGGTAGGAGGAGAGAAGGACAATACAGGAAATAGTTAAAAAGAAAAGAAAAGTTATTTTTTAAGAAGAAATTGTGTTATTAGGGATATGATAGAAGGTATGGAAGATGAGATAAGAACAATACTGGAAATAGTTAAAAAGAGGGAAATAAACTGGATTAAAATATTATTTAAGAATTGTTATAAGGGATATTATAAAAAAAATAGTAAAAAGTAAGAGTAATTGTTAGTAAAGAGATGAAGAATACTGAAGATAATTAAAAAATGGAAAACTGCTTATTGAGAAGAAATTATCTTGTGAAGAGTAAGTGATGGAAGGTAAAAGAGGTAAGGTGAAATGAGTACAAAACGAAGAAATTACCAAACGGGTGAAATGCATGAAAGTCCTTAATTGAGCAAGTGGTGTACCAATGAAATCAGAATATCTATGATAATGGATGATTAATTAAAGTTGTTTCTTAATTAAGGCAGAAAAGTAATCTTGTTTAATTCTTTAAAAGAACTTACAAGGAGACTTATGGAAGAGTCACTCATTTATTTGAATAAAACTTTGCACACTTGTGGAACATCAAAAAATAGTCGACCCGTGCTATTTTGTTTCGGCAATGGTGAAGATTTAAGGGTGGAAACAACTCTTTGAACGTTAGGGGTGATCTCTAAGCACAAATCTAAAACAATCAAAGGAAGCATACTGCCAGGGTTCTTGATTCAGAATCTGAAGTCGAAATTACAAAATTCAAAATGGCGGATCTAATATAGTATTACAACTAGCCTAGAAAATGTCTTCTGGTTTGAAATTCACTGCAGTTAGCCCAGAACAATTATAGTTGGCAGAGATTACTGCGAGGAGATTGCAGAATAGTTTGAAACCCCTTTCGGTACTTATTTTAATGGGATACTTGATTAAAATGAGTCTCCGCACTGCTCACTATAGCGTTTACAGGAACACAAACAGTAGAAAGTGTGGCACAGTCAATAAATCTATGACTCGTAGCTATACCATACAGCGTTTAATTTCTGAAAATGGTGTTCTTATCAACATTGTTAATTATTTTGCAAGAAAAGAATGGAACATTTGACCCTATAGTCCAAAACAACCTCTTTTAATCTGAAAATGTCCTTTGAAAGCTTCGAATTCGGGAAAATTAACATCAGATCATGTGAGATCATGGTTTCAAGAGGTTTTCCTCCCAATGTCTAATGTAAAGTCCAGTTTGTTCTTAGATTCGTGGGGTGGTCACAATTCATCAAATTTTCAACTTACTTTACAAACAAAAGAGTACCTCAAAATAGAAACCATGATCGGCACTAACAACTGGTAGGATTCAGCCTCTTGATGTGTTCGTCTTTAGGCCGTGGAAAAACTTGTTGAGACATTTTACTGATATTATTCTCTACAACTATAACATAAAGTTACATCTCCGTAATAATATAATTTAGATCCAAATCACTGATTCATAATCAGTTTTCTTCTCCTAGATTTGCAAATCTTATTAGATATGCGTGATACAAAAACAGTTATTTGGAAGATGATTGTGCTGCATTTTGCGATTTGACACAGTTATTGCTGTAATAAGGTGAGCTTGGTGTAAACAATGTTTATGCATCCCACACTTTCTTTTACGAAATGTCATTAATGTGAAGCATTTTCTCAACAAATTAATAATTATAACAATTCAGGATATTTGAAATTCTGACATAGTGAGAGGCTAGAGGACTCGTTATACATAAGCATCCCGAATAGGGAGAGGTGCAGAGACTTACTTTAATCAAATATTCCGATAACCTTGTCCGGGCAAGCTATTTGTGTAACGTAGACGGCAACTGGGGCCTTACCAACTCTATTAGTCTTACCAACTCGATATGTTCTTGACTTTAACTTCGACTAAAGATAGAATAATTCAGAATTTTATGTCATCGAAATATTTATAGTTATTGGGAAATTCGAAAAAAAAATTATGAAACTACTGGGCCGGGAGGCCCCGCTTGCCCGGATAAGGGTTAACTAAAAGTTTCAAATCAATAGAAAGAAGTTTCAAATCCGCCATTTGGGTCCGCCATTTGAATTTTGTAATTTTGACTTCAGATTCTGAATCAGCTGTCCTAAAACCTACCTGGCAGTATGTTTTCTTCTATATTAAACGATAATTTTCTGTCTATGCTTGAAGACTACCGCTAACGTTCAAAGGGTAGTTTCTGCCCTTAAATCTTTACCATTGCCTAAACAAACAAACAAACAAACAAACAAAAGTGTCGATTATTTTTCGATGTTCTACAAGTGTGCAAAGTTCCATTCAGATCAGTGAGTGACACTCCCGTAAGTCTCCTTGTTAGACGCAATATCAACATTTTTTTGGGGGGGGAGGGGTACTTTGTTCATTGCGCAAAATCGAAGGAGTAACCTTCAGAGATATTGGCTCTGTTTATTGTGGATCAAGTCCAATGCGGCCTCCGAATCGAAGAAATTCGGAATTCTTTCAAGGAAAATATGAGAATATAAAGACAGTGAGAAGGGGAAACTATTGAGAAAATGAAAAAAAGGAGAATGAAGAATAATATATCGAAAGAAAAGGACACATTAAAACAAACGTATAGAGTCTCCCTGCAGCTTAAAAAAAAGGACCAAAGAAATGGGGAAGAAAGTAATGTCTTTTTCGATTCAGAGACTCGGAGAGTTTGGGGGTGAGGCATTCTTTTATGCGTCCATGTGATGTCATACATGGACTTTTTGATATGGTTTACGGGGGAAGAAGGAGACCGAGAAGAATGAAAGAAGGTAGGAACTTTCTGCTGAAACTGTGTATGGGAGAAAAATTCTTTCTTTTTTGGAAAAGACTTTTGAAGATGGGGGGAGAAGGTTCCTCTAGAAGTTAATTAAGACGAAGGTTTCTAAAGATATTTACGTTGGACTTTGCAGTACTTAGATGGCCAGAATGGGTCGTTCAAACACCAATAAAGAAATACGTGCCTCGTCGGAAGGAAGAACGTTTCTTTTCTTTTTTTTTCGAAAATTAATGTTATCTCTTTTTAACTTTCCTTTTCTCCGTTCTTTTTCACTATCTTTTCATTTTACCATTCTCTTTTCTTCTATCGTTTTTTCATTTTGAAACTCTTTCGTGGACTTCAACGTAGTATTATTATTATTTGTAAGGTTCATGAGGCATACTCGATTTCTGCTAACTGACTTAGCATTACATTTGACCTCTAATCTAGGCAAAAAGTATGGACGTTTGCAATGGCTATGTTCAATATTGACTGCAATTCTATGTAAGACTCGAATCTCGTAATATACAAATTAAATCGTACGGGTTTATGTGTTCAAACTAAACATTTAAATCTCAAGATTAAAAACAGAACAACGATACTATCTTAGGTACAATCTTACAGTGTGAACGCATTACGGCGAAATTAAAATACCGTTAAATTTACAGTAATTATGTGATATCTTCATATAGATAAAAGATAATCGAGAAGTGGAACAAAAGCTCGGTAGACAATATTATTTTACATGAGATACCATTATCATGACTTATCTGCTTTCGATTTCCAGCCATTTAGAAAATCGGCATTTATTTTCGCGTTTATAAATGACTGCAAACGGAAAGCTACTAGATGACTCGTGATAACGGTATCTCATGCAAAATAATATTGTCTAGCGTGTTTGAAAATATCACATAATTGCAGTAAAATTAGCTATATTTTAATTTTGCCGTGATAGGACTTCTTCGGCGGTTTTGTATGCCATTCCAAGACCCATCCCATTTTATACCTAAAATTTTGGCGAAAAAAGTGCGTCTTAGGTTCGAGTATAGACGGTATACCATTTTCAATGTTAACAGCATTATGAAAGTACTAGGAAGTTGTACGAATTTTGAGATTGCGAATTCCTGTGTAGAGAGATCAAAATACGTACAGTGGCTTATCTGTTGATTATAATCTAATTCAGTGTCCATTCAATGTTACTAATTTTATGTAATGAATTGAGAAAAGACGCCTATAGGATGAATTTTGTTTATTTATTTCTTGAAATTTCGCGCCTCTTTACAGCATTGAAGCTCTGTGAGATGTGGTCCTACAACTTTATGTGGGACCCGAGGATGAGCTCGAGAATCGAACTCTCCCTCCAATTAATTGTTCATTGAACGCATTGATTTTATGTATATTGCAAATTGGAAATATCACTCGCGGTAGCTCAGTGCTTGAGGTCCCTGGTTCGATTCCAGCTCTTGCCGTGCGGACTTTGTGGTAGACAAACACGTGCTCGTGTGTTTTCTCTTGGTTCTCCCGTTTCCTCCCACTTTCTTCATTCCACCATTTCACTCATTTCTCATAATCACCGTCTTCTTTAGCCTAATCGGCATAACCGTGGGACGTAAAACTTAAAGATTTCATTTCATTTCATTTCTAATAATTAACACTACTTTGATAAATATCTTCTTTTAATATTTATGATTATTTCTGAGAGAATTCTTACATTCACTACAATTACCAACATTCTTTATTGTTTATGTTCTTTGTCTTTACGACATAATAAGTATACCCTCGATACATATCTTTAGTCTAATCTTGTTTATTTCGGATTTTCACAGATTTATTGTACTTCTGATAAACACAGTTAACATAGGTATGTGCACTTTTCGCATACACTTTCTGTCCAACAATGTAATAAATTGAGAAAAGAGGGCTATTCGATAAACTTTTTCATTTCTTTATTGAAGTTTAGTGTCTTTTTTCAGCACCGAGGCCATATGAGACATGAATCTACATGTTTTTGAGCTGAAGCCCGAACTATAATTGTAATATGCTCAAATTTCAATGCTTTCCCAACTTGAGTCAAACCCAGTAGCGCGTACACCAAAGACGCGCACGCTAGCGCCTAAATAGCGTGAGCCTATCGAATGAAGTTGGCTTGGCTAGGGTACTATACAAATAATTGTCAAAATAATGGAAATACCTAAACAAAATTGGACGGTGTTATGCATCAATTGACGAAGCGCCATTTTGCGATTTTCGAGATTTTTACATTAGTGAGTAGGCAACAATGTAAATAATGTTAAAAAAACTGTTTTCAAACCCTACTATTTGTTTAGATGTTCAGGAAAAGCTATTCGACCAAGCGTCAAGTACTGGATCATAATGGGAACATGTTTTTAATTCCTTCAATATCTCAGAACCGTATTTTTGGCGCTCGGTCAATTGATGCATCTCACCGTCCAATTCAACTTACCTTCTTAATATGTCATCAGACCAGCTTTAACCTATTCCACAGCTAATACGAATATTGGTCAAGGTAATTCAGGAACATTATATAGACCATTCCTCATGCAGTGTAACACTTTGTTGTATCAGAGACGATGGAGAAGGAAATTTACATTGGACTTACTGCTCTAAGGATAACCATCGGTTGGATCCTCACTGATCCTCGTGAAATTTTCTTGTTTTATCCTCGTCGCAATCCGGCTTTAAGGTTCACCCAGTCTTTGTGAAATGAGTACCTGGTAGAACCGTGGGAGTAATGGCGGCCAAATCGCCGCAGTGGCTAGCTACATAACCTTCATTAAGAGATCGAAAATGTGGAATTTATAGCCCGAGGCCAAAGTGGTCTATTCCGAAATGGAGGTAGCCTTTATTATTTGCTAGGATCACTCAAGTAATCCATCTATTACTTCATACAATAACTCTTGGATAAAAGCGAATGTTTGCATTATATATTTTGCAATACACAACTTCAGCGACTATGTCGGCTGAGTTCGTTATTGTAGTAAATCCGTTAACATTTTCACAGGTAACGTGACTATCCATATCCTGTTGAAAATCCATAACATTTCCTAGCTTCTATGCAACCTGCACAATGGCAAAGAAATGTTGGTCACTTATAATTCAAGGATAAGTAGCTTTTATTGCAATTTTCTCGGCCAAGTTCGTTAATGCAGTCAATCCGTTAACATCTTAAAGCGTAAAGAGAAATATCCCCATCCCGTTTAAAATCCATAACATTTCCTAGCTTCTATGCAACCCGCACAGTGGCGAAGAAATGTTGGTTGCCTATGATACAAGAATAAGTAGCTTTTCTCATTGCAATTATCTCGGCGAAGTTCCTTAATGGAGTCCATCCGTTAACATCTTCATGGATAACGGTGAATATCCTTATCTCATTAAAAATCCATGACATTCAATGGCTTCTATGCTAGCTACACAGTAACAAAGAAATGTTGGTGGCCTATAATTAAATGATATGTATATTTTCTTACTGCAAAACACCCCTCTTAACATCCCATATATGGAATCGTGCTATCTCTTTTACTATCCTCAGGAGAGTGTATTCCTTTTTCTGTTATGAAGTATAATTCAAACACGTAGTAAGAGTGCATAAAGACAATAATTTTGAGAATTGGAAATCGATCCTGGAATTTCCCAGTTTCAAAGCTAGCGCGTTTCCGTTTTGTCCCTTTCCTTACGTTTGGTCTGAGGAAACCGCGTGGTTTACTTTTCTTTTTTTTTTCCTTTTTCTTATCCTCTACTTAACATTCATTTTTGTTTTGCCCCGCATAAAAGTTGAATATTTTCCTTTTTGTTAAAAAAAAAAAGTAGTTGTTGTCTGAAGGAACAATGAAGACGAGGAACAAGGTCGTTAACCTTTATGAGTTAGTAATGCATGCGAAGGGAAATGTGCCTATATAAATCTTTGCATCTTCAATAATAGTCACTAAATGTTTTCATTTGAAAGATGATTTTTTTTTCTTTTTAGTTTGTTTCTCATCTGAATGTCAATAAGTAGAATCCTCCTTCTTTGTAGCTTCATGAAGTGAAATCCAACGCAGACCCTTAATGTCTTTCTTTATTACAACTATAAGCATTCAAAATGAATCAAAGATATATATTTTTCTTTTATTTCTCATACTTTAGCTGCTTAGTCGAGAGGAGAGCAGAAGAGCTTACATGACTATAAACACCTCAAATTTTGCATCTTCTTTAGACTCCACCCCCTTTTCATTTCATTCGATTGCAACTGACACTACTAGTTGTAAGTTACTCTAGTAAGATTATTATATTCACTTTATTCGTTTTGTATAATTTACTATACTAGTTTCAAGTTAAACGAAGTAAAATTATTCTGTTTCTTTATTTGTTTTGAGATTCACCTCAACTAGTTGTATGTTAACTCTAGTGAGATTATTCTATTCCTTTACTTTTTAAATATAATCTAGTATACTAGTTCAAAGTTAAACAAAGCAAAATTATTCTTTCTTTATTTGTTTTGTGATTCATCTCAACTAGTTGTATGTTAAATCTAGTGAGATTATTCTATTCCTTTATTTGTTTTATATAATATACTATACTAGATCAAAGTTAAACAAATCAAATTATTCTGTTTCTTTATTTGTTAGGTGATTCATCTGAACTAGTTATAAGTTAATTCTAGTGAGATTGTTCTATTCCTTTATTTGTTTTTTAAAAAATCTACTATACAGGGTGTTATAAAAACGTGTCACAATTTTTGGGAACAAATTTCTCACATCAAAATAAGAAAACAAGTTCATATAGATCTGTGCTCTACAGTGGACAGTTTCGGAGTTATAAGGTGTCAAAAATGTCAAACAAGTGAACTTTAAAAGTTTATAGCTTCACTACTGTGGGATCTACGTAATGGGGTCAAGACATCACTGAGGAACTTGTATGTGGACTATCCAAATATCCGTGTTTCAGATTGCTCCAGTAGTTGCACACCAATTTTTAGAGGTAGGTGGAGAGTGATCAAGTGTTCCCAAACAGCCTCTCTAAAAATGATTGTGCAAGTACCGGAGGTTCGGAAAGATGGATATTGGGATAGTTCACATACTAATTCCTCAGTGATGTCTTGACTCGATTACGATCGGTTCTATAGTAGTGGAATTATGGCCTTTAAAGTTCATTTTTCCACGCTTTCGACACTCTATAACTACGAAACTATGCACTTCCGATCACAGGTACATATGAACTTTTTTTTCTTATTTTGATGCTAGGAACCTATTCCCAAAATATTGTGACAAAATTTTGGTAACACCCTGTATCAGTTCTAGGTAAAATTAGATTATTTCGTTCCTTTATTTTATGAAACCAATTGTAATAGTTCGAAGCTAACTAAAGTAGGGTTACTCTGTTCCTTTATTTGTTTTATGAAGTAGGGCACGGTAGCTCATTGGTAGAGCGCTTGCTTCTGGTGCGTGGAGTCCGTGGTTCGATTCCCGGCCAAGTAAGTTTTATGATGAACAACATCGTGTTCATTTGACCTCTCGGGATACTCATTCCACTAATTCTCATACTCATTCTCATTACATTTTCTTCCTCATTCTCATTTCACTAATTCTCATACTCATTCTCATTACATTTCCTTCCTCATTCTCATTTCACTAATTCTCATACTCATTCTCGTTACATTTCCTTCCTCATTCTCATCTCACTAATTCTCATACTCATTCTCATTACATTTCCTTCCTCATTCTCATTTCATAATTCTCATACTTAATCTCATTACATTTCCTTCCTCATTCTCATTTCACTAATTCTCATACTCATTCTCATTCCATTTCCTTTCTCATTCTCATTTCACTAATTTTCCATCATAATTTTTTTGCCCTATCATCCATCTCCCTTAGCCTAAATGATATAATCGTGGGGCGTTAAACTCAAAGATATCATGTCAATTGTTTTATTAATTTACTACACTAGTTTTGTTAACTACCGTAAAGTGAAATTACTGTTTTTTGTTTGTTGTTTACTTACTTATTCATTTACTTATATGGTTAGTTCCAAATATAGTATGTTGGTCAATTTACTCTGAAACACATAACAACAGCAAAAGCGAAACTAACATAATATCAACAAATATTTAGATAACAATATTTACAATTTATTTTTGCTCAATATAGGTCGGAAAATTCTATCAGAGGTTAAGATATCTATGGTAGGTGGAAGCCAATTGAATTCAGTTGGAAGTCCGCACATGAGCGATTTTTGGACTTCCGCAAGTCTATGTTTCGGAACATAGAATAGACTCATATTTCGTGTTGAGCGGTCGGGGTTCGATTCCCGGTGGAGACACTCGATAGAAAAAGTATAAAAGCTTTTTCAGGCTAGCCAGCCATTCTAAGTAAGGTTTAGCTGGATTTTCCTCATTCACAACAGGCGAATGCCGGGATGGTACCTAAAATATCGGTCCCTGGCCGCTTCCTTCCTCCTCCAATCCTTTCTTCCTTCCCTTTCCTCAGATAGTGTGATCGTCGACATACCTCATCCCTCATACTTGATGGGTTAACATAGCAATAGATGACGAAAGGGAGCCGCGGTGGCTCAGTGGTAGAGCGTTCACCTCTGGCGCTTGGGGTCCCGGGTTCGATCCCAGCCCTCGCCAAGTTAACTTTGTGGTGGACAAACACCGTGTGCGTGGGTTTTCTCGGGGTTCTCCCGTTTCCTCCCACTTTCTTCATTCCACCATTTCATTCATTACTCATCTCCTTTAGCCTAACCGGCATAACCGTGGGACGTAAAACTCAAAGATTTCATTTCATTTCATTTCAGATGACGAAAGCTCAGAAATCTAATTCCTAATCATATTTCGTGTCGTGTTGTTGGATCAACTGTATTATAGCGTATTAAGTTAACTAAAGTAATATTACTCTGTTCCTTTTCAAGTGAACTAATTGGATTCAATTAATTAAAGTTAGCATATCCTGTTCCTTTGTTTTATTAAATCTACTATATTAGTTTTAATTTACTATAGTGAGATTACTGTTTCTCTATTTGTTTTATGAATTAGCTGAACTAGTTGTAAATTGGCTAAAGTAAGAATACCCTGTTCCTTTATTTGTTTTATGAATCAACTGAACTAGTTGTAATTTAACTAAAGTAAGAATACTCTGTTCCTTTATTTGTTTTATGAATTAACTGAACTAGTTGTAAGTTGACTAAAGTAAAAATACTCTGTTCCTTTATTTGTTTTATGAATCAACTGAACTAGTTGTCATTTAACTAAAGTAAGAATACTCTGTTCCTTTATTTGTTTTATGAATTAACTGAACTAGTTTTAATTTAACTAAAGTAAGAATACCCTGTTCCTTTATTTGTTTTATGAATCAACTGAACTAGTTGTCATTTAACTAAAGTAAGAATACTCTGTTCCTTTATTTGTTTTATGAATTAACTGAACTAGTTTTAATTTAACTAAAGTAAGAATACCCTGTTCCTTTATTTGTTTTATGGATCAACTGAACTAGTTGTAATTTAACTAAAGTAAGAATACTCTATCGCTATATTTGTTTTATGCACTTCGCTACACTAGTTCTAACTTAGTTAAATTGAGATTACCTTGCTCCTTTAATTGTTTTATGTAAGTATTAATTTCTGTAAACTTTAGATTAATCTTCCGTGGAAGCATTTTCTTTGTATACAAAAATTGTAGGAGTGTAGTTTCACAGCAGAAATATTGTGTTATCTAGGTGGAATGGTTTTGTCCGGGAGAACTTCGTTTGACGAATGTTCCTTAAAATATTTATTTAAAAATAGGTTTCTATTTTCTGCAAATACAGGCGTCATGTCCCAACATTGTTATGTTTTAAGAACTAGTAATTTTTAGATTTGAAAAATAGTTTCGTTTTTTTTTTTTTTTTTTTTTTTGCCTGATGTTAAAAACGATCGTTTAATTTAATGACATCAGAGCTACTGTTCCTATCAGTAATTAAAATCTCCAGCTAATGTAATCCATTCTTTTTCTTTTCTTCTTTTTAAATCGCTTAAAGGTTTCGAGTAAAATAAGTAAAAGGTCTTTTCAACATTTCTTCTTCAACAAAATCCCTTTCAACAATCTCCCAGCGAAAGATAATGTAAAGTCGATTTTTTTTTTTTTTTGGTGAAAAATGATGTTAGGGGTAAGAAAACAGGGGCGGCGCAAGACGAATCTGAAGAAATGTCTCTCATTAGTGCTTGGTCTCAAGTAACAAAGAGGGTTTTTCGTATGTTATTATCAGCGGCTTCTATCTTCATTCGTTTATATATGTATATATAGGACGCTTCGGGGCTGAAAATGTGGATCTGGGAGTTATCCTTCGTTAAGACTACCAAAGCCAAGCAGGAAGGAAGGGAGGCTGTTTTTCGTACGAATTTAGAGTCAAGAGAATGAGTTTCGTAGGAACGTGTGTGCGGCTGTAATCCAACGCATCCTAGCGCTCTCGACTCGTTCCCTTCTCTTCCCTTCCCCCCTTGCACATTACCTCTTGCTTTTCATTACACGTTAATCTTGAAACTTGAGGGAGGAAATTGCTGGGCAAAACGCTCCACTTGACTGGAGGTCATTTTATGCAAGGTTCGTTGTGGTTTTCGGGAAGCAAGTGGAAGTTTTAAAACTAAATTCGTATTATGATACCAGCGGAAGACGGAGAGAGATGCTGTCGCTAGCATGCGTAGTTTCTTCTTAGGGTTTTGTTATATGTGAGTAGCTCTAGTAAGGGTGGAAAAGATTAAGGTTTCTTCGCTTCACAGTTCCTATTTTAACTTTCTAGAGTTACTAAGTTCCTTACTAATAACGCCTTATTTTATTTATTTATTTATTTATTTATTTATTTATTTATTTGAAAATTATTTGGAAACCATAATAAGAAAAAACTTCTAGGTATAACTATTTTAGACTTCCAAATTATGCTATGCATAAGTGTCGGAAGTGTTATAGAACAGTTTTGTCCGTCTGTCTATCTGTTGACTTCACGTCAAAAATGACCTGAAACAAGGAGATGCGTTGTCGCCATTATTATTTAACTTCGTTCTGGAATACGCTATAAGGAAAATCAAAGATAGCAACCAGGGCCTAGAGTTGAACGGTATTTACCAGGTTATGGCATATGCTGATGATGTAAATTTAATAGGGGATGATAGGAGAACAATAGAAAGAAATGCACACATCTTATTAAACGCTTGCAGGGACATGGGTTTAGAAGTAAATGCAGAGAAAACTAAATACATGGAAGTGCGTCGGGATCGGAATACAGAAAATTATCGATGCGTTAAAATATTAAATAATATTTTTGATAAAGTGGATAGTTTCAAATATCTAGGATCAATATTAACAGAGGAAAATCATATTCACGGAGAAATTAAATGTCGACTAAAAGCAGGGAATTAGTGTTACTATTCGGTTCGAAATCTCTTGTCGTCGCGAATTCTGTCGAGGAATTTGAAGCTTAAAATATATAAAACGATAATCATGCCTGTTTTTCTGTATGGCTGCGAAACATGGTCAGTTACTCTGAGGGAAGAACATAAACTGAAAATATTTGAGAACAAGATCCTGAGACGAATATTCGGACCTAAAAGGAACGGGAATGGGGAATGGCGGAAACTTTATAACGAGGAACTACATAATTTATACGGTTTACCCAACATTTCTAGTGTCGTCAAGTCTAGGAGGCTTAGGTGGGCAGGTCATGTAGCTAGAATGGAAGAAAGTAGGTACGCTTTCAAAGTCTTGACTGCAAGACCAATCGGAAAACGACCATTAGGAAGACCTAGGCGCAGATGAGAGGACAATATTAAGATGGATCTCGCAGAGATTGGAATACAAAGTAAAAACTGGATGCAGTTAGCTAAGGATAGAAGTCAGTGGAGAGCTTTTGTGAACGCGGCATTGAACCTCCGGGTTCCATAGGCCATAGAGTTAGTTAGTCTATCTGTTGACAGATATCAGAGCAAAAAGGGTAAGATATATCGAGATGTGGTTTTTTGCAATCGATTTAGCGTACCAAGAATAGATTCCATGTTCTCAGATTACTGTCTATTCAAACCGGAAGTGGTTGAAATTAGTCATTTTAAGTTTCAACGTTTATCGCTATAGAAAGAAAATGGTAACAGATAGCGAGAAGTGTTTTATTTGGAAACAGAGATTCAGTGTCCCAAGATAATGTACAGTAATTGTCCCGAACAATTTACCCGAACCGGAAGTGGTTCAAATTTAATGCTATTTCTGGTTTCAATGCTGATTTTTCGTATAGCAACAATATAAAGAGATATCGCGATGAGGTTGTCTGCAATTGACTCAGCGTATCAAGA